>NW_028270140.1:95955844-96272419 GCF_037043375.1 Chiloscyllium plagiosum
CACAAATGATTTGGATGTGAGCATAAGAGGTACAGCTAGTAAGTTTGCAGATGACACCAAAATTGGAGGTGTAGTGGACAGCGAAGAGGTCTACCTCAGATTACAACAGGATCTTGACCAGACGGGCCAATGGGCTGAGGAGTGGCAGATGGAGTTTAATTCAGATAAATGCGAGGTACTGCATTTTGGAAAAGCAAATCTTAGCAGGACTTATACACTTAATGGTAAGGAACTAGGGAGTGTTGCTGAACAAAGAGACCTTGGAGTGCAGGTTCATAGCTCCTTGAAAGTAGAGTCGCAGGTAGATAGGATAGTGAAGAAGGCGTTTGGTATGCTTTCCTTTATTGGTCAGAGTATTGAGTACAGGAGTTGGGAGGTCATGTTGCGGCTGTGCAGGACATTGGTTAGGCCACTGTTGGAATATTGCATGCAATTCTGGTCTCCTTCCTATCGGAAAGACGTTGTGAAACTTGAAAGGGTTCAGAAAAGATTTACAAGGATGTTGTCAGGGTTGGAGGATCTGTGCTACAGGGAGAGGCTGAACAGGCTGGGGCTGATTTCCCTGGACCCTCGGAGGCTGAGGGGTGACCTTATAGAGGTTTACAAAATTATGAGGGGCATGGATAGGATAAATAGGCAAAGTCTTTTCCCTGGGGTTGGGGAGACCAGAACTAGAGGGCATAGGTTTAGGGTGAGAGGGGAAAGATATAAAAGATACCTAAGGAGCAACTTTTTCATGCAGAGGGTGGTACGTGTATGGAATGAGCTGCCAGAGGAAGTGGTGGAGGCTGGTACAATTGCAACATTTAAGAGGCATTTAGATGGGTATATGAATAGGAAGGGTTTGGAGGGATATGGGCCGGGTGCTGGCAGGTGGGACTAGATTGGATTGGGATATCTGGTCGGCATGGACGGGTTGGACCAAAGGGTCTGTTTCCATGCTGTACATCTCTATGACTCTATGACTGTATAAGTATTGTGACTTCAAGAGGATGTCAAAGGTTTAGTATTGCACAAGTGACTTACCTTCAACTTAAGAAAAAAACATTCAATTTAGGAAAACAATCATGATCTCAATGCCAATTGCCTTCCTGCCCCACATAGCCTTGATGTTCTTGGAGGTCAAAAATCTGTAAAACTCAGTCTTGACTATATTCATGAACCCACACTACACGTTCCTTGCTACAATTGTCCAGGAGTTTGATGAACCCACTCCTGGAGCATCTTATGCAGCTTTATTGTCCATATTTAAGAAAGAGTGTACTTGCCTTGGAGGCAGCAGAATGAAAGTTCACTTGATTTGTCTCTGGGAAAAGAGGGCTGTCCCATCATGAAACTTCAGGTAAGTTGAGTCTACACATTTTACAAAAACAAGTTATCATTTCAAATAATTAGCCATGACTGTATTGAAAAACTGGGAAGGCTCAACAGACAGTTTGGTTTACTCCTGACTACCATTCATTTTGATCATGGCTGATCATCCATCTCAATAGCTTGGTCCTGTTCATCCCCCATATCCTTTGATCTCTTCAACTCAAAGTGCTACACCCAACTTTTTCTTGAAATCATTCAATGTTTTGGCCTCGACTGCTTTCTATGAGCATGAATTCCACAGACTCATCACTCTCTGGGTGAAGAAATTTCTGTCATCTCAGTCCTAAATGGTCTACCCTGTATTTTTAGACGTGTGTCTGGATTCTCCTACATCTACCCTGTCTAGTCCTGTTAAAATTCTATAGGCTTTGATGAGATTCCCTCCTCATTCTTCTAAACTCCAGTGATTGTAATCTTAACTAATTCAACCTCCCCTCATCTATCAGTCCTGCAATCCTAGGAATCAGTCTGGTAAACCTCACTGCATTCCATCTATAGCAAGAACTTCCTTCCTCAGATAAGGAGACCAAAACTGCATACAGTACTCCAGGAATGGTCTCACCAAGGCTATATGTTATTGCAACAAGACATCTCTGCTGTTGTACTCAAATCCTTTCACTTATGAAGTTCAATATATCATTTGTCTTCTTGACTGCCTGCTACTATCTCATTCATCTCCCTGAAACAATGTCCTATAGGTTCCTCTATCAGTTATGCTATTCAGTAATTTTTATAATGGATTTCTTCATTGCCTCCAATTTAAGTGTATCCTTCTTCAAATAGAGGGCTAAACTCTATGCAGTACACTGGATGAAGTCTCAACAAGGCCCTGTACAGTTTTAGCAAAACTTCCCTACTTTTATACTCTATCCTCCTTGCAATGAGATGTGTAAATATATGAACATATGAATTAGGAGAAGTCAGTCTTTCAGTCCTTCAGACCTTCTCCATCATTCAATAAGCTCACATGATCTCTTTGTGTTTTGAACTTCACATTCTTAACTATCCTGTTAACCACTGATTCCTTTGCCTAACAAAGATCTATCTACCTCTACCTTAAATATATTCACTCACCTTCCCTTCTGAGCTCTCTGAAGAAAATGAATCCTCCTCAACTCTGTCGCAAAAGGATGACACTTAGTTTCAAAACAATCTCCTGGTTCTGAACTCATCGACAAGAATATGCATCCTATCCATGTCCACCTTGTCAGGGCCAGTCAGGATCTTATTAACTTCAATCAAATCATCTCTCACTTTTCTAAACACCAATAAAAACAAGCCCAGCTGTCCAAACTTTCCTCATAAGATAATCCGCTCATTCAAAGATATCAATCTGATAAATCTTCCCTGAACCACCTCCAATGCATTTGCATCTTTACTTAAGTAAAGAGGTAATTAATTGCGGTATAGAGCCAGGGGTCATAGTTAAATGATACGGGGTAGCTTTTTAGAACTGAGATTAGGAGGAATTTCTCACCCAGAGAGTAGTGAGCCTGTGAAATTTACTGCCAACCTAAAGCAGTTGAGGTCAAAACACAAAATATTTTTGAGGAGGAGATAGATATAGTTCTTACGACTAAAGGATGAAAGGGTATGGGGTGAAAGTGGAAGCAGGATACCAGGTAAATCATTTTGAACGTAGGGGCAAGGTCAAAGAGTCAAATGGCCTCCTCCTGTACCTATTTCTATTAGTCTATGTTTCCACCATCAGTGGATTCCTCTGCATCTTGGAATTCTACAGTCGTTCTCAATTTATTCTTCCTACCAAAGTGAACAACTTCACATTTTTCCATATTCTACTCCATCTGCCAAATTTTTGCCCATACACTTAATCCATCTGTACCCATTTATTCATTAAATCATCTTCACAACATATCTTCCTACTATCTTTGTGTCAACTGCAAATTTAGGCACCATACGGACGGCACGGTGGCACAGTGGTTAGCACTGCTGCCTCACAGCGCCAGAGATCCGGGTTCAATTCCCAACTCAGGCGACTGACTGTGTGGAGTTTGCACGTTCTCCCCGTGTCTGTGTGGGTTTCCTCCGGGTGCTCCGGTTTCTTCCCACAGTCCAAAGATGTGCAGGTCAGGTGAATTGGCCATGCTAAATTGCCCGTAGTGTTAGGTAAGGGGTAAATGTAGGGGTATTGGCGGGTCGGTGTGGACTTGTTGGACCGAAGGGCCTGTTTCCACACTGTCAGTAATCTAATCATACCTTCGACCCTCTCTTCTAAGGCATTGATATGAATTGTTTACTTTTTCCTACGTTGCGTTACTGTTTGAGGGTCTGTAAATTACTCCCACAAGTGATTTATTTCTCCTGCTATTCCTCATCTCCATCTAAGCCAATTCCACATCCTCATCTCCTGAATCAAAGTCATGTCTAACTATTGCACAACACAACCTTTGCTTAACAATGCTAATCTTTACCAAGCTTCTTGAATCTTATACACCTTTCAATATTCAGATCCAAGCCTTATTATCTTGCAGTCACATTTCTACAATGGCTATCAGATCAAATGTATTCACTTCAATGTACACTATTCATTCATTTATTTTATGAATGCTATGTATATTCAGAAACAGAGCCTTTAGTTTTGTGTTTATCTGTTATATTTGTCGAAACTAGTTTTGACTGTTGGTATATTCTTTCTGTTTGGCCCTTGCTGCCTTACTTCGTTGTTCATTTTCCTCATAATTAGTTTGTTCTCCTGCCTCAGCTCCATCTCTTGATTTGTTAGTTACCCAAGTTTGCCTCCTCACCACTCTTGCTAAGATTAAAGCTCTCTTTACTTCTCCAAATATATAGTTTGCAAGAACACCAGTCCCAGCAAAGTTCAGGTGAACACCATCTCAATGATATAAATCTAACTTTCCCTAGTCCCAGTACTAGTGCCTAAAGAATCATAATCCACTATTCCCACAGCCGTCCTTAAGCCACACATTCATTTCTGTAATCATATTAATCCTTTTCCAATTTGCACGTGGCTCAGGCAGTATCAAAGGCCAAGATTCCCAGTCACCTTTCTAATTACTTGCTGTAACTGTAGGCTCTCTTCTCTCTGAATCACAGGCAAGAATACACAGATAACTTCAAGTCTGCAGCACTTTACAGTCTGGTCATTTAAATAACATTGTTTTCTGTTCTTCCGACCAAAGTGGGTAACTTCACATTTACCCACATTCATCTATATCTGCCAAATTTCTGCCCTAATCACTTATTCGATCTTTAACCTACTTATGTCTTTTTTCAGATGCTTTGGGAGTGTTTTTCCCATTGGAGGCAGGAATTAAGTTGCTGATTCAATTCCAGATCACAAATCCACCTCGGTGTCCAGCGTATATAGAGTGGGCGGGGATGTTCCTGTTGACCCAAAATACAGGTTTGTTACTTTAGTGACCATGTTTCACATTGTATTGGTAGCTGTGGTTGCTATCCATACATGGTCTTAAAAAAACTGAAAGGACCTTCATATTCAAAGTGGCCATGGCAAATGCAGAGTTGAGACCTATTCTTAGAGTTGGGGAACGGTTCATTCATAAAATTTTATTACCTCTCTGTAATTTTGTTTTAGTTCAAAACTTCAAAATGTTTGCATTACAACAAACTGTTTCAGTGCTGCCATCCCTGTACCACAAAGCTGCAAGTGTCCAGGTTCAGGGTATACCTAACAGTTGTCCTGCTGAATGAACATTTTAAGAGGTCAGAAGGCAAGCTCTGAACAAACTCTGAAGTGACATCAATCCACCAATGAATTAGGTGAATGATTTTGCATTTGTGCATCCTATCCCATTCAGTCCCACCCCACTCCCCCCATTCCACATCCTCAAGAAAGACGTAAGAGTTGGAACTGACCCAAATGCGACCAGCTGTGCTGCCTCCATTCCAAAAATAAAAGCAATTTATTGCAGATGTTGAAAATCTGAGATAAAAAAGAGCAAACGCTGGAGAAACCCAGCAGGTCTGACAGCATCTTGGAAAGAAAAACAGAGTGAATGTTTTGAGGCTGCCAGGACTCTTCTTCGTACTGACTGAAGCTGGAAAATGGTGGTTTTATGCCTTCAATTGTCAGAAGCAGATAATGAGGCTGACCAAAGAAAAAAATAAAGGGAGTGCTAATGGTGATGTAAAAGCAATAGAGATGTAAGTATTAGTTCTGAGAGGAGAAAATAGATCAGCTTTATGAAGAATAAGGCCAACAAGGCACAGCTCACGAGGTGGAGTTGGAAGGTGGGGGGGGTGTGTGTGGAGGTTGGATGTAATCAAAAAGAACAACAGAGGTCATACTCTGAAGTTGTTAAACTCATTGTTGAAAGTTGAAGCTGTAAGGTGCCTCAGTGGAAAGTGAGGTGTTGTTCCTCTACCTAGCACTGAACCTCACTGGAGCACTACAGTCATAGAGTTATAGAGATGTACAGCATGGAAACAGACCTTTCGTTCCAACTCTTCCATGCCAACCAGATATCCCAATCTAATCTAATCCCATTTGCCAGTACTTGGCCCATAACTGTCTAAACCCTTCCTATTCATATATACATCCAGATGCAATTGTACCAGCCTCCACCACTTCCTCTAGCAGCTCATTCCATACACGCACCACCCTCTGTGTGAAAACGTTGCCCCTTAAATCCCTTTTAGATCTTTCCCTTCTCACCAGAAACCAATGCCCTCTTGTTCTGAACTTCCCCACCCCAAGGAAAGACTTTGTCTATTTACCCGCTCCATAACCCTCATGATTTTATAAACTTCTATGAAGTCACCCCTCAGCCTCAGATGCTCCAAGGAAAAGCCCCAGCCTATTCAGCCTCTCCCAATAGCTCAAATCCTCCAACCCTGACAACATCCTTGTAAATCTTTTCTGAACCTTTTCAAGTTTCACAACATCCTTCTGATAGGAAGGAGACCAGATTGCATACAACATTCCAAAATTGGCATAACTACCATCCTGTACAACTGCAACATGACCTCCAAACTCTGTTATTCAATACTTTGGCCAATAAACGAAAGCATACCAAACGCCTTCTTCACTATCCTATCTACCTGCAACTCCACTTTCAAGGAGCTATGAACCTGCACTCCAAGGTCTCCTTGTTTAGTAACACTCCTTAGGACCTTACCATTAAGTGTATAAGTCCTGCTAAGACTTAATTTCCAAAAATGCAGCACCTCACATTTATGTAAATTAAACTCCATCTGCCACTCCTCAGCTCAATGGCCCATCTGACCAAGATCCCATTGTACCTATGTTAGGACCAGGATGGAACTGTCAGAGTGGGAGGAAAATGGTGTGTTAAAATAGCGGGCAACTGGAAGGCCAACGTGGTTCTTACAGAAACAGCAGACAATACATTCCTGATTGAGATGGGAAAATTTAGCACTTTGTGTCTGGTCTAACTTTGTATTATCAACATAATTAGATACAATGCACTCTGTCCCTTCATCCAAGGCACTGATATAATATAAATAGCTGAGGTTCCATTTTTGAATGTGGTAGGGCACCATTAACTATAGTTTACCAACATGAAAATGATCCATTTATGCTAAATGTCCATTTCCTGTTTGTTTGCAAGCCAATTTGGGAGGCACCTCCTCATGGTATTATCACTGGAACAACTAATTCAGAGACCCAGCTGTTGGAGACCTAGGTCATAGAGATCCACAGCATGGAAACAGACCCGTCGGTCCAACCCCTCCATGCCGACCAGATATCCCAACCCAATCTAGTATCACCTGCCAGCACCCGGCCCATATCCCTCCAAACCCTTCCTATTCATATACCCATCCAAATGCCTCTTAAATGTTGCAATTGTACCAGGCTCCACCACATCCTCTGGCAGCTCATTCCATACACGTACCACCCTCTGCGTGAAATGGTTGCCCCTTAGGTCTCTTTTATATTTTTCCCCTCTCACCCTAAACCAATGCCCTCTAGTTCTGGATTCCCCCACCCCAGGGAAAAGACTTTGCCTATTTATCTTATCCATGCCCCTCATAATTTTGTAAACCTCTATGAGGTCACCCCTCAGCCTCTGAAGCTCCAGGGAAAACAGACCCAGCCTGTTCAGCCTCTCCCTATAGCTCAAATTCTCCAACCCTGGCAACATCCTTGTAAATCTTTTCCGAACCCTTTCAAGTTTCACAACATCTTTCTGATAGGAATGAGACCACAATTGCACGCAATTTTCCAACAGTGGCCTAACCATTGTCCTGTACAATCGCAACATGACGTCCCAACTCCTGTACTCAATACTCTGACCAATAAAGGAAAGCATGTCAAACGCCTTCTTCACTATCCTATCGACCTGCGACTCCACTTTCAAGGAGCTATGAACCTGCACTCCAAGGTCTCTTTGTTCAGCAACACTCCCTTGGACCTTACCATTAAGATTCTGAAGGGAGATTACAGAGAGTTAGGCAGAAATTTAAAAAGAAGGTCCTCAAGGTTAGTAATATCTGGATTACTCCCAGTGCTATGAGCTAGTGAGGGCAGGAATAGGAGGATTGAGCAGGTGAATGCATGGCTGAGGAGCTGGTGTATGGGAGAAGGATACACATTTTTGGATTATTGGAATCTCTTTTGGGGTAGAAGTGACCTGTACAAGAAGGACGGATTGCACCTAAATTGGAAGGGTACTAATATAATGGCAGGGAAATTTGCTAGAACTGCTTGGGAGGATTTAAATGAGAAAGTTGGGGGTGGGACCCAGGGAGAGGTGAGGAAAGACTGGTACAGTTGAGAACAGAAGTGAGTCAAACAGTCAGGGTGGGTAGGGACAAGGTAGGACTAATAAATTAAACTGCATTTATTTCAATGCAAGGGGCCTAACAGGGAAGGCAGATGAACTCAGGGCATGGTTAGGAACATGGGACTGGGATATCATAGCAATTACAGAAACATGGCTCAGGGATGGGCAGGACTGGCAGCTTAATGATCCAGAATACAAATGCAACAGGAAGGATAGAAAGGGAGGCAAGAGAGGAGGGGGAGAGGCATTTTTGATAAGGGACAGCATTACAGCTGTGCTGAGAGAGGATATTCCCGGAAATACATCCAGGGAAGTTATTTGGGTGGAACTGAGAAATAAGAAAGGGATTATCACCTTACTGGGATTATATTATAGACCTCCTAATAGTCAGAGGGAAATTGAGAAACAAACTTGTAAGGAGATCTCAGCTATCTGTATGAATAGTAGGGGATTTTAACTTTCCAAACATCGACTGACACTGCCATAGTGTTAAGGGTTTAGATGGAGAGGAATTTGTTAAGTGCATACAAGACAATTTTCTGATTCAGTATGTGGATGTATCTACTAGAGAAGGTGCAAAACTTGACCTACTCTTGGGAAATAAGGCGGGTCAGGTGACTGAGCTGTCAGTGGGGGAGCACTTTGGGACCAGCGACCATAATTCTATTTGTTTTCGAATAATGATGGAAAAGAATAAACCAGATCTAAAAGTTGAAGTTCTAAATTGGAGAAAGGACAATTTTGACGGTATTAGGCAAGAACTTTCGAAAGCTGATTGGAGGCAGAAGTTCGCAGGTAAAGGGACAGCTGGAAAATGGGAAGCCTTCAGAAATGAGAAAACAAGAATCCAGAGAAAGTATATTCCTGTCAGGGTGAAAGGGAAGGCTGGTAACTACAGGGAATGCTGGATGACTAAAGAAATTGAGGGTTTGGTTAAGAAAAAGAAGGAAGCATATGTCAGGTATAGACAGGATAGATCGAGTGAATCCTTAGAAGAGTATAAAGGAAGTAGGAGTATATTTAAGAGAGAAATCAGGAGGGCAAAAAGGGGACATGAGATAGTTTTGGCAAATAGAATTAAGGAGAATCCAAAGGGTTTTTACAAATATATTAAGGACAAAAGGGTAACTAGGGAGAGAATAGGGCCCCTCAAAGATCAGCAAGGCGGCCTTTGTGTGGAGCCACAGAAAATGGGCAAGATACTAAATGAATATTTTGCATCAGTATTTACTGCGGAAAAGAATATGGAAGATAAAGACTGTTGGGAAATGGTGACATCTTGCAAAATGTCCAAATTACAGAGGAGGAAATGCTTGATGTTTTGAAATGGTTAAAGGTAGATAAATCCCCAGGACCTGATCAGTGTACCCGGGAACTCTGTGGGAAGCTAGAGAAGTGATTGCTGGGTCTCTTGCTGAGATATTTGTATCATTGATAGTTACAGGTGAGGTGCCGGAAGACTGGAGGTTGGCTAATGTGGTGCCACTGTTTAAGAAGGGCAGTATGGTCAAGTCAGGGAACTATAGACTAGAGAGCCTGATGTTGGTGGCGGGCATGTTGTTGGAGGGAATCCTGAGGGACAGGATGTACATGTATTTGGAAAGGCAAGGACTGATTCAGGATAGTCAACATGGCTTTGTGCATGGGAAATCATGTCTCACAAACTTGATTGAGCTTTTTGATGAAGTAACAAAGAGGATTGATGAGGGCAGAGCAGTAGATGTGATCTATATGGACTTCAGTAAGGCATTTGACAAGGTTCCCTATGGGAGACTGATTAGCAAGGTTACATCTCATGGTATATAGGGAGAACTAGTCATTTGGATACAGAACTGGCACAAAGGTAGAAGATAGAGGTTGGTGGTGGAGGGTTGTTTTTCAGACTGGTGGCCTGTGACCAGTGGAGTGCCACAAGGATCGGTGCTGGGTCCGCTACTTTTTGTCATTTATATAAATGATTTGGATGCGAGCATAAGAGGTACAGTTAGTAAGTTTGCAGATGACACCAAAATTGGAGGTGTAGTGGACAGCGAAGAGGGTTACCTCAGATTACAACAGGATCTGGACCAGATAGGCCAATGGGCTGAGAAGTGGCAGATGGAGTTTAATTCAGAAAAATGTGAGGTGCTGCATTTTGGGAAAGCAAATCTTAGCATGACTTAAAGTCCTACCATGACAGATGGTGGAATTTGAATTCAATTTAAAACTGGAAATAAGATTCCAGAGATGACCATGAAACTGTTATTGACTGTCAAAAAAAACCCATCTGGTTCACTCATACCCTTTTTGAAAGAAGCTCTGTCCACCTTACCTAGTCTGGCCTATATGTGACTCCAGACCCACAACACTGTTGTTGGCTATTAATGTGATAAGTAATAAATTCTAGCCAAGCCAGCAGCACCCACCTCTCATAAATGACACAATGTAGATCTTTTAACCCTCTTGCTTTATCACCCTTCTCATTTCTTATCTTGTGTATATTAGATGAAATCCAAATAAACTACAGCTACTGATTCCCCTTTAGCCACCTAGATTGCTACATCCTAAAAGAACTCTAATAAATTTCTCAAAAACTTTTACTGTCAAAAGCCTACCTATTATCTACAGGGCACAAGATAGGAGTGATGGAATATTCATTCTTTGTATCTGTGCCTGACTTCTGATTAAAATAAACGAACTTAATATTGACCCCCAACTGTGTATTATGCAGGTCATGTTAATAAAAGCACAAAAAACCCTACAGGCCTGAACAAATGTACAGATAGAAAGCCAACAGTTAGGCTTCAAAGGTGCGGATTTTATTTGTAGAACCTACTGAGATAGAAATTTTGCTGTGATCTCATTTAAACTACAATGTTTAATGAATCAAGTAAAAACATTTGACTCAAGAGACCACCATGTCAAGCTTTAGAAGAATTCACTTTTGCTTCTTGCTTTGTTCAATGAATGATGAGATCTGCTTAAGGTATGGAAGTGACAGCCTTTTGTATTTATCTGAGCAGCTTTTTAGGACAGACGACAGAGTTTGAAGAACATGTCATTTCACTGGCATTTCCTGTTGCTTGGAGACAAGGGGGATGGGCAGGAGCAGGGTGGGGTTGGGGGGTTGGGGTGGGAATCAATAGTGCTCTCTGCTGTCACTCCTGGCTCATATAATCATGCCTTTGTTGTACACTGAACCATTGTAATAAATATATGTGAAAGTTGTGTTCCACTGCATTATTATGTCTCCGCAGGACTGTCGGGGTTACAGATATTGCTCACCACACACACACACACACACACACACACACACATACCTCTCCATACTTTATGTAGATGGTTGTTTCTGCAGACAAAAAAACTTGCTCTCAACCTGGAACTGAAATCATATTAGGCTCTCTTTGAGTAGTTTTATTTTAAAGGTTAAACTCAGTGACTGAGCCTCCAACTATGGCTATATTGAAGAATTCTGCTTTTACTCCTTTCAAGGAATGAAAAGCAAGGTTGCTAGCACAGCTGAGTCTGCTAGCTGCAGAAAATAACATACTTACTCTTCTTCACCGTAATGTGTATTGGACCATTAACTTGCAGGCTAATGAGTGAATGTAACCTATTCTATCTGACACTAATGGGGACCAACTTTCTTAGGAATGATGTCCTCTATTTGAATGTGTAGCTGAATTGATGCAATTTCTATTGCTATGGTAGTAGTGATAAAAGGAGAAGAGAGATTGATTCACTACAAATTAATTTTGGACAAAAAGAGTCAGTTCATGATGAGGTACACCTGTAGTAGCATGAAAAATCTGCTAATTTAACTGAGAGAAATACATATCTTAACCAAGGAAATATACAGAGTGATATGTGATTTAAAAAAAAGGAAAATGGGTGAGGGGACAGCAGCAGGCCATGATTTTCAACCGACACTAATCCAGTTTTGTCTTTGAAACAGCCGCAGAACATTTGTTCACAGAAATGGATTACAATGCTTCAGTATACAACAAGGGCATGATTATGAGAGCATGGGTGACATCACCCTTGTCTCCAGGCAACATTTCATGAGATGGATGTCAGTAACTAAATCACACTTATTCTCATCCTTAGTTGCTTTTGGGATTGTGATGGTGAGCCACCTTCCTGAGCTGCCACAGTCCATTCAGTGTAGCCACATCTACAGTACTGTTAATAAAGTGGTTCCAGGATTTTGACCCAGTGACAATGCAAAATTGGTGATATTTTTCCAAGTGAGGATGGTGAATTGTTAGGAATGGAACAAGTCCCAATACAATTGTTGGCCTTGTCTTCATTTAGGTGTTAGAGGTCATGAGCTTGGAAGATGCTGTCAAATGAGTCTTCCTAAAATACTACTGTGCATGTTATAGATGAAAAACATTTCTGCCATTGTGTAACAGTGGTGAAGGGAGTGAAAGTTGAAGATGGTGGATGGAATGCGAATCAAGTAGACTAATTTATCCTGGATATAACATTGTTACTTTTCTAATATATTCACCTTTGCACATTCGTGACTTCTACCTTAAGGCAACTTCCAATTCCTTTCAGGAATTGCAGACACATTGCTGCGTTATTAAGATATTTGCAAGTCTAACAGTACTTAAGCTCAGAGTAGTGACGCTCTTGTTAGATTTAACATTTTATCCCAAAGGTCAAGAACATCAACAATGCAAAGTTAGGCAACTTCAAAGGAAAACATTATAGATTTAGAAATAAGAGCTGTAGCTGGACTAAGTAAGATGGAAAATGAGTAAATTTAAAAATCATTTTTTAAAAAAATGTAAGCATGCATATCCTTATCAGAAAATGAAATAGAAAAATTAAGATTACAGCGGTTAAGGAAGGAGGTCAAATGCAACCTAAAGAATAAACAACATTGATTGAAGATATATCAGAAACCAAAAGACACTGGTGGTTGGAATCATACAGGACTTAGTTCAGAGAAAATATCAGAAAAAAGCAACTGGGAAACTCCACAGGGATGTAACAAAGATGGAGACAACTCTTGAATTTTTTTTTAAAGAAGGAACCAGATGTCAGAAAGGAAATAAAAATTTTAACCCTCAAACAACTGTAAATTCCAATGGATTAGAAACTACTCAAGCTTAAAATTATTCACTTTTCAATAATAAACTTTCATTTATTGCAGTTGGGCCAGCAGTCGAGAATTTTAAGAGTTTTAAATATTTCCTGCTGATTTCACCTGCCCAGGTCTTGTCTGCTGGTTCTCCAATTTTACTCAGTGTAGGTTCTGAAGGTTCTTTGGACTTGAAATATTAACACTATTTTTCTCCCCCCCAGATGCTGCCAGACCTGCTGAGTTTTTCCTGCACTTTCAGTCTCTATTTTGTACTTGGTTTGATGTAATATTCCACAATGATATTCTCATTTTTAGGTGACATTTTAATTTCAAAAAACCATTTTTATTGATATTCTTGAATTTGTTTATTCTCACTATCCACTGTGAATAAGGCTGACAGCTTCAAAATTGCATATGTTTCTTTGAAAATCAGTCTTGAAGTTCATTTGCAAACAGTTAAAAGTTAGAACTTTGGTACAGGTGTCTTTTGATTCCTATGTATCTTATAGAGTTATAGAAATGTACAGCATGGAAACAGACCCTTCGGTCCAATCCCTCCATGCCGACCAGATATCCCAACCCAATCTAGTCACACCTGCCAGCACCTGGCCCATATCCCTCCAAACCCTTCCTATTCATATACCCATCCAAGTGCCTCTTAAATGTTGCAATTGTACCAGCCTCCACAACTTCCTCTGGCAGCTCATTCCATACACGTACCACACTTGGCGTGAAAAAGTTGCCCCTTTGGTCTCTTTTATATCCTTCCCCTCTCACCCTAAACCAATGCCCTCTAGTTCTGGACCCCCCACCCCAGGGAAAAGGCTTTGTCTATTTATCCTATCCATGCCCCTCATAATTTTGTAAGACTCTAAAAGGTCACCCCTCAGTCTCCAACACTCCAGGGAAAATAGCCCCAGCCTGTTCAGCCTCTCCCTATAGCTCAAATCCTCCAACCCTGGCAACATCCTTGCAAATCTTTTCTGAACCCTTACAAGTTTCACAACATCTTTCTGATAGGAAGGAGACCAGAATTGCACACAATATTCCAACGGTGGCCTAACCAATGTCCTGTATAGCCACAACATGACCTCCCAACTCCTGTACTCAATATCTTAGATCAATGTTGTTCACTGTTTAGGTTGTACTTAACCTCCTTGCTTAACCACTATAATCTTAATTTTTATGTTTCATTTTCTGACAAGGATATACACTTCTCTCCACTTTCAAAAAAAATGCTTCATTCAAAATCTTTGGAATAACTGCTTCACAGGCAACGGATATATTCGGTTTTTCAAAGAGTGTGAACGGGACTGAACAGACCTGAGTTTGAGTCCTTGGAATGTAAACTTTGCTTTTAAGTCCCTTCAGGTCCATTCGGAGCTTTCAAAAATTCCTACAGCTTTTAGAAATGTTTGTTTTTGGGATGTGAAGAAGAAGGATACCTAACCTATGCTCTTCTGAGAACTACATTGTCGCTCAAAACAGCTTTTCACTTTCCTCAGAGAGTTTTATCTTGAAATGCCAGTTATTTTACTGTCGTCCTCCACAGATAGATTAGAATTATTTAAGTTGCACTGCAACCCAATTTAGATCTTACCTTTGCTACTTCATGTTGGACCACAGCCTTATAAACTCTGAAGGCTCTTTGTTGCTTCATTGGAATAATTCTTTGTGTATGAACAAAGACAGTGCTACTCGACCATTTAAACACTGAAAGACTACATAGGGTGATTAGTCAGATTTTTGCTTTAGAATTGTTGTTGGATGAAGTTGACTGCCTCCTCCCTTTGTTTCACCACCTCCTTTCCCTCCTCTTCTTCTCCTCTTCCCTCCTCTTCTTCACCTCCATTCATCTCCCTTTCCTTCCTGTTGATTTGATCACCATTCAGTGGCTGAATGGAATGCCAATCGACAGGACAACTTTGTTGCCAACCTAGAGGGCAACACCTTCACCCTCTGTCTGCATGTGTCTCCTCCAGGTACTCCGGTTTCCTCCCACAATCCAAAGATAGACACGTTAACCAGATTGGTAATGCTAAATTGCCCTGTAGTGGAAGTGTAGGGTAGATGGATTAGCCATAATACATGTGGAGTTTCAGGAATGTGGTAAATCTGGGTGGGATGCCCTTTGGAGCCTTGGTGCAGACTCAATGGGCTGAATCGTCTCCTTCTGCACTATACAGTTATCTGTCCTGGGTAGTACTGGGCTTTTTCAGCACATCTGATTTGTATTCATGCAGGCAAGTAGAGAGTAGTCCATCACAATCAAATAAAAAGATTCACAAAAAAATGATTTTGAGTTAATGTAACCATCATATAAAATGCTTGGATAGTCTATATTGAATTATTATTTTAATATTCTGGTTAATGCAACCCCTGACACCATAGAATAGTTCAAACTTGAATTCCTGAACCAATTGAATACAGCACAGTGTGAGTCACTGTTTAGGAGGAAAGGGAAGGAAAGAAGTTTTTGGAAACATTATTTTGATGCAGGAACTTAAAAAAATAGTTTTTTCACAGTATTTTTTATGCTTTTCCCCAAACGGTGGAGTGTTCAATTGTTATTGTGCTGTCTGCAACTTTTTTACTGTTAAGACATTGAAGAGGCGTTTCCTTACAGGAAGCAGGGTGAAAATCAGAAAGCAAAGTTCCACACTTACTCATCACCACCTGTAGTGTGACACTAAAAGGGGTCAGGTAGCAAACTGTCTGCCTGCCCTCTCAGCTGGGGAATGAGGAACAGCAAAAGGAGATCAAAAGAAAGGGAAGGGCCCATAACTCAGAAAACAAACCCATAATTTATTAAATGGGTTTGTAGTATTTATCCAGCTGTGGTCAGCAGCCCAATTGTTCCCTAAGAGCGATCTGCTGAAGACCTGAAGAGATTTCAAATCTCCAACAATCTATTCGGGGATCATAAGAAAAATGTTTTAATAATTTCATTTAAAACTTGTTCCAGCCTAGCTTGAAATTCACCATTAGATTTTGCTTTGTTTTATTTTTCATAGAAACATAGAAATTAGAAGCAGGACTAGGCCAATCAGCCCTTCAAGACTATTCTTCCACTCATTATGATCATGTCCAGTCATCCAACTCACCAGCCTATCATTGTTTTTCCCCCATATCCTTTGACACCTTTAGTTCTAAAAGTTCCATCCAACAACGTTTTGATATCACACAATGCTTTGACCGTGACTTATTTCTACGGTGGCAAGTTCCACAGGCGACCCACTCGCTAATGAAGAAATTTTCCCTCATCTCAGACCTACATGATTTATCCCAAATCCTTACATTGTGACCCATGGTTCTGGACTTACTCACCTTTTGGAACATTCTTCCAGCCTATCGCAATTCCAACGCCCCTTCCCCAAGTCCCTCCTCCCTACCGTTTATCTTAGCCTGCTGGACACACTTACCTCATTCCTGAAGAAGGGCTTATGCCCGAAACGTCGATTCTCCTGTTCCTTGGATGCTGCCTGACCTGCTGCGCTTTTCCAGCAACACATTTTCAGCTCTGATCTCCAGCATCTGCAGTCCTCACTTTCTCCTCGAACATTCTTCCAGCACCTACCCTGTTTGGTCCTGTTGGAATTCTAGAGGTTTCTATGAAATGCCCCCCCCCACCCCCATTTTTCTGAACTCCAGTCAAAATAACCCTATTCGATTCAACCTCTCATCATACGTCAGTCCCACCATCGCGGGAAAACTCTGATAAACCTTTGCTGCACTCATTTCATATCAAGACCATATTCTTCAGATAAAGAGACCAAATCTGCACACTCCAGGTGAGGTTTCATCCAGGCCTCGCTCAATTGCAAAAAATAAACTGGGATTAAAAGTCTAATGATGACCATGAAACTGTTGCCAATTGTCGGAAAAACCCATCTGACTGACTAATATCCTTTAGGGAAGAAAATTTGCCAAAATTTATCTGGTCTGATCTGCATGTGATTCCAGGCCCACAATGCGTTTGACTCTCAACTGCCCTGTAAGCAATTAGGAATGGGCAATAAATACTGGCCTAGCCAGTGACACCGGCATCCCATGAATGAAAAAAAATCAAGACATAGCCATAGAGTCATTCACATGGAGACAGACCCTTGGGTCCAACTCATCCACGCCAACCAGACATCTAAATCTGACTTAGTCCCATCTGCCAGCATTTGGCCCACATCCCTTTAAACCCTTCCTATTCATGTACCCATCCAGATGCCTTTTAAATGCTGTCATTGTACCAGCCCACACCACCTCCTCTAGCAGGTCATTCTATATACGCACCACCCTTTGCGTGAAAAAGTTACCCCGCAGGTTATATTTACATCTTTCCCCTCTCATCTTAAACCTATGCCCTCTGGTTTTGGACTACCTTGGGAAACAAAAAGGTTGGGTATTCAATCTTTCCGTGCCCCTCATGATTTTATAAACCTCTATAAGGTCACCCCTCAGCATCCAACATCCTTGCTCCTGTTCTTCTTGACTGCCTGCTGCACCCGCATGTATACCCTCAGCGTCTCGTAAAAGAGGGCACCGAGATCTCGTTGCACATTCCCCCCTCTCTTGATTTATAGTCTTTCAGATAATAATATGCCTTCATTTTTTTTTCTACCAACATGGATAACCTCACATATATCTGCAATACACTGCATCTGCCATGCATTTGCCAACCCATTCAGTTTTTCCAAACCACACTGAAGAACTTTTGCATCCTCCTCACAGCTCAACCTTCCACCCAGCTTTGTGTCATCAACAAATAGTTCCCTCATCCAAATCACTAATATACTGTGTATTGTGAATAGCTGGGATCCCAATACTAATCCTTGCAGTGCCAGATGAGTCACTGCTTGCCATTCCGAAAAATATCTGTGGATTCCCACTTTATGCTTCCTGTCTGCCATCTAAGTTTCGAGGCTGAGAATTGATTACCAAACCCATCATAACCTATGTTAAATTTTAGTTTCATTGAAATCAATGCAATGGATTTTGCTGGTGGGTTGGTGACCAGTTGCTATGTAGTACCAGGATTGTTGAGAGAAAGTAGATGCTGGAGAGTCAGAGTTAAAAAGTGTGGCACTGAAAAGCACAGCTGGTCAGGCAGCATCTGAGGAACTTGAGAATCGATATCTCGGGCATAAGCCCTTAATCCGGAATGTGGGGCGGGGACAAAGGAGCCTGAGATATAAGTAGGAGGGTGGGGCTAGGGATGGGGACAAGGTAGCTGGGAAAGTTATAGGTTGATGCAGGTGGGAGTGATAGTGTTAGATCAGAGGGGAGGGGGAGCAGATAGGTGGGAAGGAAGATGGACAGGTAGGACAGTTCAAGAGGGCAGTGCTGAGCTGAAGGGTTGGACCTGGGATGAGGGAGGGAAGGGCAGATTTGGAAGGTGGTGAATTTGATGTTGATGTTGTGTGGCGAAAATTCTCAAGACGGAAGATGAGGTATTCTTTTTCCAGTTGTCATGTGGCTTGGATTTGGCAGCGGAGGAGGCCCAGGACTTGCATGTCCTTGGCAGTGTGGAAGGAGGAGTTGAAGTGATCAGCCACAGGGCGGTGGGGTTGTTTGGTGCGTTTGTCCCAGAGATGTTTCCTGAAATGTTCAGCAAGTTTCAAACCACCCAATGACTGGAGGAAGAACACCTCACTTTCTGCCTTGGGATCCTCCAATCACACGGCATCAGTATCGACTTCACAAAATTATGTTTCTGTTTTCTCTTTGTTTTTGCTGTAACATTCTGATGAACTGGTGTTGGTGATTTAGGAATAGTCAATGGCATGAAAAAATTATCCAAAGTTAGCCTAGTGTATTGTAGCAACCCCTCCCCCCAACCCCGCTTCTAACTAAAGCTCGTTGTATTCTGAGCACTGGTAAGGTTTTCCTATGTGTACATGTGTTCTAGCATCTTCCTTGAGGCATTTTCAAAGTGACAGTTTCTGTTAAGAACAAATGACAGTTCATGTCATGGAACACAAGGTATTAGTAAAGCATCATCCATGCTTTCTATAATCATAGTTGACTTATTTAAATTAAGGTGAATTTCAAATTGCTTGGATTTAGTTGTGGCAATAACACTGAAATTGTTAGCTATCATCAACATTACTCCACGGAAGCTACCAGCAACTTCACAAGTCCACACATATTCAAAATGAGAAAACCAGAAATCAAGAAGCTGGTTAAATAAAAGTACTGTGGAAGCTGGCGATCTGAAATAAAGAAGAGTCATGAAGAAGAGTCATGTTGGATTTGAAGTATGAGGCAGGGACCCGGGTTCAATTCCCGCCTCGGGCAACTGTCTGCGTGGAGTTTGCACATTCTCCACATTCTGCATGGGTTTCCTCCGGGTGCTCCGGTTTCACCCCATGGTCCAAACATTTGCAGGTTAGGTGAACTGGCCATGTTAAATTGCCCATAGTGTTAGGTGCATTAGTCAGGGGTAAATGTAGGGGAATGGGTCTGGGTGGGTTACTCTTCAGAGCGTTAGTGTGGACTTGTTGGGCCGAAGGGCCTGTTTCCACACTGTAGGGAATCTAATCTAATCTAATCTAATCTATTATCGCTGTTTCACTGTCCACAAATGCTGCCGGACTTGCTGTGTTTCTTCAGCACTTTCTGTTTTTAACTTGTCTCAAGAAGTTGCAATTATTGATTTTGATTGTCCTGCATGGATGATATTGTTTGTGTCTCCTTGTGAAAAGAATCCACTTATTTTTACAATAGTGTTTTTTTCTATGCATTTATTATTATTTTAGTCTTTATATTAATACAACAATTATAATTTATTTCTCTATTTAAAAAGTTGTATTAAAAGTTTAGGGACTTGGCTTTAATTTCTCGGTGTAATGCAAGCAAGAATACCTCAAAATGACTCACTGCTTGATGGTATCAGAGCAGCTTTGCCAAGTGAACCCTGTGACTCAGCCCTAGGTTTTAAATGCCATTGGTAAAGGAGAATTCCCCACCATGGAGATCACTAGAACTTTGTGGGCAGTCTAATTGCAGGTCAGTTGTGAGCTTAGTTTTGTCACTGCTGACCACAAAATTAAGTCGGTTATTTTAAAAAGAATTGTCCATGTTCATGATATATAACTTACTATGACAGAGGATCAGTCAACCTTTGAGAAATCACGATTCTCTTATAGAACTGAAATAATATTCTATTATTCCATTTTGATCTCCTTTAAGTCCCATTTTACTTGCTACAGGGTATTTTGATTGTATTCAGGCAGAAACCAAAAAAAAATGAACTCACATTATTTGTTTTATCCAGTTATAAGCGAAAACAAAGGAAGGCTGTTTAACAGACCAAACAATGCTATAAAAGAGGTTGCATTTGTCAACAGAATTATTCTGACAACTTGCCACAGTAAAGAACTGAAGTATTCCCATGTGAAATTTATGAGGCAAGACAAAAGTCATGAGCTGGTCTCTCCAACTCAGTGTTTACTGAGAAATAAGTGCCAATAACTACTCACTTGTTTTCTATAATGAGGGTTGCATTGCATCGTGACAGGATAAGACAAATTTTGATTGATTAAATTTTAATAGAATAATACAAAAATTTACTTTTGTTTTGGGGAATCCATTTCTTGATTCTGTTTACAATTTGAGCCATTTTTATAAATTTAATTATTGATTTTCTTACAAAGGATTTTCTACAATGTCCTAATGAAACTCTTTTGACTTAAGACCATGAAGAGTGGAGGGAGGACAATATTTTAGGTGAAGGTGGGGGTGAAATCCTGGAAAACGTCTAAGTCTAACCGGCTGACTTCCACATTTGATTGCAATGTGTTAAGCTGCATCTACAAGACTCCTCTTTAAAATTACACTTTAAACCTATTCAGCTAATCAGAGATTTGCCAACATAGGTTTTGCAATCTAACTCTGGATCCATTGGTTTCCCAGGGATTTTATTAACAATTGCAGAGGGTAAAGACAAGGCTGGGAAATATGTCAAAAAGTAATCAGTATTCACAAGTAATCAGCTTGTATGAAAGGGATTGTTCACAATTCTTGGTGCTGAGAGGTTACTTTACACACTTTTGAGGTGTTATTTACACTTTGAATTTTTGGAACTCTGATATAAATTTGGAGCTCAGTCTGATCAGAAATAGTGCTATTTATACTGCTTCATATTAGACTTCAAATGACTCTCAATCTGACTATCAGCATCGGCAGGAACAGCAGGAGCATCCAAACATGGAATCACCTGGAGGTTTCTTTTCATGGGAAACTGAGGGGTGACCTTATAGAGATTTATAAAATCATGAAGGGGATTGATAAGGTGAATAACAATTGTCTTTTCCCCAGGATAGGGAAGTCCAAAATAAGTGGGCATAAGTTTAAGGTGAGAGGGGAACTGAGGAGCATCATTTTCACAAAGAGGGTGTTGTATGTATGGAACGAGGTGCCAGAGGAAATGGTAGAAGCAGGTAGAGTTACAATATTTAAAAGGCATTTGGACAGGTTTAGGTAAGGGTTAGAGGTATATGGACCAAACACAGGAAATTGGGATTAGTTCAGTTTAGGAAACCTGGTTAACATGGATGTGTTGGTCTGAAGGGCCTGTTTCCATTCTGTATGGCTCTATGACTCTATGACCTATAAATCTGCTGTAAAGATGAGTTCAATAAAGAGGTGAATTTCACATCAACCTTACCTGGCACACATGATTTGTTGACTGAGGATGAGCTTCTTTAACATACTTGAATATCGGTAATTCAGGACGCTGGAGGTGGTGACAGACTGTTGTAGACTGCTGGAACATGATGTTCCACATGCTAGGCCTGAGAACCAGGATTAATCAATGGCTGTCGAAGTCATTGATGCTTCAACATTTCTGCCTCTCAATTCTTCCAGACTACATTCAGAAGCATTTGCAAGATCTCTGATTTGGAAGTACACAAATGGCTAATGATTTGGCTAAAACAGAGTGCTAATAGCTAGTTTGCCAGGACAGACAATCATATACAGAGGAACCTTGATTATCCAGTATTCGACTATCCAAGTATAGGATTATCCGGCAAGATCGCAAGGTCCCGATGCTCGGCTAAACTATGTTATCCAGCATTTGATTATCCTGAATTTGATTAACCAAATGAAATACTGCCAGCCCATGTCCTTCAGATAATCGAGGTTCCTCTGTAAGCTTTTCCTGACCTTAAGAATGCCAGATAGAATGAGTTGGTGTTCACTTGATGGCCCCACAGTTATTGGGTGTTATTGATCGCATACGTGTGGCAGTAAAGATACCCAGAAATCACCCAGGGGTGATTGTCAATTGTAAAGGCTCCAATTCTATCAATGTTCAGCTGGCATGCAACACCGAAAGAATGTTTATGAGTATGCACAGGTATGCACAGGATTCCCAAGCAGCTTCAATGCAGTTTTTGCTTTGTAGTAGACCACCCATCCTGGGTTCCTGGGAGCTCTGGGACCAGTTATTGGCTGGCTACTTGGAGACATTAAAACCCAGCTAATATCACCTCTCAGGAACTCAAGGAATGACTTCCAAGAGGGTTACCATCATTGCCTACCACCACTAAATGTGTCATCAAACATGCAGTCGGACTCTTAAAGGGGAGCTTCAGGTGCTTAGACAAATGTAGAGTCACCCTTCAATATGCATCAGGCAAGGCATCGAGAATGTAATGTGATGAGAACCAAATATTCTATCATGCTAGATGTTGAAAAGGGGTTCTAGAATATGTTTAACACTTCTCATACCTTGGCAGCCACCTCTCTCATTGATGACAAAATCTAATGCTGGATCAACAATACTAATTTTGGTGTTTGACAACAAAACATCTGCAAGTCGACACAAAGCAGTAGTCATCAAGTCACTCTTAAAAAGTAGTAAGACCTACATAGACAAAGAGGCATGGATGTACCTCAAAATAATTTTGTGATTTTTCAAATATTTTATGCTGTATTCATGAGATGTGGCAGTCAAAACCATGGCCAATATTTATTACCCATCACTGATTGCTGTTAAGATGGTGATATTGAATGCCCTTCTTAAACTCATGAAGTCCTTATCACCTTCATACATCCATTGTGCTGTGGGTCAGGGAGTCCCAGGATTTTGACTCAATGACAGTGAAGGAATAGCAATACATTTCCAAGGCAGAATGTATATTAGCTGAAGGGGAGTTTGCAGATAGTGGGGCACCCATGAGTCCAAGGTTCCATTCATTCTTCAGTGAAAAACAAAAACAAAAATGGACTTAACTATCATATATTGACGAACTGTTTTTTTCACCATTATGTTTCAGTTTTAACTCTGCATGTGATTAAATCAAAACTATTGGCACCATTATTGAGCACCTTGCTGCACAATAATTTTCTTTGCTTCAATCAGAACTATTTTGAGGATGAAACACCAATTTTCCTACAAATGGTTTTTACAGTCTCCTACTTTTTGTATATATGAAAAACACATTTGCCAAACTTTCAGTTTAGATGATGTGAGCATTTTTATTGACTCAGTAATTCACAAACAAAATGTAAGCTTGCTTCAGGTCCTCTTCCTTCCTTTAATCTCTTTTGTCACATTGGAGCTTTCTGACATGTGATAAATGTTCCTGGAAAGCTGGTTGATGAAGTACAGTTGCACCAAGCAGAACACTAAACTGAAAAAGAAAATTATCATTTAAAGTACAAATGCTCCTTTCATTAAATGCACATCACACTCATTGCATTCCAATGAAGTTCGATACTGATGAGACGTGTTTTACTCTGTTTGTAAAATGCTTTTTTTACACTGCTAATGTAAACTATTTTCTTCTCAACATAAACATTGTCAAATCAAAGAGTCAAATGTAAGTCTGTTGAACTCACACTTCTCAGTGCAGATGGGGGATTAGTAAAACATCATTAACATTCCAGACACTTGTTTATTTGACTACAGAATGGCGATTAAGTTCAAGTACAAGAGCTGGTCATTATCTGTAATGGCTGGACGTGTAAATGGTGTATCTAATTTCATCGTGGGAATTTGATACCAGCAAATCAAATCACTAGTTCTAAGGAAAACAGAAGACTGCTAAAGCAGCATTACAAAACAGCTAAAACAAAGAGCAAGGAATGTTCTTGACGTGAATGCAGAAACCCTTTTGGGAAAGAGGGAGTTTTATTCTACTTTTGTTTTGTTTTACACATACATGCTATTCATGCAAATTTCTATTAAATCTTTCATCTCTCAGTGCTATCGCCAGACTTCCTCAGAAACCTGAGTCACCTTTAAGTGCTCAACCATTTACCATAACATCTTCTCTCAATGCATGAACTCTAGGGTAATGGAATTTCCTCAGGATTTTCATCAGCATAGCTACACCTCTTGACCTTTATCAAGTCTGCTTTGTTCCTCAGTAGAAAGTACAAATCACTTGCAGTGTGAAAGTTGCGCCTTGTTAAAATTCAATTTGATCTAAATCCATTTAATGTACTTAGTATGTTTCACTGTATAATTTCTGATACATTTCCAGTACACTTAGAGCCCAGAGATTAAGTTACGAGAATGTGTGGAGAGTTATTTCAAACAGAATTTAATTTAAATGTATATTTTTCCAATTAAATGGACAAAATTGTATAATTATTACAGATGCTGTAGTGAGAGAAAACTCCTAGGATGTTACAACTGGTGCAAACCATCTCTTGGGACTTGTATGTCAAGGGAAAACTAAAGTCTGGCTCATTTTGTGGAACACATAATAAAAATAAATCAAGCTTATACGTGCAGACATCTGCTTTCAGTTCTACACTTTGAAAGCATACTTATGACCTGATGACATCACAAATCTCACCCATAGTGGAGGTACTCATTGGGGCAAGTGGGCTATAATAAATTAATAAAGAACAAAACAGATTTGTTTGCATTCGCAAGGAAGCAGAGAATCAAAGGAGTATCATTTTGTTAGAATGTGCTAACACCCATGTTCAGCACTGATTTTAGAATCTCTACGCCTCCAAAAATGAATGAACAGATATAATTGGAAATGTTAAAAACAGTGCCAATCTTTATAATGATGGACAACATTCCTTCATGCAGGTGAATGGTTCAGCACATTCAGCAATGAGATGGGATAAACTACTGAGTACTGATGGGTAAGTAGGAAAAATAATGAAAGGCTGAAACAAGGCTTTTGATAGGAGAGAGAAACCTGTGAGGTAGAGTAGAGATTGTGGGCTGACCTTCACATGAGATCAGGGTTACCAGAGCCTCCCTGAAGACAGGTTAAACAGCCCATAGCAATAACATGCTCAGTAAAGCCTTAACAAAGTGAGGATCAAATTTCAGTCACCAAATGGAAGCACGTGCAATGCTGAGGGCTGCTGAGCTCTCATATTGGCTGGTGGCTCTAGGAGTTCCAACAGCAGCAGAAATTGAACAGCAAGAAGGCATGCAAAGATCAAGGCTGGACCCTCAATTCAATTAAATCTGGGGCTTTTTGGACAGGGAAGTATTGGGTAGCTCAGGGAGAAGGGTGAGACAAGGTTGGCGCATCAGATTTTCGTAGCCAGACAAACATCCTGAGTGATACTCCAATATTCCAACCCGCCTGCTCCTACCAACTGTAATATGGCACAGGCAGTGTAATGTTTGCATCAGTTGGCTTGTTAACAAACTCAGTTGCTGCTTACTTATGTGCTAAAGGTGCCAGTTTTGGCATTCTCCTGCCTAATGTACCCCTAATGTATGTTATGGAGACCTAGCCGGAATGGCTAGAAAAGCAGTCAGCTAGCCACCTGACATAATTTATGTATTGCTCTGCCTGGCTAGGGACCATAGAATCTAGCCGACAGTTACAACTGTTAGGACATAATGGCTGAAGGATCAGCCACCGATGGTAAAATAGAGTGAGTGAGGAATAGGCAGTAAACAGGTGCTGGTGAGGAGAAGGATATATGCAGGTAATTCAACAAGATGCTCTGACAGTAAGAGGTAAAGTGACAAAAGCATTTGTAAACAATTGAACGTGAATTGCTGTGGGATAGAGTCATTGGGAGCTTGACAAGGGCAGATTATTGAAAATATACCATCTGCTTTACATAAGAGCACTAGTATCATAGCATGGAACTATTTAGACGTTATGGAGGCATTGGAGAGCAGCTGAGGAAGGAGATGCCCTCAATTTAAAAGCTCATCTGAAAAATGGCAGTTCAGATTGCTAATGTACTGAAAGGTCTGCTTAGACGATGTCTAACACTGTGGAGTGGAACTTGGATACATGACTTTCTTGAGTGGATGAAAAGGTGGATTTGAAAACAAGTGCAGGGAACCAGTAGTGATCTTCAGGTCTGGAGAGTGTGACATGATCACATGATTCTCTGACTCAGAGGAAAGAAGTTACCAGCTGTGCACAGAGGACAGTTAGGGATAGTTTGATTTTGAACCAGACACTGAAGAAAAACACCATCTGATCGACTGAGCAAAGAGCAATTGGTGGAAACGAAAATAAAAGTATTTGAGAGTCATAAGGTTTATAACTATTCAGCTGGAGTAAATTGTGGGCAGTTAGATCCATAGCATATAATACTGGAATAAGGACCTTGTGGTAGTGTTCCTACAGGAGACTTGGGTGCAAGTCTCACCTACTCCAAAGGTGTAATAACATTTCTGAGCCAGTTGATTAGAAGTATCTTTACAGTAATACTGGTTCTGCTCTGAAGGCAATGTTAGTGTTAAAGTTGTGTGAAGTTAATCTCATCAGCAAACATCTTAAGACAGGTCATGTTAGTAGGAATGGTTTCACTGAAGAATAACATATACAGAAAAAAAAGGTGGCTGGATCATGAGATTTATGACAAATTACAGAAGACATGATAAGAGAGTTGAAGTGACTGTTTCAGAAAGGTTGGAATGGAAAGATGAGAAAGGGAGCATTACAATGCTCCCTGCAGAAGAACAACGAAGCAGAATTGAATTGTCAATGTTCCTGAAAGTGTGAGAAAATCCAAAAAGAGTGAACAAGGTTAAAGATCCAACAACACTATGTTATAATCCAACAGGCTGTTGCACTATAACCTGGTGTTGTGTAATTTTTAACCTTGTCTATCCTAGTCCAACACCATTACCTCCAAGTCAGTAAGAATGAGATGAACTGTGGTAGCATTCTTTTAATAAGAGTAATTCTCATTCTATTGGAATGTCTGAGACCAGTTTGAAAGAGAGAAGTAATGAGATATAGGCACAGAGTTCATAGTAGGAGTTTGGCAAATTGGAACAGGTCAGAGACTGTGTTTTCTGTTGAGGAACTCACCTCTTGACCCTCCTTCAAAATCTCTAGACCACCTACAAGGCACAAGGCAGGAATATGCTGGCATTCTCTCCACTTGCTTAGATAGATGCAGCTACAAACATTGAAACAGGTAAACACTAGCCAGCATTGACCAGCCACTACTTCCACCAGCAGACACTTCCTCCACCAGTGGGACAATGGTTTAGCTAGTGAGGTCACATAATATATGAGTGGTGATTAGCCCACAGCGTTCATGTGGTGAATTTTGCAGGACTAAGAAGCTGGAAGGAGATAGAGCAACCATCCAGGAGCCAAATATCTACCACACATCAGTTGAGAAATTTTATATTTTGAACTCAATCCCATCATCTCTCTCATTAATAAATATTGTAAGTAGTTGAGTCCTCAGTACAGATCCCTTCAGGATGTCACCAGTCACAGCTTACCTGTCCATTTTCCCTATTTCTAGCTTCTCAGGCAATCTATGATACATAAAATCAGTGAATTATTATTGTCATTGTCATGGTCAGAGAGATCTACAGCACAGAAAAAAAGCCTTTTGGCCCATCGACTCTGAGCCAATAAAAAATAACCACTTAAATATTCTAATCCCATTTTCCAGCACCTCGCCCATAGCTTTGTATGTTTTCGCATTTGAAGTGTACATCAAATACTTGTTAAACATTATGAGGGTTTCCACCTCTACCATCCTTACTGACAGCGAGTTCCAGATTCCCACCAGTCTCTGGGTGAAAACAAATTCCTCATATCCCTTGAAGGTAATCCTATCTGACCCATACACAACATGTCCCACACTCCAGATCATTTCTCTTCGGTCTGCAATGTCTTTTTCTCTTCTGGGGATTACCAATTCCTCATTTAGAAGTCAAGATTGAATTCTGCCTCCAGCACCCTCTCAGGCAGAGAGTGTGTAAAAATGTTTTTTCTTTATTTTATCTCAGATTTTTAAAACAATTTTCCTTAAATTAATGTCCTTTTGTTCCGTCAGCAGGAATAGTTTTTTTTTCTAGTTACCCTCTCTTCTCTATCTATTCTATCCAAATGTCTCATAATTTTAAACTCCTCAATAAGTCTCCTCACAACCTTCTCTTCTCTAAAGAGATCAAAGGCAAGTTCTTAAATCTCTACATAATTTATGTTGCTCATACTTGATTCATAATTGCAAATATTTTCTGCACTCTCTGTAAAGATGTCACATTTTCCCAAGTGACCATTAATTTTGTCTCTCATTATCACTTCATAGTTTGTCAACTATCAAAATTAAACTGACCTGGTCTGATATTGGTGGGTTTAGTCTAACTCCTTTTGCTGAACTAAGGTGCACAAGGGAGGCAATATGTCAATCTGGATTCACATCTGCAACCTCAACAATATCTATCTGTTCTCTTATCAAATCCCATGTCACTACTGATTTCCCAAAGATTATTCAGCCCTGTCTAGTTGAAATACTTGTCTTTGGCTGTGTTCACCAAATTAACTATCATACTCAGCAGTAATTAAGATTGAATAGCAGCTGGACAGCACGAGACATGTAGGAAATTTCTGCACTACTTGTCTGGTTTTCGATGATTGACTTGCAGTCACCCATTTCTATTTGCTTGCTCACCTTTAATTGAACTAATCATTTGTCCTCAACTCCACGAGGTTCAATTTTAGATACATTTTAGTTTTGTAGAGTCATAGCATCATACAGCATGGAAACAAACCCTTCAGTCTAACTCATCCATGCCAACTAAACTGGTCCAACTTACCTGTGGTAAAAACAATGACTGCAGATGCTGGAAACCAGAGTCTAGCTTAGAATGGTGCTGGAAAAGCACTGCAGTTCAGGCAGCATCCGAGGAGCAGTAAAATCAATGTTTCGGGCAAAAGCCCTTCATCAGGAATACAGACAGAGAGCCTGAAGAGTGGAGAGATTTTACTGATCCTTGGATGCTGCCTGAACTGCTGTGCTTTTCCAGCACCATTCTAATCTAGATTATGGTTTCCAGCATCTGCAGTCATTGTTTTTACCGAGTTGATTTTAACCCTACTGCGAATCCTCTTGCAAGGATGCCTGCCTTGAAGAAGTTTTTCTCCTCTCTCTACAAGAATCTCAGGGAGTCCCTCTCCCACTACAACTCCTAACTTACCTGTGCCTGGCCCAAATCATTCTAAACCTTTCCTATTCATGTACCTGCTTAAATGTCTTTTAAATGTTGCAACTGTACCTGTATCTATCACTTCGTCTGGCAGTTCATCCCACACACAAACTCCCTCCTGTGTGAAAAAGTTGCCCCTCAGGTCCCTTCTGAATCTTTCCTCTCTTCCCTGTAAAAATATAATCCCTTATTTTGAACTCCACCACACTAGGGGGAAAAAAACTTTGCTTTTCACCTTATCCATGGCCCTCATGACTTTATAAACTTCTATAAGGTCACCCCTCAACTTCCTATGCTCCAGTTAAAAAAAAGGCCCAGCTTATCCAACTTCTCCTTATAATTCAAACCCTCCATTCCCAGGAATATCCTGGTAACCACTTTCTATACTCTCTCCAATTTAATAATATTCTTCCTATAGCAGGGCAACCAGAACTGTACACAGTACTCCAAAAGAAGCTTCACCAATGCCCTGTACAACCGCAACATGACATCTCAACTTCTATACTTAATTGTCTGAACAACGAAGGCAAGTATGTTAAATGCCTTCTCAACCACCTGCAATGCAACTTTCAAAGAACTATGTATCTGAACTCTTAAGTTTTTTCATGAAGGCTTTCATCAAATATCCTGGAAAACATCCATAAAAATACTGTTATCAAAATAAAATTGAATAATTTAAAGAGCGCGATATGACCATTTAAGTAATCTGCTTAATGATAAACCCATGTGACCTTTTTTATGGGGACAGCTGCTCAAATCTACACTTATTAAAAGTTAGATGCAAATTCTAAAGCCTCAACTCAAAGGGAGAGCAACTGCTTTGGCTGCACACACAATCTCAGAAGAAACCTCACAACAGATCTTGCCATTCTAAGGAGAAGAAAAGGACCTTTTTTGGATTTATCATCAAGCAAAATACTAATGAAAACAGATCCTCCATTCAAAGAAGTAATGTTTATACAAAGCTAAAGACTAGGATTTGCCAGAGGCTCTCATATTCCTGGAAATCTGTAAGATTATGCTCAGAAGATTGAATGAGGGGACCAGATTTCAAAGTGCATTTGATGCTTGACCCTGGTGCGGCAGGAAGTAGAGATCCTAGTAAATCCAGAAGGAACTTAGGATTTTATACACAGGCTATATTTCTATTGAGAGTGATGTGTAATGAGACATGGCATGAGATTTCAATTGGGTTAAAAGATAATGGGGAATAGCATTTTTGGTGTTTAATGTGTTAGTTTGCGACTGAATAATGTTCATTCCCATATTGACTGTAGCTTGTTTGTAAAAGTAAAAGTTTTAAAATGTGGAATTACATGATTTGGTTCTTGATGTCACTACGAAATTCAAACTTTTTTGTCTAAGTTATCACATTCCATGGTGACTGGAACAATACCCTTATCCACTATGTTAAAAATATCACAACACCAGGTTATAGTCCCAACAGGTTTATTTGGAAGCACTAGCTTTCGGTACGCTGTTCCACCTGATGAAGGAGCAGCACTCCGAAAGCTAGTGCTTCCAAATAAACCTGTTGGACTATAATCTGGCATTGTGTGATTTTTAATTTTAACCATCCCAGTCCAACGCTGGCATCTACAAGTCATGGCGACCACTTTATCCACTATGTTAGCCACCAACATTCAATCACGTCTCTCAGCAATGACCTACCCTTTAAAAATATTTACTGGATCTCTCTGACCAGCTACAAATTTTCAAGGGGGGTATTCAGTTATTCTATTCTTTGTTGCAAACTCTAGTAATTTTATGACAATAGATGTTAAGGTTAACTGGTTCATGATTTCCTAGATTCACATTTCATCTTAAACAACAATTTTCCAATCTACACAACAGTTCCCGAATTGAGAGAACTTTGAATGATCATGATTAGGACGTTTTCAATTTTCTTAATTTAAAACACTAGGATAGAAGCCATTCAGTGAGTACCATCTATAAGATGCAGTGTAGCAATTCACCAAGGCTTTCAAACCTGTGCCCTCTGCCATGTTGAAGGACAAGAGATGCAGATGCACGGGAAAGATTTCTCCTCCAAATCACATCTTTGCCTGACATGGAACAATAAGCCATTCTTTTAGTGTCACTGGGGCATACTCCAGAACAGCTCTCCTAACTCAGCTAAGGGTGTCCCTGTACCCAAGGACTGCAGCTGCTGAAGGAGCTGGCCTTCTTAAAGGAAATAAGAGATGGGTAATTAATGCTGGCTGAGCCAGTGACACCCACATCCTGTGAATGAATAAAATAAGAATGCTGCTCGGTAGAGATTTGACACTCACAACTACCATTATTTCATTTGTTTCTGTTAATTTGCTTTCACAAATTATGAGTTCATTCCTGAGTCAATATTAATTTCCTTGCAATGTTCTTGATGTAAATTTCAATGCAGTGTAATTATTTCACATTTCCTTATCCTTAATTATATCATCATAGTCAGTTTTTAAGGAGCTGTTAATCAGCTCTGTTTTATCCAAAAGTGTTTCTGCTAATTTTCACATCTCCTTTTACAGCTCTTATTGTCACATTTTGCTGTTTCATGTATCTCTCCCATTGACTAGAATCTAACTTTTTTGCAGACTTGAGATAAGATTGACTGCCCTTACCACCAAGGCAATGTTTGACTGAGTGTAGGGAGCAGATGGGAATGTGAAATTTGAAACATAAACATCAGATAAAGTTGAGAAACTTTTCAGCCATGACTGGATGACAGAGCAGACTTGATGGACTGAATGGCCTAATTTCTGCTCCTGTGATTTATGGTCTTGTGATCTTGTAAAATTTTATTGAAAGGCAGAGCAGGCTTCAAGGGTTGAATGGTCTACTTCTACTCCTATTTCACGTGTTCGTACGGCATCAATGGGCTTTAGCAAAGGTAAAGTCAATGGGAATCAGACAGAAATCTCTCCCACTGGTTACAATCATATTAGAAAATGGTGTTGTTGCTGGAGGTCAGTCATCCCAGCTCAAGAAAGTTACTTCAGCCGTTCCAGTGTTACACTGGAAGTTCATTGATCAAAGATCCTTCCTCCATCATAAGGTAAGAGGTGGAAATGTTCACTGATGATTGCAGAATATTTGGCTCTATTCATGATTCCTCAGGTACTGAAACAGTCCAAGTCCAAATACAGCAAGATCTGGACAACATTTGTGCTAAGCACATGGCAAGTAATGTTTGCACCATATAAGTGGCAAGCAATGCCCATTTCAAATGAGTGACAACCTAGCCATCACTCCTTGACTTTCAATGGTATTAACATCACTGAATCCACCACTGTCAACATCCTGGGGATTACCGTCAGAACTGAACTGGACCAGCAACTGCAGAATTATGAAATGTAGGGGGATCCAGATGTTCTAATACATGCATCACAAATGTTAATATGCAAGTGATTAAAATTGCTAATGCAATACATTTCATTGCTTGTGTAACAAGAGGAAATGAATGTAAAAGTAAGATATACTTCAGTAAGATATACTTCATATATACTTCAGTACTGGGCTAATGGTCGGATACTTGGTAGTGTGGATGAGCAGAGGGATCTTGGTGTCCATGTACACAGATCTTTGAAAGTTGCCATCCAGGTAAATAGTGCGGTGAAGAAGGCATATGGCGTACTGGCTTTTATTGGTAGAGGAATTGAGTTCCGGAGTACTGAGGTCATGTTGCAGTTGTATAAGACTCTGGTGCGGCCGCATCTGGCGTATTGTGTGCAGTTTTGGTCGCCATACTATAGGAAGGATGTGGAGGCACTGGAACGGGAGAAGAGGAGGTTTACCAGGATGTTGCCTGGTATGGTAGAAGATCGTATGAGGAAAGGCTGAGGCACTTGGGGTTGTTTTCATTGGAGAAAAGAAGGTTTAGGGGTGACTTGATAGAGGTGTACAAGATGATTAGGGGTTTAGATAGGGTCGACAGTGAGAATCTTTTTCCATGTATGGAGTCAGCTATTACAAGGGGGCATAGCTTTAAATTAAGGGGGGGTAGGTATAGGACAGATGTTAAGGGTAGGTTCTTTACTCAGCGAGTCGTGAGTTCATGGAATGCCCTGCCAGTAGCAGTGGTGGACTCTCCCTCATTATGGGCATTTAAGCGGGCATTGGATAGGCATATGGAGGATAGTGGGCTAGTGTAGGTTAGGTGGGCTTCGATCGGCGCAACATCGAGGGCCGAAGGGCCTGTACTGCGCTGTATTCTTCTATGTTCTATGTTCTATGAAACATAGATGAGACCACATTTTGAATACTGTGCGTAGTTCTGGGCTCCTCAGTTCAGTTTGGGTGTGAATTTGTTGGAGGCGATTCAGAGCATATTTACTAGATTGATATTTGGAATGAGCAAGTTGTCTTATGAGGAAGATTGGACAGGCTGGGTTTGACTTCACTGAAGTTTGAAAGAGTCATTAAGTTGAGTGTTTGAAGTTTATCAAATTTTGAATGGTTTTGACAAGGGGGCATAGAAAGAAAGTTTCCTCTTGTGGGTGAGTCCAAAATTAGGATACATCTGTTTTAAAATTAGGACAGATATGAGGAGGGGCTTTTTTTCTGAGAGGGTTATATGAATTTGGAACTCCGTCTCAAAATGTGGTGGAGGTAGGGGCATTAAATATTTTAAGACAGAACTAAATACATTCTTGTTAGACAAGGGATCAAAGGTTAACAGGACTAGATGGGAATGTGGAATTCAGAAGACAAACAGATTAACCCTGATCTTATCAAATGATGGAGCAGGCTTGAAGGGCAAAATGGCCAACTTCTGCTTTTAGTTCAGATGCTCATATGTCACTTAGCTCTTTATTCTTCCCTGACTGCTCCTTAAGGTGAGTATAGCTTTGTCCCTTGCCTCTAAGGCATATAAACTGATTCAGTATTCTGCTAATTTTTTTTTTCACATTTTCTACTGATTGTCTGTAACTTGACCCATTAACAGATATACCCAGTTTACTGTTTCTGTCAGATCATTTTGAAGTCACCCTTAATTAAATGTACAATCTGGGATCTTAGCAACGTTATTGCAATTCTCTCTTTCAAACGCATCATTGAACTCAGTCACATTATGGTTGTAATTTGATAAATGTTGAAGCACTATTCAGTTACTAATTAATTTTGTCTTATTGCTGATTATCTAATCTAATATGGCAAAACCCTCTTGTTTCTAGGACAGATTGCTGCAAGAAACTATCTTGAAAACACTCAACAAATATACCTTTTCTGATGCAAGCTTGTCTGTTTATCTCATTCTATATAGAATTTAAAATGCCCCATTAAATCATTTTACCTTCACTACATGCTTGGCTAACGTTTTCACATTCAACCATTTCACAGCTACCAGAGCCTAATATGTAACTCCCACTGGAGTCTTAAATTCTTCCCTATTTCTTAATTCTACCCATAAACTGTCCACTGCCTACTTTCCTCTTATAGCCTGTCTCATCTCTGAAGTGATTTCATCTTCAATCACGTATGCTAATGCACCTCCTCCACCAGAATCCCTATATTTCTTGAAGACATTATAACTGGCACATTCAGTTCCCCTACCTGACTATTTTACAGCCATTCTGGATTAATCAACTATTGCTTCCTAGCTTGGCTGCAATATTTGTTACACACTACCCTCATAACTCTTTGTTTATTTGCAGTATCATTGCAGTGTGCTGTAATTGCTAATTCATCCATGCCACTAAGCACTCCTTGCATATACAACAACCATGACTGACTTGCTCATTTAAATCTGTTGCTTTACAGTGATAGTTATATCTTCTCTGAACTTTAGTAGCCAACTTATTCCTGACTTTCAATCACATTTTCTGAGCAGTTACCATTAGCTTTGTTTTTGCGTTGACAGATCACCAGTCTTGCTTCCTCCCTAATATAATTCAAAAGTTGAATGCAATGTGTAATGCAAAGGTTATCAGTACACATTTGGTCTATTCACCAAAATGTTTTTTTTTAATGTCATTAATCCATTTCCCAAAAATACTGCACACTTCACTGTGATAGTAACAAACTTTTCTAAACAGTTAGATCAGTCATGCAGCTCATTAGTTGCTTTAGAAGCATTAAAGGATCATTAATACAGGTACAAGTATAAAAGAATCATTGTTCATTTCTCAATGTAGCTAATAAAGTCACATTTTCAGGAAGTGCATGTTTGGAAAGTACGGTTTCCCACTATTTTATTATCAGGTCATAAATTAAGTTAAAAAATAAGCATTTGTTTTTTTTTAAAAGAGAAAGGAAATCGAGCCCTATTGTTTCTCAAAATAGACATTAGTGTTAATGATCTCTGTTATGCTGGCCTCAGTTAAAGACCTTGGCTGTGATTATAAACGAATATCAACTTAGCCCAATTAGAGGTTCTATTTAGTTTACAACATGAGTTTTGAACTTTTACCCATCAGTCACACGGACAGCAAATAAATATGTGCATTTCTTACATATTACGCTATGTTTCATTGTTATTGTAACAGGACTGCTTAAAAGAAACTTTAAATCATGCTGTGAATCAGAGTTGAATACTATGCATAGAATCTGATCGTGGTACTGTTATATCTTCTGGTTCCCACAAGTCTGAAACAAACGCACGCAACAAAAAAAAAGTAAGATTCAACCCTAAGTCTGAGTTCCATTGAGTCTTTTGTTGGTTTGCTGCCAGGAGTTTTCTCAAGTTCTCTCACCCTATCTTAGCAAACTCACCCCAGCATCTCTCACAACCGACTCAACCCCATCTTAGCACATGCTGCTCCCACAAAAACTCACCACTCAGAGGATATCTCAGAATTCACTGGCATCCCTTATGCCCTGGTCATCTTTAAAAGTTGATTGTGGAAAGGACAATTCACTGTCAGTCTGCAGCTAGTCGGCACAGTTACAAAAATCGACCCCAGAGGTGGCAGACCGGGGGCATGATTGGTGCTCTCCTGTCTGGAGTGGTACTTGGGGGTCCTGCAGGATGGAGAGGTGCAGAGGTGGGACTTCCTCTTCCCCCAGGACCAGAAGTGGAAGCCACAACAATGGGCCAAACCAGTCTGCTCTGAGATTGCCATCAGGTTAAAGCAGTCTCAGCCTTCTAGAGGAATGCCCAACACTGTGAGAAGAAGGTCAATGGCCTGCTCCATTCTGCCAGAGTATGGTCCACTATCTTCTCTCCTTTTTCTCACATTTAGTCTATCTCTGCTTCTGTAGCCACCTTCCAACAAGGCTCATGCTCTAACACCCTCGCTGTTATCTGCAAGGTCTTCCCATCACAACCTCACTTACCCCAGCCTCTAATCACAATCTACCATGCCCTCTATGATATCTACTCACTCACTTGGAAACCTCCCCAGATACACCAATAACAATAGCCCTGCACCCACTTTCAGCTCCCATAAAACCTGCCACTCAGAGGAAACCTCAGAGGAAAACAGCCCACAACAAGAAAGAACTGGCCATTATTCAGCTCTTTACCCCTTACAAGGTGAGGATCCTATCTCTGGCCACCCTGAGCACAGCATGGACTGATGACTGGGCCTGTCATTGACTTAGTATGCCAGGATATCCCTGATCGATGGCTATCCCTTTTGATCTACTGCTGAAAACAATGATAAGACTCCAGGCTTTGTCATGGGAGTATTAATGTTAATAATTTTAGTTAAAAATCACACAACACCAGGTTATAGTGCAACAGATTTATTTGGAAGCACTAGCTTTCAGAGTGCTGCTCCTTGTGCCCACAACCACATGATGAAGGAGCAGCACTCGGAAAGCTAGTGCTTCCAAATAAATCTGTTGCACTATAACCTGGTGTTCTGTGATTTTTAACTTTGTACACCCCAGTCCAACACCGGTGTCTCCACATCACTGATTATGGTGTGAGCTGGGCTATTAGCAATGTGTTTAACAAGCAATAATGACCATCAATTGGCACCTGGCCACTGCCTAACAAGAATCTCATCACACGACATATGAAAAGCATAAAAGATGGAACAAGGTGATCTCCACATCAAGATGGGCCTCGCCACACCAGTTGCCCTATTCTGCAAAACATCTCACCAGATCCCATGTTACTCAGATCCCTTATCAGATTCCCCCCACAGACTCAAAAATGCTAAAGCTACACTGAAAACTTTTACACAGTACACAAATCCAGAACAACTGAGACACCAGATATACATCATGACATCAATAAGTTACATTTTTTTACAAGTAATAATTACAATATAATAAGTATTCATATGAGTTGAGATTTATTGTAAATCCATAAGATATAAGAGCAAAATTAGGCCATCCAGTCCAACAAATCTGTTTTGCCATTCAATCATGGCTGAAATATTCCTCTATCCCATCTCCTACCTTCTCCCTGTCTGTCTCTCTCTCTGTCTTAAATGCACTCAGTGATTTGACCTCCACAGCTTTCTATGGCAATATGTTTCACAGATTCACCACCCTCTGGCTGAAGAAATTCTTCTTTATCACAGTTCTAAAGGACTATCCCTTCTCTCTGAGGCTGTGCCTTCGGGTCCTAGTCTCTCCTACTAGTGCCATCTTTCTCAAGTCCACACTATCCAGGCCTCTCAGTATTCTTTAAGTTTCAGTGAGATCCCTCATATCCTTATGGCATATATGCAGACCTCTATTTGCATCACTGTCTCCAATTAGCCTACTGCTTAAGTTACTCATGTAAGACTTACAGATAGCAGCTCTTAGGAAATTGCAAATGTGCAGTTAATAACTTCACACCAATTTTCTGACATAAATGTCTCTGTGAGCCCAGCTTCCTGCTGGGAGCTGGGAATAGTAAAAACACGTCAATAATTTCATTGTAAGGAATTTCAAGAAGAAGCTCATCAATCACTTTTCACATAAGGATAGTGAGGATACGTCTGACCATGTTGTGTAGTTTAGGAATTTAAAGAATATATTTACTTAAAAGTGAAACTTAAGCCTGAATACTTTCTGCCCTCATATTACATTCTAAAATTCTGTGTGCTATTTCTAGTTAGTGCATTTGTTTAAAATTAGGAAACAAAAGAATGGATAGTGAACACAGAAGTTATGGGCTTTTAATCTTCATGAACCAGAAATTACACCCTAGAAAATAGTTTTCTATACACCACACATTGACATAATGACAAAGCTGAAGTGTCTATGACAGCAAAGCTCTGGAAATAATGCTGTTGCAAACTAATGAACATTGATTCATTGTTTACACCAGACAATGGTGTAATAAAGTGATTTTTCTGATGTTTCAGCAAGGGATTGGATAGTTACCTCTTCCTTCGCTTTGTACAATTGGGTATCATGACATGAAGTCAAAAAAAATTAAAGTCACAGTGTCTCAGTGGTTAGCACTGCTGCCTCACAGCACCAGGGATCCAAGTTTGATTCCCACCTTGGGTGACTGTCTGTGTGGAGTTTGCACATTCTACCCACGTCTGCATGGGTTTCCTCCCACAATTCAAAGATGTGCAGGTTAGGTGAATTGGCCATGCTAAATTACCCATCGTGTTCAGGGATATGTAGGCTAGGTGTATTAGTCAGGAGTAAATATAGGGTAGGGGAATGGTTCTGGGTGGGTTACTCTTCAGAGGATCGGTGTGGACTTTTTGGGTTGAAGGACCTGTTTTCACACTGTAGGGCTTCTATGATTCTGTAAATTGGAAGCCAACCTGCCTTCCAAAAATGAGCAATTTGCTAATCATGACATTTAAAGATAACATTGAACAGAATTTTAGAGGGCCCATGCAATTTTATGGGATGCATTTGGATCAAATAGAAGGAGTCAGGTATTGTGAGTCTTGGTGGGTAAATATGGATGGCACATGCGTGTAATATCCAAGATGAAGAGGGAGGCACTCACTCAGAGATGATAGATGCAGCAGCTGCCTGGTGCTTGAGGGGAAGATGCTTTAAATTTTCAAAATAAAAACTGAAAGAACTGCAGATGCTGTAAATCAGAAACAAAAGCAGAGGTTGCTGTAAAAGCTCAGCAGGTCTGGCAGCATCTGTGAAGTGAGATCAGAGTTAATGTTTTGGATCTGGTGACCTTTGTTCAGAACTGATGGTAGCTCAGAAAATAGTTTATTTGCAGAAAATAGAGAGGGGGAGAGGGGGTAAGGAATAAATAGTAGGTGGGGATAAAGCACAAAGACAGAAAAGACAGTTGGAAAGACAAAGGAGTGGGTAACAATCTGGCTAGGAGAGTGAATACTTGGTAATCTTGCTTTTGCATAGTCTGCCATTACACATGACCTAGTGTTAGTCACTAACAGTCTTCATTAACATCTATTCACCCTCCTAGCCAGATTATTATCCACTCCTCTGTCTTTCTAACTCTCTGGACCTGAAATGTTAACTCTGATTTCTCTTTACAGATACTTTCCAGCAATTTTAGTTTTGTATTGAATTTTCAAGTTTGGGGAAACTTTCTAAGGTGACACATTGCAAAGAAACCTCTACTGTATACAGGAATTATAGCTCAGGAGGCCTATAGCCACTGAGAATTTTTAAAAGAGAAGGATAAAATAAGGAAGTCGGAATTTATTGTTTATATCATAAAAGTTATCTAGTTGGGTTTGGAGGGATATGGGCTGGGTGCCGGCAGGTAGGACTAGATTGAGTTGGGATATCTGGTCGGCATGGATGGGTTGGACCGAAGAGTCTGTTTCCATGCTGTACATCTCTATGACTCTATGACTCTATATATCAGTGGCATTTAGTGGAGATAGCAGCGCAATCAGACTAGTAATTCAGAGGCCTGGGTTAATTCTCCTGATGAAGGGCTTTTGCCCAAAACGATTTTCCTGCGCCTCAGATGCTGCCTGACCTCCTGTGCTTTTCCAGCACCACTCTAATCTAGACGCTAATCTCCAGTCCTCACTTTCGCTTGGGATAACTCTGTGTGGCACTAGAAAAGCACAGGCAGTTTCCAAGGAGCAGGAGAGTTGACATTTCGAGCATAAGCTCTTCCTCAGGAATGTTGTGGGGGGTGGTTCCCAAGGGGGCTGGGCGATAAATGGGAGGGGGCTGGGGCTGAAGGGAAGGTATCACCATGGATATCACCATCACCATCACCACCCACTTTCAGCTACCTATCGCATTCCTAGCTACCTTCCCCCTAGCCCCAGCCCTCTCCCACTTATCTCTCAGTCCCCTTGGCAACCTGACTTCCCCCACTTCCCCCACATTCCTGATGAAGAGCTTATGCTCGAAATGTCGACTCTCCTGCTCCTTGGATGCTGCCTGACCTGCTGTGCCTTTCCAGTGCCACACTTTTTAACTCTGATCTCCAGCATCTGCAATCCTCACTTTCTCCTAATTCTCTAATGATATGAGTTCAAATTACAGCTGGTGGAACTTAAATTCAGTTAAAAACTATGGAATTGAAAGCTAGTCATCAAATATCATTTAAAAAAATTCTGATTCACCCAAGTCCTTTAGGGAAGGAAATCTGACCTGGTCCTTACCTGGTCTGGCCTACATTTGACTCCTGATTCACAGCATTGTGGGTCATCTCTTAAATGCGAGAAAGTGAGGGCTGCAGATGCTGGAGATCAGAGCTGAAAATGTGTTGCTGGAAAAGCGCAGCAGGTCAGGCAGCATCCAAGGAACAGGAGAGTCGACGTTTCGGGCATAAGCCCTTCTTCATTCCTGAAGAAGGGCTTATGCCCGAAACGTCGATTCTCCTGTTCCTTGGATGCTGCCTGACCTGCTGCGCTTTTCCATCTCTTAAATGCCATCAGTTCAAGGGCAGTTCAAGACAAGCAACAGATATTGATCTTTCCATTGAAGCCCATATTCCAAAGAAGAATACATTTTTAAAATTGTGTATTTTTTTTAAAAAAGTATAGTGTTGTTGAAAGGCACAAAGTTGCAGACACCAATATCTAAAACTCAATCCTGCAGGAAGAGTGCACAAGCAGAGGAAACTTTCAGCATCTGTGCTGGACCCAACTCTCTCAGGAGACAGATCTGTGCAAGATGATAGCAGGGGTGTTATGTGAAAATTGTGACTGCCACCTATCCCAGTTGCTCTGTAGATGACAAAGCCGAGAACATTTATGACTTGGTATATACCGGAAGCAGCAGGAGATCTGTGCAGCAGCTCACAGGTGCAGGCACATTGCTGCATCAAGTTGGTAATTACTTTTGAACAGAGTGGGTGACTCCATTACCTTCATTACAGTGAACTTGAGAGATGTAGAGGGTTTTGAGCTATAATATATAGTGTTATAGGCTTCAGACACATGGCTAACAAGGCTCAAATGGACCAGCCAGGTATAAATATTGGGCAAGAGGTTTTACTTTCTGAATGTACAACTTGCATTTGAGCACCACCAAATGATGTACTCAAAAGGAAATTACGAAGTCTTAGTAGTACAGTATGAACGTAAAGTTACCATAGTCCCACTCTCCCATTCGACAGAAATGACTGGTGGTGACTTAACCTGAGGGTCACCTTGCCTCAGGAAAGGGGCAAATTTGAGAAGGCAGGATTGTCATGACAAACCCAGCTGGTACAGGAATTGAACCCACACTTGTTAGGGTTACCTCTGTAACTAAATCAGCTGTCCAGCCAGCTGAGCTAACCGACCCCGGTACCGTGTATGTCTGGCGCAGTACTCCCTGATTATTGTAGTCTGCTGCACCCTTCATTAAAAACCCTGGCAGAAGAGGATTTAATTGAATAATCTGCATCTTCAGATGATGAATGTTGACTTGTGGGTCAGTGGGGAAAGGGTGCCAGGGAAACAGGGCTCTTTCACGCTGAGACATTGCTCTTGAAGCTATGTAGGCCTGTCAACACCAAGATCAGCGCTTCCAACCCATATTCAGATGCTGGAGAAGACGGAGTCGATGAAGTGTGGCGCTGGAAAAAGCACAGCAGGTCAGGCAGCATCTGAGGACCAAGAGAGTTGATGTTTCAGACATAACCCTTCATCAGGACTTTTTTCAGTGCCACTCTTTATCGACTCTCATCTCAGAGGGGCTGGAGGTCAGTGTGGGTCGGTGACCTGGAGGAGCTGATTTTATTCCTACCTTTCATATTCCAGGTCTAGCAGAGATTGCAGCTGCCACAAGATGTTCTCTCAAGATATTCAGGCTCTCTCTCTTCATGTTCCTTTTCTCAGAGCTGACAGGTGCCCGATGCTGCCCCTCAGAGTATCAGCAGTATTACTGGCTGCCTTCTTAATTTCATGTCAGAGCCTCCTTATGGTTCAATGCCCTGACCCCACCATTGCAAGATATCTTACTTTGGCCACTGATTTGCCAGCAATCCCAATGGTCAACTGCTCATTGCTAGCTAGCACTTAGCTCACAGAAACAGGCAGAAATGATTATTCTGCTCCCTTTCACTTCCAGCCATGTGATACTGTTACAATTTGGAAAATAAAACTCCTTTCCTTCAATAAACTGCTACTATGTCATTTGTCGCCTTTAGCTTATGCATGAAGTGGTAGAGTGAATACAATAGTGATATGCAAGAACAAAAACATTTTGGCCGTTTGAGTACTGGGATTCTATATGTAAAATTGAATGTGATAAATTTGGGAATTTGGCAAATTAATTTGAATTATCAACTCAAGCTACTTTATTTCCAGTGCTCAGGGCAATTTTTTTTTATTAGTTCACAACTATCAGATGTGAAAATATCCACGATCATTTTATTCAGATCCACAAACAGCTTACAATGAAAGAAAATTCCATCACATTGTTCAAGTTTGTCCTGACACATGTCCCAGAAGCAAAGGATCAGAATAGACAGATAGAGAAACTGTGTTTTCAAACACAACACACGACTTTGTTTCCACATGACTTTATACTTTGCTTTCAGTATAAAGGACATGGTCAATGAGTTTGCAGGTATTATGTAGGAATGATTTACAGAAAGCCAGTTAAGTAGTCTGGTGAGAGCTGGGTATTTAAAACCTTGATTACAGCATAAATCCAGTTGGACCATTCACTGTGAAGCCATTCATATATGACTCAAATTGAGCAATTTCATATCTTCCAGTTGACATTTTGTTATGCTTTTGAATTGTTGGTAAGCTTTCTTTTAATTCCACATCTGTCAGTTGAAACTTGAGAGCTTTAGACATATCCTCTGAATGTTGGTATTTCTTCAGTTATACATACAAATTTACAAAATACAAACTGCAGTAGGCACTGCCTTCACCTCCATCCAAGGCACCAAAGGATCATTCCACATCCAACAGAAATTTACCTATACCTCTACCAATTGTCATCTACTGTATCCGTTGCACCCGGTGTGGTCTCCTCTACATCGGGGAGTCAGGACGCCTTCTTACAGATCACTTCAGAGAACATCTCTGGGACACTCGCACCGAACAACCCCACCACCCCATGGCTAAAAGTTTCAACTCCTCCTCCCACTTTGTCAAGGACATGCAGGTCATGGGCCTCCTCCATCACCAAACCCTGTCCACCCAATACCTAGAGGAAGAACGCTTCGTATTCCACTTTGGGACCCTGCAACCAGATGGGATCAATGTGGATTTCAACAGTTTCCTCATTTCCCCTCACCCACATTATCCCAGTCCCAAGCCTCCAACTTGATACCGCCCACCTGAACTGTCCATCAACTTTCCCATCTATCCGCTCCACCCTCCTCTCCCACCTATCACCTTCTCCCTCACCTTCATCCACCTATCACATTCTCAGCTACCTTCTCCACACAACCCCACCTCCCTCCCATTTATCTCCCAGCCCCCTGGCCCACAAGTCTCATTCCTGATGAAGGGCTTATGCCTGAAATGTCAATTCTCCTGCTCCTCGGATGCTGCCTGACCTCTGTGCTTTTCCAGCACAACACTCTCGACTCTGATCTCCAGCATCTGCAGTCCTCACTTTCTACTACTCGACCCAGTGACGTTTGCTCCACTTTTCAATAAGTTCTCTGTTGATCTGATTACCCAGCATTCCCACCTGTTCGAAACAAGCTTTCACCCCCTCATTTATCAAAAATCTATCCAAAGATTTTGCTTCCACCACCTCTTAAGGGAGAAAATTCCAAAGACTCATGGACCTCTGAGAAAATAATTCTCCTTGGTTCATGGTTAGCACTGCTGCCTCACAGTGACAGGGACCCGGGTTTGACTCCAGCTTCCAGTGACTGTGTGGAGTTTGTACAAGCTTTCTGTATCAGTGTGGGTTTCTTCCAGGTGCTTCAGTTTTCTTCCACAGTCCAAAGATGTGCGAGTTAGGTAGATTGGCCATGGTAAGTTTCCCACAGTATCCAGAGATGTGCAGGCTAGGTGGAGTAGCCATGGGAAATGCAAGGCTACAGGGATTGGGTAGGAGGGTACTCTTGAGTGAGATGCTGTTTGCAGGGTTGGGGTGGACTCAAGGGCCAAATGGCCTGCTACCCACTGTAGGGATTCTATGATTCTCTGTCTTAAATTGGCAACCCCTTGTTTTCAACAGTGAGCTCTAATTCTAGATTCTCCCACAAGGATAAAAATCCTTTCCGCATGCATTCTGTCAAAATGCTTCAGGATTTTATCTATTTCAATCGAGTCACCTCTTACTCTTCTAAACTTCAGTGGTTAAAAACCTAACATGTCCAACCTTTCCTTATAAGTCAAAAGCCTATTCCAGGTATTATTCTAATAAACCTCTGGACTACTTCCAATGCATTACATTCTTCCTTAAATATGGAGGCTAATATTGCACATATTCCTCCAGATTCATTCTCAATGATGCCTTGTAGAACTGAGGCATAATCTCCATATTATAATATGTTCTATTTCCCTACCATAAACAATAATTTTCTATTTATTTGTTATAACTGCCTAATAACATTTTATGATTTATGTACTGGATTCCTCTGCATCTCAGATCACTTCAAACTCTCAACATTTAGATAATCTGCTTCTATTTTATTCTTCTGTCAAAATGGACTATTTCATATATTCCCATATTCAACCCATTTTGCCAGACCTTGCCCATTCATTCAACTTACATTATGTCCAATTGTGGTCTCCTTATTGCCTGTTCAGAACCGACTTTGCTATTTGTCATTATTATTATTAGAAAATTTAGCGGCCATACCTTTGGTTCCTTCATTTAAGTCATTTATATAAATTGTAAAATGCTGAGGCTGCAGCACTGATCCCTGTGGCACAGTACTCATTACATCCTGCCAACTAGAAAATGAACCATTTAAGCCTGCACTCAGTTTCCTGTTGGCTTACCAATCTTCTGACAGTACCAATGTGTTTGCCCCCACAACATAAGCTTTTATTCTGCAATAACCTTTGATGTGGGATCTTATCAGATGGCTTTCTAGAAATCTAACAAAACATATTCGCTCGTTCCCTTTATCCACAGCATATGTTACTTCCTCAAGGAACTTTAATTAATTGGTTAAACATGATTTCCCCTTTACAAACTCATGTTGACTCTCCCTGATTACCTTGAACTTTTTAGTGCCCTTCCATAATGAATTTAATACTGGCTTCGAACATCTTTCCCATGACAGATGTTAAGCCACTTGCCTTGTATTTTTCTGCTTTCTGCCCCCCCCCCCCACTCTATTTTTGAAGAAGGGACTTACATTTGCTAATTTCCAATCTAAAAGAACCTTTCCCAAATATAGAGACTTTCAGAAAATTAAAACCAACACATCAACTATCTCATTGGTAACTTCTTTTAAGGTCCATGTAATGTCATGTAATTAATCCTTTCAGTTACAGATAGTTCTTCCATAATGCAATGGTTCTATTCTTGTGCAATCACACATTATAGGAAAATCACGCTTTAGAAACAGCGCTTAAAGTGTTTGCGATGTAATCGCATTACAGCCAACACACGTTTTAAAAGTTTGTGCTTTAGAAACAATATTTCCAAATCATCAATCATGTTACAGCGAATTTGTGTTAACGAAACATGCATTATAGCAGAATGATCTGTAGAAACTATCTTGACCTCTGCAACCAATGGAGTATCACCATTTGCAAGTTATCCTCTAAGACACCCACCATCCTGAGTTGGAAATATATTGTAATTCTTTTACTTTCACTGGGTTAGAAACTCGAATCACAAAAACACTGTGGGTGTACCTGGAGCATATCAACTGCTGTGGATCAGGAAGGCAGCTCGCCAGCACCTTCCCTGAGGCGCAATGACTGCTGGCCTAACCAGCGGTGCTCACTGCCTATGAATGAATATAAATAAATCAATGTATCTCAGTGCATTTTGACTGAAGAGAGATGCTGGTTGATCTTATATATTATTCGAGGTAATGTAGAACCAGTCTCCACATTTGCTATCACTCTTGCTTTCTGGCCTGATTCAGCAAACAATTCCACTAAAAAATGTACTCAATTAAAATTCATGACCAAGCTCCATTTTGCATGCTGTAATCACATTTTCTCAGGTTTTGTTTTTCTATCACTATGTGTTTTTTTTTTAATGCAGCATTTGCTTGAAATAGGAATGCATTTGTGAGTAAAATATTTCAATTTATAACCCTTTTAAAATTAGTTGAAGTGGAGAGATTCTTTACTCCCCCTCAGCATGAACACTGAGCAGCTGTTGATGTCAAAATTCTGGTTACAAATTTCTTAAAATGATTTGGTTGCTTTGTTAACATTCTCAAGTGCTATTAGGAGACATTTCTTTCTTTTTGATGTTCAATGGCCTGCAGCAGGAGATAGTACAAATGTAGTATCTGCTCCTTTGTGTTCTGTCCTTCTGGTCAGCCCATGTTCATTTATCTTGTCATAGCTCTGAACAGTAAGTGAGGGAACTAGAGACTGAAAGAGAACTGCCTTCTGAAGTGATCCAGGTCATTTTTCAGTGCGAGGGTGGGCAGGAGGGAGATGGGCTCTATTTGTGCTGACTGAACTCCAGATGGTTTCTATTCTTCTAATGTGCAAGCATTATTTCTAACACATTTTCACCAAACACCTCATTGAAAGTCAGCATGAAATGTTGTTGATAATACCGTCTCATATTCAGTTAATTGAATGATACTTCATCTCAAGGGAAGTAATATTCAAAAGGGAGGAAGTTAAATGCCAGTTGCACAGCACCTTGGTCAGACTCCATCTGGAGTACGCTTCCAGTAGCCAGCACAATATCTTAGCAAGGAGATAGTGACCTTGTTGGGAGCACAGAATGATACCAACAATTGGCAGGTTAAACTTTGAAGACCAGTTGCATAGATATATCTAGTAACTTGTAAGTAAGAAGGTTTAGAGGTGAGGTAATCAACGTATTAAAAATGATGAAACGATTTTGAAATAATGCCTCAGAGGCCGGTATCCCAACACCAAATCACCCTTTATTTATACGTGGAGAAGCCTTGACACTGATATAGCTCCCACAGAGCCAGCTCTCAGATGAACAGAACCTCTGACACTCCTGTTTATTCCTGTCAGCCAGGGTTCCCTGATTGGACCAGATTGACAGCCCCAATCAGGGAACGCCTGTTCTATGAGGTCCATCTGACTGACCTCATCACAATCACTACAGATTTCAAAGCATAGATGTAAGGAAATCATTTCTTCTGGTGGAGGAATGATGAATGATAAGTCAGATGGAAGGAGTAAGGGTGAACTTGAATGTCCAGCAAGAAACACTGTTGCTCCTCCTGAACAACACAATCTCCTGTAAAGGATTACCTGAGCAAGCCATCCTCATTTCTCCCTTGTTAAATCTGAAGCACACAACCTCCAGATAATACTCATTTATTTTTATTATTCTTGCACAGCATGTGTGAGATTGTTAGACCATTTCATACAGCAGTTAAGAAACACCCCCAGTGCTGTGGATCTGGAGCTACATGTAGGCCAGACCAGGTAAGGATGGTGGATTTCCTTTCCCTAAAGGACATTAGTGAACCTGATGGGGTTAGATGACAATCAAAGTTAATTACCTGGTTACCATTTGGATAGCTTTTTCATTACAGAACCTTTTCTATATCGAATTCAAATTTTGCAATATAGTGAATTTGAATTCATATCCCCAGAATGTTAGCCTGGGGTTCCCAGCAATTAGTCCAGTGACCAATATACCAAGTAACTTTCTGGAATATTTATCAACTATAACCTGACTAACAGGGCTGTGGCCAGGGTTACATCCGTGCCCAATGACACCGGCCTGAGACTCAACTGTGCTTGAGTAACGAGCCAGGCAGTTGTACCTGGGTCAGGGACATTGTCCAGGAGCCAGTCAGGAGCAAAAATGAGACACACTATTTCGATTCTTGTCCCTGTTGACTAGCCTCCATTAAAACAGGAAATGAACAGCTTGAATAAAGATGAACATAGTTACATTTTACTCAACACCAGCCCCTCTGTTTCATGTGTTAAAACTAGCCACACACGAAAAGTATGAAATTGTGCATAACTATCCATTGGACACAATGCACAAGTTACCAAATATTTTTGGAGTTAATTACACATGAGCTAATTTGATCTAAGCATGCAGTGTACCACATTTACCACATTTCATAGCTCATATTTCATATTTCGCCTTTACCACATTTCATAGTTCATTAACTGTTGGTTAAGTATTTCAGGAAAGAGGCAAACATTCCAAGTACCCAGATATCCATGTTTTTCTGTTTGGACTTCCACAGTCAGCTAACTTCAGGTCATCACAAGGATATGGTGATCTTGAGGAATATCTTGAAGTATCATCACAGGATCAAGAACATTTTCATCAGTTTGAAGCAATGAACAAAGAAAAGCCAACAGGTTTGCCCCATTGAAGTCAGACCAACAATGCAGCACTGGCCATCAAGAAAGAATAAAACAGGGTCTCAAAACTTCAAAGGAAACACTAAATTCAAAACATTCCAAGTGAACACCATTACACATGACCCTATCTTAACTTGCCATTTTTAATTCATTAGTCAAATTTTTGTCATCTTAAAGCTTAATTTTGTTTTTCATATTGTACCATGTTTCCTTCCCAAAAAACTGTATATCACCAAGACCTTTGTATCTAAATTCTATAGTCTACAAAGCATCATACAACACTTGCTTCTGTCTGCCACTTTAATCTGTTAGCTTTATGATCCTAAAACTTTCAACTCAAATCAAAGTCCTACAGCCATACCACATCCAGGCCTGAATGGTGGTAAATAGTTGCACATCTAATCAGAGAGGAAGACCCTCAAAAATGGAGGAGCTCAAACATAAATGTAAAAGACAAGACTGAAGCATTTGCAACCACCTTCAGCTAGAAATGCTGAGTAGGTGATGCAACACAGATTCCTCCTGATGACCCTAACATCAGACACCATTCTCCAGCCAACTTGATTCACTTCATGTTATATTAAGAAATAGCTAAGTGTACTGGATCATGGAAAAGCTTTGGGCCATGACAATATCCTGGCAATAGTACTGAAGATGAATGCTACAGAAGTAGTATCATCCAGCGCAGTTACAACTCTGATATCGCTCCAATAGCATGCAAGTGTGCCCCAAGGTGTCCTGCCCACAAAAAGCAGAGCAAATTCAACCCAGCCAAATGCAACCAGATCAAATATTGGTAGGTAGAAGATATTGCCAACAGAGCTCCAAAACAGCACTTAGTCAGCAACATCCACTCTCCAATGTTCGGTTTGGGTTCTGCTAGGATAACCCAGCACCTGAACTCTTAATAGCCTGAATCATACCATATGTAGAATCCCCACAGTTTAGAAACAGGCCATTTGGCCCAAAAACAAGCCCACACTAACCCTCTAAAGAGTATCCCATCCAGACCCATCCCCATACTCTGTTCTTGTAACCCTGCATTTCCCCTGCCTAACTCACCTAACCTGACACATCCCAGAACACTATGGGTAACTTAGCATGACCAATCCACCTACCTTGCACATCTTTGGACTGTGAGAGGAAACCTATGCAGAAACTCATACAGGCATAGGGAGGATGTGTAAACTTCACCCAGACAGTCACCCAGGTCCCTGGCACTGTCAGACAGTGGTGCTAACCAGTGAGCCACTTTGCCATCAATATGCAAAGTTAAAAATCACACAACACCAGGTTATAGTCCAACAGGTTTATTTGGAAGAACTATAAACCTGTTGGACCATAACCTGGTCTTTCATGATTTTTAACTTTGTTCACCCTAGTCCAACACCAGTACCTCCAAATCATGACCCATATACAAAGAGCTGGAGTCCAGAGTTGAAGAGAGAGTGGCATGAAGGCAACATTTGACCTCCAGAATTCTCTTTTTGCCTCCTAATCCTTTTGCCTTTCTCTTTTCATTCAATTGATTCCTTAGAGTTTGACATATTGGCCATACATAATGTCATCTCCCACAATTTTCGCTATTCTCAATGCTTGTTGTCTTCTGTTCAGTCCTTGTAACGCAGCTTGAAAAATTATTAAACACTACAACAAAATGTTATATAGCATCTCATTTACATCAGACTGTTGGAAAAAGTACAGATATCAACGTCATATAGGGTTTTAACATTCATTTTTGGAAATGAACAGGAACTGGCAGCTTCATTGATGCTACTTACTACAAATTGCTGATTTGCTGCTCCATAATGCTTCCTGAATATCTCACTGTCATGAGTTGGTGATGAGTTGGTGATGAGATGTTTCCACATTAATGGGTGATGTTATGAGCTGTACAAATTTCACATGCAAGCAGATTTTCTATGAAATCATTTTTGGGAAACAAAGCGTGTCAACAAATTCTGCAAACTGAAAACTTTTTTTTCATTCTAGAGACCTTTGTTAATTGAGAAATGTTGGGTTTTAGCTGATTTTACTTCATTTCTATGATTTATACTTAGAATAAACACTGAAGAAAACAAAATAAAAAAGCATTTAGTAGCATGGGCTCATATAGCTCAGGGTGCTTGGCTTTCTGGTCTGATGTCAAAAGGAGAGTTATTTTTTCTGTGAATCACTCATCTTTTCAAGATTGTTTAGTTTGTATCATTCCATTTTGATGAGGAATATAAAATGGCCTAATCTTATTGTAATGCTCAGGAAACTAAATATGATCCTTCAAAAGCAACATTGATACCAGGCCTCATTACTGTAACATATTCTATGGGTATGCAAAGGAAACAGATAGAAAATGGACTACAAAGAGAGGAATTAAATATAGCAGTAGATATAAAAAGAATTAATAAAGAAAAACAACTGAATTAAAAAGGAGCATATCTAAAGTGGATGTGACAACAAGAGAACACTGATAAGAAAAAGAATGAAACCAAAAATACATGAAGAATGAATTAAGATTTATCTTTTGAAATGTAAATTAGTAAGGGTAGGTGGTAAGTCTGCAAGGTTGCGTAGATAAAACTGAAACATGTCTGGAAGACTGAAATGAGAAGTTTGAAGAATATTTGGATTGGATCAAGGAATTTCAACGAGGCCTGGAAACAGAGACACAGAGAATCAGATTAGGAAATAGAAGTTGAATTAATACAGACCTGGACAAGATGAGTGATGAAACTACTTGACTTGGTTAATCACACTTGTAACTGTAATTACGTCTTGTACGATATGCAGCACCTTATTTCCCTGTTGGATCTGACTCTGTGCTCCTGACTAATATTGACATTTTTGCATAAACAAAGCAAAGGAAGAAATAAAGTGCAGCAGATTAAAGCCCAGAAGGTAATCAAGGAAAGAAGTATCTTGTTCCTAACCAGACTCTACAAATAACTGATCTTGGACCCCAAGTTCATAAACTTAAAGAAAAATTAATGATTTATTAATAAGAATGAAACTTTAGCAGAACAAAGATAAACCACAAGGCAATCTAATTAATACCTATAATCTAAGCCCAATCTTCTTTGATCATAAACCCCTACAAGCACACTGGACGCCAGGAGATAAATTAAAGGAAAGGAATCGTAATTTGTCAGTTCAATAACTGTTTCAATGATGAATACTAGGCATTCATGAAATCCTTGAATGACGTATTGCATTGCAGACATGGAGGTCTGTACATCTTGCTTGAATTCTAAAGTCACTGGTCAATGCAGCCTCTATAGACCTCTGGAAATTTCTTACAGATTAGGGTTGTTTTCTCAGAACATTCAACAAATTGATAACTCCAGAAACATTAGATCGAGCAAAACCAAGAAGAAAATAGTCCTGAAGCTTCCTTGATGAAAATTGTTTCCTGCACAAAACCCAGTCCGAGCCAGTTCACTCTTTGATTTTTAAATTTCATTTTTTTTCAACACTGTCTGTGGTTGGCTGGCCAGCACTTGTCCTTCCTTAATAGACCAATTTAACAACCAGCATTTGCAAATCCTTAAGAATAGCACCATCTTAATGCTGAAATATCTACAGTGTCCTTTGAGCAGTAATGAACCTATATTATCTTTCCATGCCAGGTCTCAACAACAAACATCCATCTTTTGTTCTCTCCTTTCTTAAAAAGGAAGTTAAAAAATTGTGAAACAGAAACCACTGAACTGCCTAATCAGCTTATTCTTCCATCCATGATAGTCTTTTGTTTTATATCTATCTGTATGTGTGTATATCGGGTGTGTTTATAAGGGATCAGAGTTTTAATTAGTGGAGTTACATGCTAACAGTTCATAATTGTTGACTGTATCTGGAGCCTATTGATCTACAATCAATTGTAATTCTTGTTAACAACAGAAATGTAGCCTAGGTTTTCTGTTAATCTGTATCTGAATTGGTGAACTCTGTACTTTTAAGTCAACAGGAATCAGGAGAAAAACTCTGTTGGTTTGTGGCATACCTAGCACCAAGGAGATGATTGTTGTTGTTGTTGGAGATCAATAGTCATAGCCCAAGATATTGCTGCAGGGGATCATCAAACTAGTGTCCCAGGCATGCATCTTCAGCTGCTTCATCAATACCTTCCCTCCAATACATAATGAGAAGGTGGGATTTTTGTTGATTAATATTCAGTTTTCAGTACCATTTGCAATAAGTCAGATACTGAAACAATCTATACACATACACAGTAAGACTTGATCAATAAATAGATTTGAACTGATAAGTAGAAAATCAAATTTACATCAGTCTAGTACCTAACAGTGAACATTAAAAGAAGATTGCTAGATTCTCCATTTTTTGGGATGATCAATGTCATAACCATTGCTGAATTTCCCATCCTCAGCATTCTATGGTGTTATCATTGTTCAGACAATTACCTACAACAGCTATGTGAATATTATGGCTACAGGAGTAGTAAGTGGCTGTGAATTCTGCAGTGACTAACTCACCACTTGACTCCCTGAAATCTGTTCACTTTCTATTAGAGAAAGTCAAGAGTATGGTGGAATAATTCTCATTTTTGATGCTCTTGGCTTGATTTTTCCAATGTACTCCTTCTATACACTCCACTATTTAGAACTCTTTATCTCCTAAAATACATAAATTCCCCATAGATATTGACCTACATTGTTTGCTCAAACTATCAATGCCTCGACTTTAAAGTTCTAATTTGTTTCAAATACCTTCACTGGATTGTTCCTCTCTAATGATTTAAATTTTTCCAATTCTACAATCTCTGAGATATCTGTGCTGTTTAAATTCTGGTCTTTTGAGCATACTTAATTTTATTTACTCCACTGTTGTGGATAAATCTGCTGCAGCAAACACTCTCAGCAATTCCCTCCCATATCCTCCATTCTTTTCCTTTTAGAAACACGCAAAGCCTATTTAATCTCATGCCACTACAAATAGCTCATCACCATTTCTTTGATGACTAATGATTCTGAAAAGTGTGTTGGGATGTTTTACTAGCTTAAAGGCACCATGTAATTGTGATTATTATTGTTTGTGTTCACCTCTGTTAAAATGGTTGAAGAAAATTCAGATGAATAAAAAGAGCTTCACAAATCATGTCCCAAGCATAACATTCGTTATCATTATATTAAACGCACTAATGTTTGTTGCACAGGAACACAGACACTCTATTCAGAATGTTTATATCCTATCATTTATCTTGTAAACACATAGCGTTTACACTCATATTCTAAATGTTCTTCCAAAGCTAATTTTAATCATTAATGATTGTCAATAGAATCAATAAGTAACTTCTGTTGAGAGTCATACAACAAAGAGACAGAATGAAAACAAAGCTCTTCTTAAAACTATTTCACAAATTGATCTCATGAATTTTGTATGTGCTACCTCAATTCAGCTAATGGATGACTAATGGTCTTGACAACAATTTACTCACCGCCTGCAATATAACAAAAGGACACAAGGATCTTAACAAGATCATTATCAAACAAACGGATCAGAGAATACCAACAAACATATGAATAAGAATTGTAGACCCATAATGCCAGAAGGGAGGGACTCAATTTAAAGTCACAGCTTACAGCAATTGGAAAGGAGAAATAAACTGGCAGAGCAAACCAGCAAACCAATCGTTTCTGCCAAAACATTCACTGGTCTGCCGCTACCCAGCTGTTCAGCTGCCAGGGAGCCAATTACATTTTCTGCCTGACAAGACAACCTTTGTCATGAATAACCGGTCACTAATCCACAGACTCCAATCAGCTACTTGTTGCTAGCCAAACCTCCAGTCCTTGGTTCCTCCAGGCTGGTTTTCCACTATTGCCTGAACAAACAGCTATCTGGACAGTACGTACAATAAGTGTGAGGTTACTTGTCTTTAAAAAGTGTAGTAATTCTTCAATAATCATTACTGTTAAAACTGTTCTTTTCCCTTTTCAGTCCAAAATTAAAAATAACACCACTCTAATCTTACAAGATCTTACAAGTTTAAAAAGGCAGAGTGTCTTGTAGTAAAAGGAAGATCGCGAATATACAGTTTAGAAGACCTTTGAGTACTTGAGGTGCTAGGTTTAGCTTGAGACCACAGTTGACAATACGCATCCTTGCAGTAGCAAAATTTGTAGATTAATTTGAGTTCTCAGTGAATGAATGCTTCTCCAACTTGTTTCACATCTTGTATTGTCTACTGAGAGAAAAAAAACTGGGAGAGAGTCTTCCAGTTGTACTATTGCCAATCTATTTTTTTTCTTGCTCTCTCTGCTTAAGAAGAGCTGCCAAAATATAGTTTATTTGTGTATTCCAATGTCTGGCCTCTTTTTTTTCTAAACTATATAATCTATAGACAGCACTTGCATTCCTATATATGACTCTCAGAAAGATGTAAATCAAATAAAAATACAAATTTGTGTGTCTTTTTTTGTCATTTTGGTGACATGTAAATTGTAGTTATGGTTGAGTTTTTCAATTTTTTTCACAGAGATCACCTCAAATTGATCCAGTGATCACCATATGTTTTTCATTTTCATGGAAACACTATTCCTGTTTTGCTACTGAAGCATAAAGTATCAAGTACTCTGTTTACTTCAATGGGATTTCCATAGCAATTTCAGCAAAGATAAAGTAATGATATGACAGCAGCTCTAAGGATAATTTCTTTGTATTAGGCTACAGATAATTGTAACAATTCAGATTAGCTGATTTTAACACATGGGATCCATCACACACCCTAGCTAGGATACTTAAGGCATGACAGTATTTCAACCAGGTCAGGCAGCATCTGAGGAGCAGGAAAATCGATGTTTTGGGCAAAAGCCTGATGAAGGACTTTTGCCCGAAACGTCGATTTACCTGCTCCTCGGATGCTGCATGATCTGCTGTGCTTTTCCAGCACCACTCTGATCTAAACTCTGGTTTCCAGCATCTGCAGTCCTCACTTTTGCCTAGTATTTCAACCAAGCAGCTGATTAGAATGAGAGTGGTGAGCTGTCGGTTCCTGTCATGAAACCAGTGACACTTTGCTGTTGTTCCGGATCCAGTCTGGGTCACTTGCCCTACCAGAAGAGAAACCCTTGGAATTAGGGAGGAGAATGGAAGGATAGGTAGTAGTATTGCGTTGTGCACCTCATTTTCATTGGTGACTACTTGTATCGCAGCAAGCAATGGATCACTGAAAGATTCCATTATTACAAAAGACTGAATATGAAAATGGACACCTGATAGTGCACTAATGATGTTAAACATGAAACAGTATGAAATATATTTTATCTCAGATCATTTGAATTTGTTCATCTAACTTCATTAGTGAAGAAGTATTTACAGGAATAAGAAAATTAAGTGTTATTGGAACATTTGATCTCCTAACCAAATTTAAATGTAATGCAAATAATTTCAAGGTTAGTGGATGTTGTAAAATTATTGAAGATTTTAAACTCATTTAAAACAACATTTATGTTCATCCATTGTATGTTATAGTGGTCCGGATATATTTCATTTTCTTAATTGTTAAAACTGTTAAATTTATCTACAGTAGCTGCTGGATGTGTTAAACCATGATTCACAACAATACAGTTTGATAATTGCAAATTTATACATATTTATATATGACTATCTTCTTAAAAATACGATTGATCATTCTTAGAGATTGCATTGTATGAAAAGAATCAAGATTCTTTTTCAAAGTACTGCTGTCATTTCCGTTGTCATATTTTCTATCTCAATAGTCACAAAACATTGTCATTAAGATCCTTTAACCTCTTAATTTTATTGGCAGTTTGTTCTTTTGAATACTTTTCTTTTAAAGAAGCTTGTGAAGATAGTACAGCTTAAAGCATTGGGCCTTGATATTATACTTTTATGGCGCTTTGTTGGGAAGATTCTTCAGCCCATTATAACCACAGATACAACTAAAAGAGCAGACTTGAAATTAAGGGATTCCAAATTAACCACCTATACTGCCACAGACAATTTTGTAGTGCCCATATTTTCACGCTACAGATTCTTCTCCCAAAGTACATTCACATTCTACATGCTTCTAAGGAAAGGCCTTATTTAACAAAATATAAAATTGCTTTAGAAACAGTTCAGAGAAGGTTAACTCAACTTATTACTGGGTTGAGGGACTAAGTAGACTGCAGTTGAATAAGGTATATAAAAATTCTGAGGGGAGGTAAATAGAAATAAATTTTTCTCCTTAGTAAAAGGAATTAGAATCAGCAGGCGTAGATTTAAGGTAAGGCACATGATTATTAAACTTCTTGTGACACAATATTGTTTCTGTCAGTCTCCAATCTATTAGAATTAGAGTCATACAGCACAGAAATAGACCCTTTGGTCCAAACATCCATGCCAACCAGATATTCAAACTAGTCCCATTTGCCACTATTTGGCCCACATCCCTCTAAACTCTTCCTCTGTAATGGTAACATCCTTCAACACTTTCTCTGGCAGATCATTCCATACAGGCATCACCCTCAGGTCCCTTTTAAGTCTTTCTCTCACCTTAAACCTGTACCCTCTAGTTTTGGACTTCCTTACCCTGGGGAAAAGACCTTGACCATTCACCCAACCCATGCCCATAAGGTCACCCCTCAGCCTCCTTTGCTCCAGAGAAAATAGCCCCAGCCTATTCAGCCTCTTCCTATAGCTCAAACCTTTCAACCCTGGCAACTTCCTTGTAAATCTTTTCTGCACACTTTCAAATTCAACAACATCTTTCCTAGAATAGCAAGAGCAGAATTGAACGCAGCATTCTAAAAGTGGCCTCACCATGTCCTGTATAGCCACAACATGACCTCCCAACTCCTCTACTCGATGTACTGACCAATAAAGGCAAGCATACCTAACATGTTCTTCACCACCCTGTCTACCTGCGATTCCACTTTCAAGGATCTATGAATGTGCATCCCAAGGTCTCTTTGGTTGACAACACTCCCAGGACCTTACCATTAAGTACTAAGTCCTGCCCTGATTTGTCTTGCCAAAATGCAACGCCTCACATTTATCTAAATTTTGTATCTAAGTGGTCAGCTCTCCCTGAATTCCATGAGATCTCACCTTGCTAACCAGTCTACCATGTGGAACCTTTTTGAATGGTTTGCTAAAATCCATTTAGACAACGTTCACTGCTCTGCCTTCTTCAATCTTCTTTTTCGCTTCTTCAAAAAACAGAATCAAGTTTGTGAGGCATGACTTCCCAAGTACAAAGTCATGTTGTCAATCATAATTAGTCCTTGCTTTTCCAAATACATGTAAATTCTGTCCCTCAGACTTCCTTCCAACAACTTAACCACGACTGATACCAGGCTCACTCGTCTATAGTTCCCTGGCCTTTCCTTACCACCTTTCTTAAATAATAGCATCACATTAGCCACCCTCCAGTCTTCCAGCACCTCACCTGTGGCTACTAATGATACAAATATATCAGCAAGGGGCCCAGCAATCACTTCCTTAGTTTCCCACAAAGTTCTGGGATATACCTGATTAAGTCCTGAGGATTTATCCATCTTTATACATTTTAAGGCGTCCAGCACCTCCTCCTCTGTAATTTGGACACTTTTCAAAATATCACTATTTATTTCTCCAAGTTCTCTAGTTTTCATCTTTTTCTCCACAGTAAATACTGATGTGAAATACTTATTTGATATTTCCCCCATCTCCTGCAGTTCCACACACACACACACAATGCCTTGTTGATCTTTAAAAGGTCTTATTCTCTCCCTACTTACTCTTTGTCAGCAAGGTATTTGCAGAATCTCTTTGGATTTTTCTTACCCCTATTTGCCAAAGCTATCTCATGTTCCATTTTTGCCCTCCTGATTTCACTCTTGAATATAATTGTACTGCCTTTATACTCCTTTAGGAATTCACTCAGTCTCAGCTGTCTATACCTGCCATATGCCTCCTTTTTCCTGACCACAGCCTGAATCTCTCTAGTTATTCAGCATTTCCTACAACTACCAGCCTTGCCCTTCATACGAACAGGAATATTTTGTCTCTGGATTCTTGTTATCTAATTTTTGAAGATTTCCCACTTTCTAACCATCCTCTTACCCATGAATTGTTTTTTGCATTCAACTTTTAAAAGCTCTTGTCTAATATCGTCAAAATTAGCCTTACTCCAATTTAAAACTTTAACTTTTAGATCTAGTCTATCCTTTTCCACAATTATTTTAAATCAAGTGAAATTATGATCACTAGCCCCAAAGTACTCCCCCACTGACACCTCAGTTATTTGCCCTGCCTTATTTCCCAAAAGAAGGTCAAGTTTTTATCCCTCTCTGGCAAGTACATCTACATACTGAATAAGAAAATTTCCTTGTACACATTTAACAGATTCCTCTCTATCAAAGCCCTTAACACTCATGGCAGTCCCAGTTTCAATTTGGAAAGTTAAAATTCCCTACCATTACAGATAACTAAGATCTCCTTATAAATGTACTTCTCAACACCCACTAACTCATGGGGGGCCTATAGCACACTCCCAATAAGGTTTTAGACGGGATACCCCAAATTGTCAAGCTGCCAGGTAAGGAGGTATGAATTGGCACTCACACTTTATATAGTCACCCCAGCAATCCAAATCTTTTGATAATGGTCACAGTTCAGCTTTTCAGGGTTTGCAATGTAATCAAAATATAGAGCTGAAGAAACTATCAGGTGCCCAACGACTTCAACATAAAAAGGGAAAGAGATAGTCTGACAGCCATACAATCACTTTGGAGGTTTTTCTTTCTACTTAAGCACCCCTAGGTTAGTGTAACCAAAAACCAAGTCCAGAAGGTGTTGTTAGGCAACTATCAGCACAGGGACCCCCATAGTTTCTTCCAACACTAGGATTTCACCAATTAAGATCAATAAACACCACCTCTTAGCTTCCTGGAAGTTTTCCATAACTATCTTCCAAAATCATATCACTTTCTAAAAGAAGCAGGTGGATCACAGTTCACATTAAATTATTGATCACATTTTCAAGAAACCACATGGGTTTCCTTAAATCCTTAGTAAAAACACTTTTTAAAATCCTCAATGTGTCCAAATAGTTCAATATCTTAGACTTCTCAACAAAGCCCTTAAATATTGATATATATTCCCAATGATAGAGGACTCTCACAACCTTCCACACCAAAGTCTGCCATGCTGGGATGACAAAGCTTGCTGTGTTGTGTAATTCCCACCTTTTCAGGTGAAACTGACTTCTAATATGACTTCCAGTATTGGTTCCAGCCAAAATAACCTTACCTGTTAAGACACATAATGAGCTTGAAATCACAATGTTGCATTCTTTATTAAGATATACAGCCAATCGGTGGAACACATAGTGCTGATTATATGCTGTAATCATTTAAATGACTGAGAAACATGAGGCTTGTATGCTGCTTACATCAGAAGCAATGGGCATAGGTCAATCGTGAATTGTGATCCCTACACACATTTTCTGACACGACTGAATTTTGTTTTCATTGTCTACAGACGTTCATTCAGTTTCCTGGTGGAAGGTAGAACAGATGTGACGGAACTTGAGAAACTAGGAGAATGGAACAGAATCCTTGCAATAAGCAGGGCATGAGGAAGTGTAGTCAGGTAACTGTGGGAGTTAATGGGCTTGTAATAGATATTGATAGACAAACCATCATCAAAAATGGAAACAGAGAGGTCAACGAAGAGAAGAAAAAAGTCAGCAATGGACCTGGATAAGGTGAAAGAAGGATGGAAGTTGAAGCGAAACTTATCAGTTTTTCCAATTCTGGTGAGCAGGGAGCAACACTGATAATATCATGAATGTATCAGATAATGAGTTGCTGGTCGGGCCCTGAATAGCTGGAACATGAAATGATCCACATACCCCAGTAAAAGACAAGCAGAACTGGGACTCATGTGGGTACTCATAGTCACACCTTTTAAAGGTGGAGAAAGTGAAATGATTTAAAAGAGAATTTCTTCAAAGTAATAATGAACTCAAACAAGTGAAGGAAGGTGATGGTGGATGGGGAGTGTTCAAACCTTGTTTCAGGGAAATAGCAGAGAGCATTCAGTCCACTCTGATGAGGGAGTGGATGCACAAAGGGATTGCATGTCTGTGGTGAAGAATAGTTGGTTTGGGCTAGGAAACAGGAACCGACCTAAAGAATCAGAAGAAACACAAATATCGGTGGGAAGAGACTGGACAAGGGAAGAAAACCTTGTCAGATATAAAGAAAAATGTTGAGCAGGGCAGGAATAAGCTAAAACAATGGGTTTCCCACAACAGTCCTGATTGTGCATTTTGGGAAGAGAAAAGAAATGTGCTGTGCAGATTTGAGGGAGTATAGGTGGGAGGTTGTAAAGACTATGTTTTCTCTAATTTTACTGCAGCAAGGATCTCCAGGGTCTGTGTATAACTGCTGCTTTTGGAACTTGTCACCAGTGTGTCTGCACACTAATCAGTACTTATGGACACATTGAAACGCTGTGTGGTCATGAAACCTAGAGGGAACACGATGTGGAGGGCATTAGTTCAATAAGAGTCCTGGAAACCACTTTATGGTGTTCAGTGGTGGGGTCTTGATCCAGTGGGATATAGAAATACGTCTCGAAAAGTTAATACAATGATCTGGTCCAAGGATAGTCATTCTGCTTCATTTTCAGCAGGCTCTCCCTAAAGTCAGAGGGGTCTTACATAAAACAACGAGTGAGACTCTCTGGAGACATTAGGTTCACATTGTCTCAGCTTCAATCTGCATGGAGTAAATTCAATGTGGTGTCAAAGCTGGTTTGCAATATGCTCAATGCTTTGATTCAAATATTTAGAGAGTAAGGGCCATCTCTTCTCCCTGTTCTCTGAACACTTAAGAATTTTACTTCAGAGAGAGAGTACTGCACACGATTAAATACATCTGTACATTGCTCTCCCTTAAGTAAACCAGTTGGACAGGAGTCAAGTAAACACTAGTATATTGGCTGAAACCTGAACTGTAGCTGTTACTCTTAGACTGGCCGTAGAGGTATATATCCAACGAACATGTGGGTATACAGTCAGACAAACTTTATCTGCATATTTTTTTAAACATGAATAAGGATATTCCAGGTATCTAATTTCCTTGTGAGGTGCACTCATTATGTTTATGCAAAATTACTTCACCTGCCACTGTAATGCAGATGTTAATCTGTTTAGTTCAAACCAGTTAATAGCTATACTAAAATTGAGGATAAAAGAGCTTTGGAGGAATGAACTACATGTGTTGCTAGAGTAAATGCAAGATTGATGAGCAACAAAGGCTTGCACAAGGTATTACTCCCATGTTTATTTCTGACTGTTTTTCAAAAGTTGTTGGGTTACTTTACACTGTGAGGAGCAGGACTTGTAAAACAGCCTGTAAAGGACAACAGGAATTCAACAGAGAATAGAAAAATATTAAAGCCATAGCAGCAGCAGCAGATGGTATTTTGTACTTGACATGATTTGGTTCAAAACATTTCCTTTTCAAATTTTACTTTGATTTTTCATCATTTTTTTCAAATACCTTAATAAAATTCTACAAAACTTCAACAGCAACAGTTGTGAGTAATTAAAATTTGAATATTTATTTTGCAATAAAATGTGGCATGATCATCATAGAATAGTATCAGTGAATTGCTGATCAACGTTGCTGTAAAATATTGTCCTGTTCTGATGAAAGTATTCATTTTACTAATGCATATTTAAAAGAGGATTTATTATATTTTCCAAACATTATGAAATGGCATTTAAATTGATGTTTTGGGCAAATACTGTTGCAAAAAATTTTCTGCTTGACAGGTTACCACTACATTAATGACTATAGCTATTCTTCAGTTACATTAGTGATGAATTCCACAGAGTTATAACTGCATCATCAATATTCATGGCTGCAGTGTTTAAGTATGCAAACTATTTGAATATTAACATTATTAATATCAGGTCGTAATCCATAATATAAGGACAATCCTTAAGATTGAATGAGAAAAAGATCAAGATTTTATACCCAAATTATTACTGTTATCATTAGTCACTCATTTTAAAAGCCAAAGAGAGGCAATGAATTTTTATTACCTTCAATATCCTTTGTTTACTTTTGCCTTTTTGATTCATTTATTTGAACACATTTATTAAAACAGCTGATGTAATTTCATGTTTTTAGAAGTTAAATATTTTTAATCCACTAAATTGCTGCTGGAGGCCTAATGAGGTCATTGTGCACTTTAACTGATGGCAATTTGCCTTCGACTTTATACATTGGTGAAAACAGAATTCCGTGGTTTTGTCTCCATAAAGTTATTGCAAAGGCAAGTTTCCCAACTGGTCAACATTGTTTTGTAGCACTTTACTTAGTATAAGCATTTGTTGCCAGCATGATGCACGTCATGGTTTTCTACATGTTCGCCCTCATAACAAGCCATAAAATGTCAAGTTCATGTTGAGTTAGCTATCTGGAAGTTATGAATAGTGAATTATGTACACTAATATCATTTCTCAGAATTGCATAGAAAACTTGTGTTTTATGTTGATTTAGATTACTACTATATCACACACATAGTTCACTAGCTGATTGGCTAACTGGTAACAGATTTACTACCAAATAATGGAACATACAGAAAGTGCGATGGAGATGTTTTATGATAAGACATCACATGTCATGACTCCCAACAAACGAGATAGTGAGAAACTCAATAAGGAAACCAGAATGTGTAACTAGCAGATTCAGCTTGCCCAAATGATTTCCCAGTTGGAAACCATGCATGAACATCTCAGGGCACGCATGACAGCCTCTGGCCACATGCACACTGACACTCATGGATAGTGGCAACTGAAGTGTGGCAACTACTAAGAACACTCGTGATAGACCCCCAAACCACTTACAGGACATGTCTGAACTGCAATGCCACATCACAGACTGCACCAGCAATGGTCATTGCATATTGCTCCAAGGATACTTTGCACTCAGGAACATGCACCTAGCTCATGGATTGGACCAGGCTAAATTTTCAGGTTCTTCACTTGCTGTAATAGTGTGCACTTAGCCTGAACCTACCAGGATGCTCAGCATCCAGTCCTTGTATTGTGTTGCATCATCCTTTTGTGTTTGGCCTCTCAGCCAGTGATACCAGGCTCTTAGTGTTTCTGGCTTGCTGTGCTGTTTAGCACAGCCACAAAGTCAGAAAGCTATTCATAGATGTCACTAAGCCTCAGTCAATACTAGGGTCTGCCTTTATCAGGAGACCTGGCACAGGAAGACAAGGGCAGCATCTGATAACTATCCATGGTCTGCTTAGATGATCATAATAAGGGAAGAGGAGCCAAATGATGGTGAGTACTCACCTGTCTTGACTCATTACGCCCCATTGAGAGTTGTTTTCCTACTGAAATGAGAGAGACATAGGTATTATGGGGCAAGAAAGCCTGCTTTGCCATTCAATAGGATTATGGCTGATCTGACTTTCCTCACATCCATCTTCCTGCCCTTTCCACATAACCCTTGGTCCCCTTACTGTTTGAGAAGTTGCTTTTGGTGTGGGTGGGGAGGTGACCCAACTGAGTCAGTAGGCAGAGCAGAGGCCATGCAATGTTGGCGGTGTTGGGTTTTGGGATGACTGAGAACATGTGGATAGGATTCTGCAGGCAGTAGTGAGAGTGGTGGAGTATGATCCTTGGTAGATGATAGGTATAGCAGCCGAGATGAGTGTAAGATACCAGACAAAGAATGGTGGCACAGAATCATGGTGGTGCGGAGAAAGGCAGGCATGGTCTGATATTGTGGCCTCTTCTCCTGGGGATCCTGGGAGAGGAGGAAGTCTTTCATTGGCACCAGCCCATCCAGCAAACCTCTGGGATCAAATTGGGGTGCACTGCTTTCTCCCATCTGCCATATCTGGCACATATGTCAGAAACTATGCAAGACAAATCCAGACTGACAGTGCTTGTCCAGGGCCACAACACGCTTTTAAAGGTGACGCAGCAGAGGTAATGCCAGTATTTCACCAGGTACCTGGTGAATGGTGAGTCGATCAGGAAGAACTTGTGGTAAGATGGCTGGAAAGTGGACATGAGAGGCAGCAATAGAAGCATGGTGGGTAATTAACAAAGCAAATTTGGTTAGATTTAGATAGGGTTAAATTTGGTTAGAAAACATAGTAGGTCTCAGGGCAAAAAGCCTCCAAGAAACTCAATGCAACTCAGACTTAATAAAAAAAATGAAAAATTTAGCCCTAAGTTCTTCACTAATTTGCATTCATACTGTTTTCCTTTCCTTATCAGTTTCTCAGTCCTCTTTTATTATATCCTAAATTGTTCCTAATCCTCTAGGCCTCACAATATTTCTGGCATTCTTATAAACCATTTATTTTGATCTAATGCAACATTGAACTTATTTTATTAACCATGGTTGAATCACATTTCCCTGTGGGTGTTTGTGGTTCAGAAGAATATGTGTCTGTGATAGATCTTGCAGTATTTCTTTAAATACTTGTCATTGCCTGTCTATCATCAAACTTTTTGTACATTTTTCCAGCCCTCCATGGTCAATTTGCCTCTCACACATTCAAAATTTCTTTTGTTTAGGTTTAAGTGCCTGGTTTCAAAATGAATATGTTACATTCAGGCTTAATGTGAAATTCAATCATCTTATGGTCACTATTTTCCCAAAGGCTCCTTTACAGCAAATGTATTAATTAGCCATTCTCATTGCATAAGACTCAATCCAGAATAACTACTTCCTTAAGTTAGGTCCTCAACATACATACATCAGGAATTTATCAAGTGCTGACTTGGTTAAACTAGTCTATGTGTAAATTGAAGCTACCCATTATTTCTGTATCACTGATGTTACATCCACCTCTAGTTTCCTGATTTATAACATGCCCTACAATTCTGTGATTTATAAACAACTCTCACCAATGTTTGCTTCCCCCTGCTCTTTCTTACCCTACTTAAACAGGCAATGCCCAATTCATTGATCTAAGAATTTCTCTTAATAATATATCAATCTTATCCCTTATTAGAAGTCCAAAACCATCTCCTTTTCCTTTTTGCCTTACCATCCGAAATATGGAATATTCTTGGATATTGAGTTTCCAATCTGGGTCACCCTGTAGCAACCTTCATAATAGCAATCAAATCATACCATTTACCTTGATTTTCCATTCATACCGTCAACATTTTAATAAATGCTGTTCACATACAGATAATGTGTCTTTAATTCAGCCCTTTTAACACTATTCTGCATGTTGACCCTATTTGATGATTGCCAATAAATTGTCTGTCTCCTAATTTTGCTTGCTAATCTTCTACTTCCATTTATTAGATTTGCTACCTTGAATTGAGATTCCTTCTTACATTCGCATCCCACTGCGAAACCAGTTTAATTATTCCCCAACAGCACTAGCAAATCTTCCTATGAGGATGTCAGTCCAAGTCCTGCAGAGATGCAGCTTATCCATCTTGTACAGGTCCCACCTGCCCCACAAATGGTCTCAGTGCCTCAGATATAAGATGCCCACCCTTCTTTATCAGCTTTCCAGCGTGCATTCAATCACTCAATTCTCCTATTTCTATGCTCACTGAAACATGCAATTGACTGGGAGTAACTCAAAAGACTGCTGCTTTAGCAGTCTTGCTTTTCAAACCCCTTCCTTGCTCCCTGAGATCTGCTTTCAGGGCCTCATCCCTCTTCCTATCTTGGATATTGGTCACATGGACCACAATCTCTGATTGTTCTGATTTAAATGGAAACTTGCCCAGTTGAATTTTCTGGGCAATTCTTTCAGAGAGTGCTGGGATTGGAATTTCAAATGTTTCCCATGCAGAACTCTTATCTATCTAGCATAACAATTGTCTGACCAAGTGACAAGTCGCCATTATTTCTTTAAATAACCAAATTTCAAACAAAATGTTACTGGAATGTCAATCACAACCAGGTGCACTGTTTTGCACTCTTTTAAACTGCAAATAAAAAAAGGTGTTGCAATGTAATATTTCTATTATCTTTGCCTTTGCTGGCTTATGTCTTTTGGTTATTTGTTTTCTGGCCTTATTGCTTCAGAGGTTACTGTTTCAAGACTTGTTGCTTTTGTCTGTAGGTTGCACGAATGTCTGCAAACAATGTGTAGCTGATTTTGGGAAGATAATATCAGCTGACGTCTGAACACAGGTAAGGTGCTTATAATGTCAAGAACAATTTCTCCTTGTGTTTTTCTTTTTTTTTGCATTTCAGTTTGGAATGTTGAAGTTGTCTTTTCACCAAACATTACAAGTCCAGGTTTTGAAATCAAATCAGTTGTGGTCTGCCACTTTTTCTTTAAACAGCTCTATCCTCCAGTCTTGGTTGTTAAAGTGTAACTCAACTCTGAATTCAGATAGGCGATAAATAACTACTGTGTGGAAATAAAGATTTCTTGCAACTGCCACTTTGGTACCAACTTGCAGTCAGCAACTTCGACTCTCCACTAGTGACCATCACTGTCGCCAAGATGTGACCAATTGATGCCAGATTTTTAGGTTTCTCCATGTTAGCCCATACAACATATACCACAAAGAGTGAGGTTTATATCAAGCCAGATATCTGGAAATTTATGAACAATAAACTATGTATATTAATAAGGTATCTCAGACTTATATGTACAATCTGGATTGTGACAGACCTGCAAGGCATGTGGTACTTCAGGGAACTATCACTGTGCCACAAGACCCCTAATATAATCTGGGGGCTTTGAAGCTTACTTAGGTTTCTATTATTTTACACACACTGCTGACTGGTTAACTAACCTACTAGCCAGCTCGCTGCTTGTTAAGAGACTAACATAATGTACAGAGAGTAAGAGGAATATTCTCACATAAGGTTGTCATGTATCATGATATTATCTTGTTGTGTTAAAGCCAAGCCTTTCAGAGATTGGACAATAATATAACTGATGGAACTTCTTTTTAGCATATATTAAAATCAAGTGCAATGGATTCCTAAATAATCGATTAAATCATATATAGAAAATTTAATTCAAAGTTTGAGTTTTGAAATCAAAACCTGAAATCTAAAATTAATTCAAGATGCCTTTCCTTGGCAAACCAATAACAACCAAAATGGCCTCTGGCCAGGTCTTGCAGTTCAATGAATAAGGATTTGAGAATAGCTTGATGTTCAGGCCTACCCCTACCACTTTAATTCTGTGAAGCATTATTAGAGTGTTTGAGGGAAGAACTCTGTGAGGCTGAGGTATTTATTGGCAGAAATGTGATATCTAAAAGCATAAAATTAATGATATTGTTGATATAATTTTGCTGCAAGCCCCATTTCAATGTTAACTGGTCCAAATTAGTATTGGCAGTAATCTTGGAAAAATCTACATAGCCCCTCAAATTTCTTAATATTGGCAATGGAAATGAACAGGCTGGTCCTACTCAGTCTGAAGTCATGTGGGAAAACAGAAGTTAAGAAAATTTCAACATAAAGACATAAACAAGAAAATTTGGGCTGATGCTGTTCTTGAAATCTTTAACTTCTTGCTATAATTCTTTGGCCAATTTTAACATTGCTAATTTTGTGATGTTCAGCATTTATGGCAAATACTTGGAGAGTTATTTTGACCACCACTTGGCCTGTAATCCAGTGGATCAGGTTGTCTTCCTTCTTGCCGAACTCAGCTGACTTTCATTCTACTGATTTCAACACCAGGTCTGAGGTTCACTTGACCACACTGCCAAATTAAGAATAATTCCATCATCAGTTCCACAGGAATCAAGGTATTCACTCTGCTAGGTGACTACCAGGTGAAGTGGTTAATGATGATCCTTCGTGTTATCAAGTGGAATAAAAAATAACAAAATCTTAACAACTTGAAAGGATATGTATTGTATTTACTTTTACACATTGACGTTACCAAACAAAATACCAGAACATAATAATGGGAAAGAGTGCAGATTTTGCAGCCAACTTTTTTGACGTCAGGTTTCATGTCAGATATGTGTGAAAATTATTTCCTTTGAATAAGCAAACGATAAACAAGTGCTGGTGCCTCTGGGAAAGTGGAATGTGGAAACTTCCTTCGAGTGTAGCCAGCTGCAGCTTGTGCCAGTTGCTTCCTTTGTCGACAACAGGGCAGCCTGGTTATTTTCATACACGGCGTCATGAGCTTTTATTTCAAAAGTTAAAGCACATCTGAGCATTACAACTAAGCTATATACAACTGGAGGGGTTGTTTTACCCAAATGTGCACTTCCGCCAAGAGCAGTAAAATTGTTGCAAAGCCAAAACCCACCACTAACTTGTGTACACAGACAGAATATCAGGCATGTGCTTATCTTCTCCAAATATGTAGCAAACCGTTAGCTAATTCGATTGGAAATTTTGACTAGTTCTGCGATCTAAATATAATTTAATCTAAAAAGTCTCCGTTGTAGTATAATTGGTTTGTATTTTCCCACACTACTACAAAAGCTACTACAGACCTTGCTAATGCCACACTGGCAGAATATTTTAACTCTCTGAATACTTGCTGTAATATGCAGTGCAAAAAAACTTCAAATTGAAATAACTCCTGATGTTAAGTAGATAAATGGCTCATAAGGCATAATACAAAGTAAAAAAATCCAGGAAGGTTTAAGTTTGATTCTAGTTCAGAAATGAATTTCCTGATCTTGGGAAAACAGCTGTGGGAACAGAGGATTTGTTCATCAATCTGTTCAGATATGCTGTGACACTCCTCTGGAACAGATGGGACTCAAACCCTGGCCTCCTAGCTCAGAGGTGTTGGGTAATACTATTGTGCTGCAAGAGCCCTACGCTGCAGCTAGAGGGAAGGCGATGGTTAAGTGGTATTATTGCTGGACTGCTAATCCCAAGACCCAGGTAGCATTCTGGGAAATCAGGTTTGAATCCTGCCATGGCAGATGGGGGAGTTTGAATTCAATTAAGAATCTTAATTTAAGAGTATGATGAGCTGATTGTCAGAAAAACTCATCTGGTTCACTAACATCCTTTAGGGTCTGACCTCCATGTGACTCCAAACCCACAGCATTTGCCCTTTGGGCAATTTAACAGATTGGCAATAAATGCTGGCCTAGCCAGCCATACCTTCATCCCATGAATGAATTTTCTTTAAAGTTAGCAGCTTTAGGTCCACTCCAATATCAGCTTTAAATCAAAATAGTCAGCAGCTCTGGATTAAGAATAAGTACTCTGCCTGCCTCGAGATAATGGTACAGATGCCCAGTCCTCCAGTCTAGCAGCAGTTGCATATTAATATTAGGAAATAGCAGGCACATGTATTTGCCTTCGCATAAAATTTAAAAGATCAGTCAACATTTTGAAAATCTTGAGGAAATTCAGTAAATTTATGGATATTAGACCTGATTTCAAGTTCATTAAAACTACCCGTCAACTGGCTTCCTTCACAACTAATCTAAAAGTGGTTTCTCCTAGGAGATTCTCATACACTTTGGTATTAATGTAATCTGGAATTAGTTCGTGATTTCACTCTGGAAGTATAACATTTTTTGTTCATTCTTGTGATGTGGATCTCACGAGCTGAGCCAACAATTTTTGTCTCTCCCTAACTGCGCTTGAGAAGGTGATGCTGAGTAATGTTCATGATTTGTTGAAGTCCCTGTGGTTTTATATACTTACAGTCCCTCAAGGAAGGAAGTTCCAGGATTTGGTTTCAGCAGTGATTCAGGAACACAACCATTTTCAAGCTCCCCTCCAAGTTACTCACCATCCTGATTTCGAAATATATTGCTGGTTCTTCACTGTCACAGCGTCAAAATCTGGTAATTCCCTCCTGAATGGCATTGTGGGTCAACCCACAAGCAAGTGGACTGCAGCTGTTCACCACCATCTTCTCAAGGGCAACAAGGGATGGGCAATAAATATCGGCTGCCAGTGACGCCAACATCCAATAAATTATATATTTTTTAAAACTAGTAGGGGAGACTAGGACACAGGGCACAGCATCAGAGTGAAGAGATAATCCTTTAGAATTGGTTGAGAAGGAATTTCCTCAGCCAGAAGCTGGTTAATTTATGGAACTCATTGCCACAGAGATGTATGGAGGCCAAGTCACTGAGTGCATATAAGACAGATGTAAATAGGTTCTTGATTGGTAAAGCAATTAAGGATTATGGAAAGAAGGCAGGAGAATTAGTTGGAGAAACTTATCGGCCATGATTGAATAGCAGAGCAGACTCAATGGGTCAAATGGCCTAATTCTGCTCACCATCTAATGGTTTTATGGTCTTATGGAAGGATGAGAGGTGATCTTACGAAAACATTTAAGATTCTGAGGGGGCTTGATAGAGTAGACGATGAGGGGATATTTCATGCAGAAATCTACAGACTAGAGAACACAATTCAAACATAGGGTTCACATCTTCAAAACAGTGATTTGGAAAACAATCCTCTCTCAAATGGTTATGACTGTTTGCAAATCTCTTTTCCAGAGAGCTGTAGAAGATGGGTCATTGAATATATTCATGACTGGGTTAAACAGATTTTTGATTAGCAAGAGACAAAAGAGATTATGGGAGCAAGTAAAACAGTGGATTTAAGGTCACAAACAGATCATCCCTGATTTTATTAAATGGCCGAGCAGATGCAAAGGGCTTAATCTTGTTCCTTTTCTTATATTCTTATGTTATGTATGACTCCAATCTATGGACAGTTTTCTCCACCTTCCCACTGACTTCAATTCTGCTGGAGCACCTTAATGCTACACCTAGACAAAGGCTGCCTTGATATCAAGTTGAATCTCTCTCTCAGCTCACATCTGGAATTTAGTTCTTTTGTTTCTGTTTAGACAAAGGCTGTAATAAGGACAGGAGTTGAGTTATATTGGCTAACCCAAACTGAGCATCAGTGGACAGGTTGTTGCTGAGTAAGTGCTGTTTTATAGCATTGGGATGACACCTACTATAACTTTGACTGGTGATTGAGAGTCAACAGGACAGTACTCAGCAGGTCTGATAAAATCTCTGAATTAGAATTAGGATTCGGAGTTATTGTCATGTGTACTCAAGTACAGAAATACAGCAGAAGAGTGAAAAGTGTACAAAGCTACAGGCCCTTGGAACTCGCTCCTGCTGCCACTGCAGACCCTTGGGATTCGCTCTTCAAGTCCGTTGCTGCCATTCTGCTCTGTCTCTTGAAAATGCCCCACTGAAGATGCCACAAAAAGAAAAGAAAAAGAGCAAAAGTGAAAGAAAAATAAAAGAGCAGAAAGGAAAAGTAGACAGAAGCAGACGATCCCCATGGTCAGGAACTACTTTTGAGAAAGAGGATGTCTTTGGAACATCCCCTTTCAGGTAGCTATGTAACCGTCCAATACAATTTGCAAGTAGATATGTATAAAACCTTTATTACTTCCATTGTGGTTTACATTCTCGGCAGAGTGTAAGGAGCGAGCTGGCTCAAAGGTTACTTTTAAACTCGGCTTTGGGAAATGTGTGAGACTGACATTGCCTCCAATTTTTCATTCATGTCAGGCAATTATTCAATACAGAATCAGCATTTGGAGGATTTTTCTTATTTGCAACCCCCATGATATCCAAATACCAGAATAAAGGACATATAGAAGTAGATGCAAAAGGTGTCAGAAAAGAAGGGATCATAAAATCACCAGAGGAGAAGTAGGTCATGGAATCTGATCCACCATTCAATGGATGATCTGATATTGCTCAACTCTATCTCCTGCCTTATTCCCACAATCCTTAATTGCCTTACTGATTCAAAACCTGTCTATCTCAGTCATGAGTATACTTAATGACCCAAACTTGACAGCCAGGGAGAATAGAAAAATGTGGTCCATTATTATTATACAATATTACGTTAAAGAGAGGTCAGCGATCTTGTAATGAAGGTTTGAGTAAATAAACTGCACTACCTCCGGAATAATAACCTGAGAATTACTTCTGATGCCAATGTTCAGTGCCATACATAAAAAATGAAGGTGAAACAGATTTGATGTATCAAGACATGATTTCAGGGATGGTGTAGAAGGAAACCTCTAGAGTGGTAAGAGGTGATTTCAACTCTTAATTGTAGAGAAACAAGTGATTAAAATTTAAAATGGAGTCACTTATTAATAAAAACAAATCTGAGTTTCCCACAGAATCCTGATGAAAATTTGTTCAAGATTACAATGGGTGGGCTACAGATGGGGAAATAAATGGAAAACATGTCTGAGCATATTTGTTTAATCCTTGATTATTGGTAGAATAATGTATGCATGCATGGATAAGGCAATTTTTAAAAGATGGATGTGACAATAGTGGAAGATTGTGATAAGCGCATTGACGAGGGCAATGATATTGGAGAGCAACTTTAACCTGGAATAATGCAGAAATTTATTTGTGGTGGGGAGATAAATCCAGTGGAATTGTGACCACATCAGGAAACAAATCTCAACCCACTGGCTTCCCCATTAGCTAGAGTGAATACGGCTGTCTGTGTGAAAGTCCTCAGGAGAGGGAATTTGCTGATTAACATGTGGTTTCATTTAATTGAAGTGATTTTGCAACACAGTTCATGACCTTTCTAAAACTCACCAGTAAAACAATTGGGGATATCAAATGCATGGAAATATTGCAATAAATACACAGCTGTCACAGCTGCTTCCTGACCAAAGAGTTGCAGAGGGTTTTTTTTCCACAGTATTTCATTTAATAATTTACTTTCTCCATTTTTAGAAGCACATCGGGATGGGTGGCACCATTGACATCTTGGATTGGACCTCAGAGAAGGAGCAATATAGCCAGCACTTGCAAATTGCAGGAGCACCTGTTGCAAAACCTGTAGTAGGACAACAGAGAGTGGAGAACGATAATCACAATGCTTTTCCCTTTGGATCCTTCCAGGGTTCTACAAATGACATCATCAACCCAAAAATGTAAAAGACAAGCTCACTGTTTGCCAGGGCTTGAAATTGTGCCACCTTCACCTATGATGTTGCCAGTCAGAACAAGTGAGTCTTCTAGTTGATATTTCTGGCTGATTTCCCACCAAACGGCAATCTGTGCACTGCCAGATCAATCAGGAATATGCATGAATAATAAAGGTTTCCATTTCATCAATGTGCAATTATTGGACAATCACAGAAAGTTATTCCCACCAATGTAGCCAATGTTCCTGAAGGACTACTTCTGAATTATCATCAAATCAACAATTGCATCCTGCAACAAGCCTCTGTGGTCTTGCAGGCAGATTTAGGGATGGCAGTTAGAAGGTAAGGGATATTCACTTCAAATATGGTTATAGCATGACAGTGAATGCCAAATTGCCTATCAGATGTGTCACTGATGAAGTCATAGGCATGTCAAAGATGTATTTCAGGAGCCTGGATAAACATGAAACATAGTTCAGTACATCAACCTGATCCTTCAAAATGATGATGGTATTCAACTCTCTGTAGAACATTGCATAGCAATGAGATTAGCTAAAACACAATAAGGAACTCAATGATGATTGGCTGTAAATGATTCCAAATAGGATGACAAAAGACAATGAGCAGGATGAAAGTGATAGGTAAATGCAATGACAGCTCTCACAATGTTGCTAAAAAGACCTTGGCAAGGCTAAATGCTGAGATGCAGCTTATCCAAAATTGGCTTAGCCATCACCATCTGCTTTTGTTCAAGTGAAGGATGAGTCACTATGTGAAAACCCAATGGTTCCAATGAACTATGTGTATCTGAGCTGATGCATGGTAACTGCGAGTTCAGTGATAGTAAACATTCAGAACTCGTCAACTCCTTGAAGGATTTGTGATCCATGAGATCCAGGTAGTGAAGACGAAATGCATGAAGAAAAGGGATAGATGCTGAGGAAAGAGGGTGTGGAATAATTTGATGGAATTTAACAACGTCAGGGGAGGCTGGTGCACAGGGCAGGATGTAGATGACTAAACAGTTGTATTCACTGTTCTGATTTGATGAGGTCATTAAAGGTATTCTGACACTGAATTCAGGACCATGTTCAGATACTGCTGCTGCTGACCTTCTGGACTACTTCCAGTTTTTTCCTCAATACATGAAATTGTCTCATCTCCTAATAGCTGAAAACTCATTCAGCAACAGGAAGGCTTGTTCTATATCAGTACTATTTAAAGCCATCCATTATTTCTGCCCTCCACTTTGCACTCTAGAAGAGATTTCTGTGGCTTTTGAGCTCTGATCAAATGACGAAAATATAGACATTTTCTGAGATTAATTAATTTTTTCAGGTTCTTTTTGCTCTTTCAGTATCAAGTACTTCTTCAGCTATCTTCTGTTTTGTTTATGACGTTTTGAACATATGTTTTAACATCCACATTTCAAAAGCTTCTCTTATCTTCTGCCAAAAAATATAGAGTCATAGAGCTGTATGGCACGGAAACAGACCCTTTGGTCCAACTCGTCCATGCCGACCAGATATCCCAACCTAATCTAGTCCCACCTGCCAGCACCCGATCCATATCCCTCTAAATCCTTCCTATTCATATACCCATCCAAATGCCTTTTAAATGTTGCAATTGTACCAGCCTCCACCACTTCCTCTGGCAGTTCATTCCACGCACGCACCAACCTCTGCATGAAAAAGTTGTCCCTTAGGTCACTTTTATATCTTTCCCCTCGCACCCTAAATCTATGCCCTCCAGCTCTGGATTCCCCCAACCCCGGGGAAAAGACCTTGTCTATTTACCCTATCCATGCCCCACATGATTTTATAAGCCTCCAAGGAAAACAGCCCTAGCCTATTCAACCTCTCCCTATAGCTCAAATCCTCCAACCCTGGCAACATCCTTGTAGGTCTTTTCTGAACCTTTTCAAGTTTCATAACATCCTTCTGATAGGAAGGAGACCAGAATTGCACTCAATATTCCAACAGTGGCCTCACCAATGTCCTGTACAGCTGCAACATGACCTCCCAATTCCTGTACTCAACCCTGACCAATAAAGGAAAACATACCAAATGCCCTCTTCACTGTCCTATCTACCTGCGACTCTACTTTCAAGGAGCTATGATCCTACACTCCAAGGTCTCTTTGTTCAGCAACACTCCCGAGTACCTTACCATTAAATGTATAAGCCCTGCTCTGATTTGCCTTTCCAAAATGCAGCACCTCGCATTTATCTAAATTAAATTCCATCTGCCACTCCTCAGCTCATTGGCTCATCTGATCAAGATCCCATAGTAATCTGAGGTAACCTTCTTCACTGTCCACTACACCTCAAATTTTTGTGTCATCTGCGAACTTACTAACTGTGCCTCTGATACTGATATCCAAATCATTTATAGAAATGACGAAAAGTAGTGGACCCAGCACTGATCCTTGTGGCACTCCACTGGTCACAGGCCTCCAATCTGAAAAACAACCCTCCACCACCACCCTCTGTCTTCTACCTTTGAGCCAGTTCTGTATCCAAATGGCTAGTTCTCACTGTAATCCATGAGATCTAACCTTGCTAACCAGTCTCCCATGGGGAACTTGTCGAACACCTTACTGAAGTCCACATAGATCACATCTACCACTCTGCCCTCATCAATCCTCTTCTTCAAAATACTCAATCAAGTTTGTGAGACATGATTTCCCACGCATAAAGCCATGTTGACTATCCCTAATCAGTCCTTGCCTTTCCAAATTCATGTACATCCTGTCCCTCAGGATTCCCTCCAACAACTTGCCCACCACTGATGTCAGGCTCACCAGTCTATAGTTCCCTGGCTTGTCTTTACCACCCTTCTTAAACAGTGGCACCACATAAGCCAACCTCCAGTCTTCCGGCACCTCACCTGTGACTATCAATGATGCAAATATCTCAGCAAGAGGCCCAGCAATCACTTCTCTATCTTCCCACAGAGTTCTAGGGTACACCTGATCAGGTCCTGGGGATTTATCCATATTTATGTGTTTCAAGACATCCAGCACTTCCTCCTCCTCCTCATTTTGCAAGATGTCACCATCTATTTCCCTACATTCTATATCTTCCATATCCTTTTCCACAGTAAATACTGATGCAAAATACTCATTTAGTATCTCCCCCATCTCCTGTGGCTCAACACAAAGGCCGCCTTGCTGATCTTGGAGGGGCCCTGTTCTCTCCCTAGTTATCCTTTTGTCCTTAATGTATTTGTAAAAATCCTTTGAATTCTCCTTAACTGTATTTGCCAAAGCTATCTCATGTCCCCTTTTTGCCCTCCTGACTCCCTCTTTAGTATACTCCTATTGCCTTTATACTCTTCTAAGGATTCACTCGATCTACCCTGTCTATATCTAACGTATGCTTCCTTCTTTTTCTTAACCAAAACCTCAATTTCTTTAGTCATCCAGCATTCCCTATATCTACAAGCCTTTCCTTTCACCCTGACAGGAATATACTTTCTCTGGACTCTCCTTATCTCATTTCTGAAGGCTTCCCATTTTCCACCCATCTCTTAACCTGAGAACATCTGCCCCCAATCAGCTTTTGAAAAGGCCTAATACTGTCAAAATTGGCCTTTCTCCAATTTAGAACTTCAACTTTTAGATCTGGTCTATCTTTTTCCATCACTATTTTAAATCTAATAGAATTATAGTCACTGGCCCCAAAGTGCTCCCCCACTGACACCTCAATCACCTGCCCTGCTAATATATACCACATTCCTGAGCATACAGAATAACAAGTAGAATTAGCAACTTACGACATTTTCCTTGTTAGAAAATTTATTTCTCTTGTGATTCACACATCCTTCACCTTCACAAAAATATTTCTGGCTATCTCTATTCACCTTTTAACTTTGGCATCACAGCTGCCATCTCCTGTATTCTTTTGCCTTCCAAAAGCAGATTTATTTACTTATTCCACTGTAACACTACAAACTTCGATTTTCACCCTAATTTCTTCCAATGTATTCTAGCTCCCATTTTTTTGTCTTTTTGATCATCCATCTGAATTATTAATTCCGTTTCTTGGTCCAAACTTTGTGTGTGCATTTCCCATATCCACTGTCATCTTTGATGGTTTCAGCCCCACCATAGCCTCAGAATTGACCATGGCAGTCATGGCCACCATTATATTTTCAATGGGGTAGGGAGTAGGACATTCAGGCACACTTGCCCCTTCAGTTTAGCTCCTCTGCCTCCAGTTGTCCACTGCAAGAGGGATGGAAATAGGCATAGTCTATATGGATAGCAGTAAGTGAAATCTTATAGTGATTGCTTATTTTCAAGAGTGAGGGTCATTCCCAGCCCCATTCTGCATGGGTCTGCATCCAATCAGCAATAACCTGCTCACTCACACCCTGTTTGGTTCTCACTCAGATCCTTACCTCATTATAGTTTTAGTTCAAACCTGGACAAAAAAGCTGAATTCCAGAGATAAGGTGAGAATGACTGCCTTTGATATCTGGGCAGCATTTGACTGAATGTGGCATAATGGAGCCCTTGCAATCTGGAGCCAATGGAAATCAGGAGGAAAGCTCTCCACTAGTTGGGGTCATACCTGGCCCCAAAAAAGATGGTTGTGTTGTTGGAGGTCAGCTCTAAGACCTCACTGCAGGAGTTCCTCAGGGCAGTGTCCTAAGCCTAACCATCTTCAGCTACCTCATCAATGACCACCCTCTTTTATAACATCCGAAGTGGGGATTTTTGGTGATGATTGCACAATATTCAGCACCATTTGCAACTCCTCAATTTCTGAAGCAGTTCATGTTCAAATGCAGCAAGACCTGGACAATATCCACTTTTGACTTGACAAGTGGCAAGTAGCAAGTAACATTCATGCCTTATTAATGTCAGGCACTAACCATTTCCAATATGAAAGAATCTAACTATCACCTATGGACATTCAATGCCATTAATATTGTTGAACCCACTATCAAAAACCTGGGAGTTTCCATTCACCAGACTAGTCATCTAAAGACTGGGCTGGATTGAGGGGATGCGAAATAGAGGGATTTGGAGAGTTCCAAAATATGAAAAGGAGATGTAGAATGATTTGGAATGATACAGAGAGAATCATGGTGATTGTTAGTGAGGTAGTGCAATGTGTAGTGAGTGAGAGTTGGAGTGAACTGGCATGTGTTGGAGTGAGGTAGAATGAGTTAGAGTGAGTTGAAGAAAGAGTGATAAAAAGTGAATTGAAGTATGATGGATTGTCAATAGGTCAGGAGCAGGTCAATGTCTAAGAGTGGGTACCTCACCCAGGCACCCCACAACCTGTTTACCATCTTTAAGGCAAAAGTCAGGGGTGTTAGGGAATACTCCCTTCTTGCCTAAATGAATGGAAGCAAGAAGCTCCATCATCATCACTAGTAGCTGCAGTGTCTACTATCTACAAGTTGCACTGCAGGAATTCACCAAAGATTCTGAGGAGGCACCTTTGAAACACACACTACCATCTAGAAGGACATGGGCAACAAATACATGGGAACACCATCATGTGAAAGTTCCCCTCCAAGCCATTCACCACCTTGACTTGAAAATATATTGTCACTCTTTCAGTGTCACTGGGTCAAAATCCTGGAACTCCCTCCCTCATTGCATTGTGAGTCTACCTACATCAAATGTTAGGTGAAGGGGTAAATGTAGGGGAATGGGTCTGGGTGGATTGCGCTTTGGCAGGTCGGTGTGGACTTGTTGGGCCAAAGGGCCTGTTTCCACACTGTAAGTAACCTAAAAAAAAGGATAGCAGCCGTTCAAGACGGCAGCTCACAACCATCATCTCAATGGAAACTGGGAATGGGCAAGAAATGTTGATCCACCCAGCGATGCCCACATTCATAGAATGAATGATAATAATAATTAAATGAGCTAGACCCCAGCTCTGTTGATAGAAGCTATTAAATTTAGCTCCCAATGTCTCTTTTGCTTCCGATATTTATCCTCCTCCAAATTCTACTTTTAGATTGGTACCTGTACTACAAAACTGGAGTGATGATTGTATCATGTGGGTCTTTATCATACATCTCAATGTGCCTCCAAGATAATATCAGGGACAACAGCTATGAGAATAAATTTATGGAATGTATTAGTGATTATTTCCAGTTCTTTAAGCCAACAAGAAGACAGGCAATATTCAATGTAATTATGAGTAATGAACCAGAAATAGTTAGCGATCTTGTATAATGTAGCATTTTGGGAATATTGCGAATTATGTGCTTGAATTCATTAGCAGGCTTGAAAGCAGGAAATATGATCACAAAACTATGTTCTACAATTCAAACCTGGCTAACTTTCAATGAACTAAGAAAAGAAAGAAATGCATACTGTATAATGAAATGAATGTATGTTGTTAACTCTATGGGATATATTCAAGAAAATAATTAGTTGACTTGCACATTTATGCTCCTCAAAAGGCAGAAAAAGTACTCTACACAGATGCAATTATGAAAAAGTAAAGAAAATTTTGAATGATAAAACTCCACTCCCATTTAACAGGAGTTCATTCATTTTGCAGGGTATTAAACCAAAAGCAGATATTTCACATCCTAGCTTAACTGGGATAAGAATGACCATTTTCACGGCCAGTATTGTAATAAGGCAGGGCTGGGGTAAGGGCTCCCAATTTTCAGAATTGCACTACCCCTAGCTCACAAACAAATGCAGTCCAGGAGCAAAACCTGGCTTGATAAGACTAGGTTATCACGTCGCCAAATGGGAAGGCTCCACTTGAAGCCACAAATTAGGATCAGGGCCTGCAAACTACTAAGAGAAATAATTAGCAGGTCGAACAGAGTTCTGAAGAAGATTCATGCCAGACACAAAACATTATGCTTTTCTCTCCACAGATACTGCCAGGCCTGCTGAGGTTTTCCAGCATTCTCTGCGTTTATTTCAGATTTCCAGCACTGTAGTGTTTTGCTGTGTATTACGTGCTAGTCAGAGAAGAAATTAAAAAATAGGCAGAATGAATATGTGGCTTAAGAGATGGTGCAGGAGGGAGGGGTTCAGATTTTTGGGACATTGGGACTAGTTCTGGGGAAAGTGGGACTATTACAAATTGGACGGTCTAAACCTGGGCCGGACTGGAACCAATGTCCTCAGGGGTACGTTTGCTAACACTGTTGGGGAGGGTTTAAACTAATGTGGCAGAGGGGTGGAAACAAATGAGGAGGTTTGTGGACAGTAAGGAGGGAGTAACTAAAGCCTGTAAGAAACTATATCATGAAGTCAGTGTGACTAAGGGGAAGAGGAGGCAGGGAGCAGATGATGAATGCAAAGGGACAGGTGGTCTGAGGTTCATTTGTTTTAATGCGAAAAGTGTAGTAGGTAAGGCAGATAAACTTAGGGCTTGGATTAGTACCTGGGAGTATGATGTTATTGCTATTACTGAGACTTGGTTGAGGGAAGGGCATGATTAGTAACTAAATATCCCAGAATATAGATGCTTCAAATGGGATAGAGAGAGAGGTAAAAAGGATGGAGGAGTTGCATTACTGGTCAGAGAGGATTTCACCACTGTGCTGAAGGAGGACACTGTGGAGGACTCAGGCAGTGAGGCAACATGGACAGAGCTCAGAAATAGGAAGGGTGTGGTAACAATGTTGGGGCTGTAGTACAATCCTCCCAACAACAAGCATAAAATAAAGGTACAAATATGGAAACAGATTATGGAAAGATGTAGGAGCAACAGAGTGGTGGTGATTGGCAAGGTCTAGGTGACTGAAAACAGACAAAGCTTTGGAAGAATATCGGAAGCGTAGGATCAGTCTGAACCGAGGAATTTAGAGGGCTAAAAGGGGTCATGAAAATCTTTAGCAAACAGAGTTAAGGAAAATCCCAAAGCCTTTAATTCTTATATAAGGAGCAAGAGGTTAACTAGAGAAAGGGTTTGCCCACTCAAGGGCAAAGGAGGAAAGTTATGTGTGGAGTCAGCGAAAATGGGTAAGATTCTTAATGAGTACTTTACATCAGTATTCATCGAGGCGAGGGACATGGATGTTGAGATTAGGGATAGATGTTTGAGTTATCTAGGTCAAGTCAGCATAAGGAGGAAGTGTTGGATATTCTAAAAGGCATTAAGGTGGACAAGTCATCAGGTCTGGATGGGATCTATCCCAGCTTACTGAGGAGCAATAGCTGGGGTCTTCACAGATATCTTTGCAGCATCCTTGAAAATGGGTGAGGTCCCAGATGACTGGAAAATTGCTAATGTTGTCCACTTGTTTGAGAAGGGTAACAGGGATGATCCAGGAAATTATAGACCGGTGAGCCTGACTTCAGTAGTAGGGAAGCTACTGGAGAAGATACTGAGAGATAGGATCTATTCCCATTTGAAAGATAATGGGATTATCAGTGTTTGGCAACATGGTTTTGTGCAGGGAAGGTCATATCTTACCAACATAAAAAATTCCTTTGAGGAAATGACAAAGTTGACTGATGAGGAAAGGGCTATAGATGTCATATACATGGACTTCAGTAAGGCATTTGATAAGGGTCCCCATGGTAGGCTGATGGAGAAGGTGAAGTCAGTTGGGGTCCTGGGTGTACCAGCTAGATGGATAGAGAACTGGCTGGACAGCAGGAGACAGAGAGTAGTAGTGAAAGGGAGTTTCTCAAAATGGAGAACTGTGACCAGTGGTGTTCCACAGGGATGCGTGTTGGGACCACTATTGTTTGTGATATACACAAATGATCTGGAGGAAGGTATAATGGTCTGATGAGCAACTTTGCAGATGACACTAAGATTGGTGGAGTAGCAGTTAGTGAAAGGGATTGCCAAAGAATGCAGCAGAACATAGATAGATTGGAGAGATGGGCAGAGAAATGGCAGATGGGGTTCAATCTGGGTAAATGCGAGGTGATGCATTTTGGAAGATCCAATTCAAGAGCAAACTATGTGGTAAATGGAAAGGCCCTGTGGAAAACTGATGTACAGAGAGACCTGGGTGTTCAGGTCCATTGTGCCCTGAAGGTGGCAAAGCAGGTCAATAGAGTTGTCAAAAAGGCACACGGCATGCTTTCCTTCATTGGACGGGGTATTGAGTTCAAGAGTTGGCCGGTCATGTTACAGTTAGTTGTAAGGGACTTTGTACAGTTGTAAGGCCACATTTGGAATACTGTGTCTAGTTCTGGTTGCCACATTACCAAAAAGATGTGGATGCTTTAAAGAGATTGCAGAGAAGGTTCACCAGGATGTTTCTTGGTGCTGGTATGGAGGGCACTAGATGTCCTACATTAATCTAGTCCCAGTTGCCAGCACTTGATCCATATCCCTCTAAACCCTTCCTATTCAGGTACCAATCAGGATGCCTTTTAAATATTGTAATTGTACTAGCCTCCACCACTTCCTCTGGCAGTTCATTCCATACACGCAACACCCTTTGCGTGAAAAAGTTGCCCCTTAGGTCTCTTTTACATGTTTTTCCCCTCTCACCCTAAACCTATGCCCTCTAGTTCTGGACTCCCCCACCCGAGGGAAAAGACTTTGTCTATTTACTCTATCCATGCCCCTCATGATTTTATAAACGTCTATAAGCTCCTAGAGGGTGAGTAGATTAGGATCATTTTCATTAGAAAGACAGGGTTTGAGGGGAACCTGATTGAGGTCTACAAAATTATGACAGGTAAAGACAGGGTGGATAGCAAGCTTTTTCCTAGAGTGGGGGACTCAATTTCTATGGGTCATGAGTTCAAGGTGAGAGGGGAAAAGTTTAAGGGAGATAGGCACACTTGGAATATTGTATCCAGTTCTGGTCGCCTTACTATAGGAAAGATACAGAGGCTTTGAAGAGGGTGCAAAGGAGGCTTATCAGGATGCTGTCTGGATTGGAAGGCTTGTCTTATGAAGAGAGGCTCACTAAGGTCAGACTTTTCTCTCTGGAGAGAAGGAGGAAGAGAGGTGACCTGATCGAGGTATACAAGGTAATGAGAGGCATGGACAGAGTCAATAGCCAAAGACTTTTCCCCAGGGCAGGACTGACTGGCACGAGGGGCCATAGTTTTCAGATATTAGGAGGAAGATATACAGGAGACGTCAGAGGTAGGTTCTCTACACAGAGATTCTGGATCAGTGGTGCTGGAAGAGCACAGCAATTCAGACAGCATCCGACGAGCAGCAAAATCGACGTTTCGGGCAAAAGCCCTTCATTGTGAATGCATGGAATGCATTGCCAGCGGTGATGGTGGAAGCAGAGTCATTAGGGACATTTAAGTGACTGCCAGACATGCACATGGACAGCAGTGAAACAAGGGTGCGTAGGCTAGGTTATTTTATTTTACATTAGGATTAATCCTCAGCACAACATCGTGGTGTACTTGTGCTGTACTTTTCTATGTTCTATGTTCTTTGTGTGGAAAGTTCTTTATGCAGAGGGTGGTGGGTGCCTGGAACACATTGCCAGCAGACGTGGTAGAGGCAGGCATGATAACGTAATTTAAGATGTATCTAGACAGATACATGAATGGGCAGGGAGCATAGGGATACAGATCCTTAGAAAATAGGTGACAGGTTTAGATAGAGGATCTGGATTGGCGCAGACTTGGAGGGCTGAAGGGCCTGTTCCTGTGCTGTAATTTTCTTTGTTCATTTTTCTTAAGATGAAAAATTAGGTTGTCAACTTTTAAATGAAGGATAAAAGAGCACCATGTATGATGAGATGGGGAATTGGCTTCCAATAATGGAGTTCTAGCATTTGCATTTTTTATTTCATTTTCTAAAGAATTCTCATTTTTGCACAAATCTTCCAATTAATGTATAAAATTTTATTTTTAAAAATGACAGAAAAGTTTTGATTTTAAAATACATATTGAGCCTGAAGAACAACAGAACTGCATGAACATAACAAATTAAGGTTAGGCAGAAATTATATGAGCCTATTTTACAAGCTTAAATATGTGCAGTGAGTTCCAGTTTTGAGGAACAACTTCATTTGCGCTAAAAATGTCTGAGTCGCATAATTTTACAATCAGTCCTGACAGCCCCCTTAAGGTTTCAAGACCCTTTAGAAAATGACATTTTTTTTAACATAAGGTCTTGCTTTCAGAGTCTATTTTAAACATTTATATACGTTTTTTAAAATTGTACTAATTTTTTAGCCCATACCTATCATTCACATCTAATCCTCTGAAAGTTAAAAAAGGACATTTCACCTAAATTATAATCAAGCTTTAATTTAACAGCAGACCCATTACCCTTGCTTTTAGCATGCAGTCTGTACATTCTACATTTTACCTTTCTTCGTAATCAAATTAAAGCCCTGCATTTATACAATGGTTTTCATGGCTCTTGGGTGATTCTGTCAGTTACAATAGCAAGAAGATACTGCTGGTAAGAACCATAACAGAAGAAGTGGAATGCTATGTAAGTTATAAACAGAAGATAAAGGAAGACAGACAGAAGAAAAGAGAGAGAATGAAATGGAAGAAACAAAGAAAAATATTTATATTTATGTAGCTCCTTTCATAACACCAAGGATCCAAATTAGAGTCATAGAGCTGTAAGCATGGAAACAGACCCTTCAGTCCAACCCGTCCATGCCAACCAGATATTCTAAATTAATTTAATCCCATTTGCCAGCACTTTGCCCATGTCCCTCTAAACCCTTCCTACTCAGGTACCCATCTACATGCCTTTTAAATGTTGTAATTGTACCAGCCTCTACCACTTCCTCTGGCAGCTCATTCCATACACGCACCACCCTCTGCGTGAAATCGTTGCCCCTTAGGTCTCTTTTAAATGTTTCCCCTCTCACCCTATGTCCTCTAGATCTGGACTCTCCCACCCCAGGGAAAAAAACTTTGTCTATTTACCCTATCAATGTCCTTAATGATTTTACAAACTTCTAGAAGATCACCCCTCAGCCTCCGACGCTCCAGGGAAAACAGCCCCAGCCTATTCAGCCCAATTCTTTGCAATTTTAGTACTTTTGAAGTGTACTGGTTGTGGTAATGTAAGAAATGTAGCAAATAATTTGCAGACAGCAAATCTTACAAGCAGCAAGAACATAAATAACCAGACAATCACTTTTGGTGATGTGTTGAGACAAATGTATTGACCACTTCGCCAGGTGAACTCTTCTACAGGTAATACTGTGGGATCCTTGACACATAGCTCAGGGCAGACATGGCTGTGTTTCAAATACCCACCTATCTGCTCCACCCTCCCCTCTGACCTATCCCCTTCACCCCCACCTCCATCCACCTATTGCACTCTCAGCTACCTTCTCCCCAGCTCTAACCACCTCCCATTTATCTCTCCACCCCCGAGGCTGCCAGCCTCATTCCTGATGAAGGGCTTTTGCCTGAAATGTTGATTTTTCCTGCTCCTCGGGTGCCGCCTGACCTGCTGTGCTTTTCCAGCACCACTCTAATCTTGACATCCGATGGTTGGAGTCATACCTAACACATAGGAAGGTAGTTGTGGTTGTTGGAGTTATCTCAGCTCTGGGATACTTCTGCGGGAGTTCCTCATGTTAATGTCCCAGGCAGAACCATCTTCATCAATGACCTTTCCTCCATCATAAGGTCAGAAGTGGAGGTGTTTGTTGATGATTGCATAATATTCAGCACCATTCACATCTTCATTAAAGCCAAAGTAGTCCATGTCCAAATGCAGAAAGACCTGGACAATAGCTAGGCATAGGCTGGCAAGTGACATGTAGCATGTGCACCACATAAGTGCCAAGCAATAACCATCTCCAACAAGAGAGTATCTAAGCATCTCCACTTTATACCTAAATGACATTACCATCGCTGAATCTTATGTGACCAAATCCTTTGGGTTGTCATTAATCAGAAAGTGAACTGGATGAGAAAATAGGAAGCATTGTTAGTAAGTTTGGGGATAACATCAAAATTGGTGGTATAATGGACAGTGAAGATTTAGAGCACAAAGAGACCTTGATCAATTGGGTCAAAGAGTTGAAGAGTGCCAGATGGAGTTTAATTTGGATAAATGTATTGCATTTTGGTAAAAGAAACAAGGACATGACTTATACAATTAACTATAGGGCTCGAGGTAGCGTTGTAGAACAGAGAGATCTAGCAATTCTGGAACATATTCTTTGAAATTTGCATAACAGGTAGACAGAGTGGTTTAGCACATTTGCCATCATTGCTCAGACCTTTGAGTATAGGAGTTGGGACATCATATTGAGGTTATATAGAACATTAGTGAGGCCTCTTCAGAAATGTGTCCAGTTCTGGTTTCCCTGCTATAGGAAGGATATTATTAAATTGGAGAGGGTTCAGGAGTGGCACGGCGGCTAAGTTGTTAGCACTGCTGCCTCACAGTGCCAGGAACCCGGTTCGATTCCCATCTCAGGTGTCTGTGTGGAGTTTGCACATTTTCCCCGTGTCTGCATAGGTTTCCTCTGGTTGCTTCAGTTTTCTTCCACATTCCAAAAGGAGTGCAGGCCAGGTCAACTGGCCATGCTAAATTGCCTATAGTGTTAGGTGCATTAGTCAGGGATAAATGTAGGGAAATCAGTCTGGGTGGGTTACTCTTCAGAGGGTTGGTGTGGACTTGTTGGGCCGAAGGGCCTGTTTCCACACTGTAGGGAATCTAATTTAATAATTAAAAAAACCAGGATGTTGTTAGAATTGCTAGAGTTGTAAGAATAAACTTGGAATCTTTAGGAGGTTGAGGGGTGACATGATTGAAGTTTAAAAAATCTTGAGGACATACATAAGGTGAATGGCAAGGGTCTTTTTCCATAGTGCCGGGAAGTACAAAATTAGGGGCATATTCTGAAGGTGAGAGGACACAGATTTAAAAAGGACTTGAGGGGCAATGTTTTTATACAGAGAATGGTTTGTGTGTGGAATGAAGTACCAGAGGAAGTGGTGGATGCAGGTACAGTTATAACATTTTTAGATTACATTACATTACAGTGTGGAAACAGGCCCTTCGGCCCAACAAGTCCACACCGACCCGCCGAAGCGAAACCCACCCATACCCCTACATTTACCCCTTACCTAACACTACGGGCAATTTAGCATGGCCAATTCACCTGACCCTGCACATCTTTTGGACTGTGGGAGGAAACCGGAGCACCCGGAGGAAACCCACGCAGACACGGGGAGAACGTGCAAACTCCACACAGTCAGTCGCCTGAGGCGGGAATTGAACCCGGGTCTCAGGCGCTGCAAGGCAGCAGTGCTAACCACTGTGCCACCGTGCCGCCCACCAAGGTGTTTGGATAAGTAAATGAAATAGGAAAGGTTTAGAGGGATATGGGCCAAATGCAGGCAAGTGGGACTAGTTTAGCTTGGGAACATGGTCAGTGTGGACTAATTGGAGTGAAGGGTCTGTTTCCATAAGTATGACTCTTTGACTCTATGACATAAATACTATAGTTACTAGACCAGGTCAGTGACTAGGAATTCTATGGTGAGTAGCGTACTTCCTGTCTCTTCAATTCCTATCCACCACCTAAAGGTTCAAGTCAGGAATATGATGCCTGTTTGAGTATAGCTTCAACAGCACTCAAGAAGATTGACATCAAATATGCAACCTATTTGATTAACAAATACACCATATTCAATATTCACTCTGTGCACCACTGACACTCAGTAGCAGTGGTGTGTACATCTAAATGATGCACTGCAGCAACTCACTAAGACTTTTTCAACAACACCTTTCAAGTTGTGACCTTTACTTCTAGAAAGGCAAAGGCAGCAAATGTTTCGGAATAGCAACACTCGTAAGTGCCCTTCTCGAATTGGATCATGATGGTACATACACTCTAAGGACCTCAGTGTTTAAAAAGACAATTCCCCCCTATCTTCTCCAGGGCTATATAGTGGGCAGTAAGTGCTGGCCTAGCCAGCAATGCACATATACCATGAATGAATATAAAATGAAGGTCTCACACCAGGCAGCCATATCTACCAAGAATGTTCAGGAGCAATTCTCTGATCTGAATATGTTTACTGAGGATGCCTTGATTGAAATGATATCCACATTCAGCCTTAGAGCATGGTCATGCCTGCAGGTATAAAAGTGATCCTAGTACTGAACATCCTTCCAGGCTGGAGCAGGCAACATTTGTGACATTCCTCATTTTGCCATTGATTAGGACATAATGGGCCTCAATGAGACTCTGTATTGCAAGATAACAGAATACATGCCATTCTGTTACTAAAGACCATTGGACAGGCAAGCATCTCTTGGTGCAGGGTGCCTCTGAAATTACTTCATAGGCTCTACGTGTCAACACTGAGATGTTGTCCAACCAGAAGGGATTTCATTACCAAAATATCCAGCTGATTTGAGACCACATTTAACATAATTATTCAAATCTGTTGTAAAGGGTAAAATTTATAAACATTTAGATATCATTTATTGCCAAATTTGGATTTTAAACTAGGGACAAGTGTGTGTTTTGTCTGTGTGTATGAATGGGTTTTATAATTAGCATATAAGTCTTTCTGGAGCCAGGACTTCAAACTAATATATGTCACCAGCTGACTAGTATGATATTGGAAATTTGTTTGCATTTGTATTGTGCAAGTTTTATGAACTTACAAAGCAAACATTGAAAGGTATTAGTTTGCTTCGGGTTGAGAAGAATCAGGAATTGATTTTTTGCTCGGGAAAAACCCATATGCTAGAAAGTTTCTGAGTGAGGTTTACAGATGTTACACAGCAATGGGTTTGCATGCTAGAAATCAAACTGTCTCTTCCTGGAGCCATCACAAAACAGGGGTTCACAGTTTAAGAATGTGGGGGGAGGAGAAATTTCTTTACCCAGACAGTTGTGTGCTTGTGGAATTCTCTGCCACAGAAAGCAATTGAGGCCCAAACTTTAAATGCTTTCACAAATGAGTTAGATATAGTTCCTAGGGCGAAAGGGACTAAATGGTATGGGGAGAAAGTAGGAACAGAGTACCGAGTTGGATGATCCGTTATAATTATATTGGTGGAGCAAATCATAGCAAAACAGGCTTGATGGGCCAAAGGACCCACAGCAACTCATATTCTCTATGTTTCTATGCTACAAGTTAAAGATTTTTAAAAGTATGCAGAATTCCCCAATTTACCAGTCTTTAAACATGGGCAGGATTTCTGTACTTAAGAAGAATGACTATTTATTACAAAGAAATAGACTCTAGCTACAGATGACCAATTTTGAACAATTGGCCCAAAACTTCACCAATCAAAACTCTAACCTCCTTATAAATACCCCTCCATACACACATGGACACAGAAAGGGATAAAAGAAAAATTGGGTATCATGAGCAGAGAAAAATATTCTAAAGACCGTTCTGTGGTTTCTGTTTGCAGGGATTGCTGATATGATCATTTTCCGGATCAGAATCTGCTGATTGGTCTCCCTCCTCCAGATATTTTCACTTGTCTTGTTAGGAGGCACAGGGTGACTGGGTCAAATGTATAAAGGTCTTTAATTAATCAATTAAAAGTCACAACTTACAGCAACTGGAAAAAGAAAAGAAACTGGCTATCTTTAAGCCTGAGACTTTTTTTAACTATGTGGCAAAACTGCTCTTCTCCTCCAGTGGTCCAATAATTTTTGCCAAAACATTTACAGCCTCAGGTTGTTTAGCTACCTGGGAGCCAATCATAAAGCTGTTGGCAGGCAGAAAGATTTTGTCATCAATAACTGGTTATTAATAGACCGATTAGCTGTTTGTTACTAGCCAAAGTTCCATTCATGCACATTCCTTAACTCCAGCTTGTTTGCAAACTAAGCTTCTACTATTGCGTGAACAAGCAGCTGTGTAAACAGAATTCACAATGAGTCTCAAGTTGCTTGCTTTAAAAAAATGCAACAACGCTTTGACAACCTTTGTTTCTTTAAAGTAGAAAGACCAATGGGTACAGTCTTTACAGAAAAAGCTTGGCTGGAACCAGATATAAAGTCAGTTTCTCCCGGGAAAGAAGTTAATTCAGAATTTGTAGCAAATAAGTTATATCAGTATAAAAGTTTTAGTTTGAAAATTCCAGAGTAGAAGTGTTTGGATAGCATCCTGGATTGGCTGTTTGAAAGTCAGTTGTATTAATGATCAATGAAGGGGCAACCCACAATGTCAAAACCAAGAATGGAAACATACAATTAGGTCAAATCTGTAGATATGATAGAAAAAGGGAACTCTCTGGCATTTAAGCATTGTAAAGAGATGTTGAGAACTGATGAGATAGCATTTTGCTGGGTGTTTTGAATTCTTTCAAATTGTGTTATATGTGATTGATTGGCTTGTTCTATTTTATTATCATTTATTTTGTGTAATAAACCTCTGTTTTATTGTTAAAGGTAACTCTGCAGACTTGCTTATTTGTAGTTCAGTGAAAGACCATCTCACTAAATAAAAACAAATCCATCAGGCAAGGTTTCAGTCTAGTATCTGACTTGTCCAGTGGTAACATCAGCTGGGATCATAACACAGGTTAATGCCCAAAGCTTGGACATAATCATTATACCACAATTCCTCAGCAGCACCACAGTCCCATCTGCATTTGAGACAGAATGACAAACCAAAGGTTGGCATCTTGATAACCTGGGTCCTTTCTGCATGATACACAACACTGGTGCAAAATCAATGCATATAATGAAATCAAGCTGCCATACAATATCAGTGGTCTAGCTAAAGGCATTCATTGAGAGGTTGCAGATAGAGAGAAGGATAATTTTAACTGGCAGAATCTTGGCAGAATTGCCCAGCAAGAATCAGTAAAATGGTCTCAACTATTCAGGCGATTCAGGAACAACTTATACGATAGGATAAAAAACTATAAATCCGAGTTTATCATAATACAAAGATAGATTAGATTAGATTAGATTACATTACAGTGTGGAAACAGGCCCTTCGGCCCAACAAGTCCACACCGACCCACCGAAGCGAAACCCACCCATACCCCTACATTTACCCCTTACCTAACACTACGGGCAATTTAGCATGGCCAATTCACCTGACCCTGCACATCTTTTGGACTGTGGGAGGAAACCGGAGCACCCAGAGGAAACCCACGCAGACACGGGGAGAACGTGCAAACTCCACACAGTCAGTCGTCTGAGGCGGGAATTGAACCCGGGTCTCAGGCGCTGTGAGGCAGCAGTGCTAACCACTGTGCCACCGTGCCGCCCACAAAGGGGGCATTGTAGACCATGTAAATGAGGCATAACATTATAAACAAACTTGAACAGATTCAGTGAATGAGAAAATTGTGATAAAATGGATTCCAATGTAAGAAAATGTGAAGCTTTTCAATGTTAGACTAAAATGGATAGATTGGTCACTTACTAAATGTTGGCCACTGGATCCAAAAAACTTTATATACATGAGTCATTAAAACGTTACAATCAACATAAAAATAATTAAGAAAAGCTCATGAAGCACTTGGACGGATGTGAGGGGGGGAGGTATGGGGTGCAGGCTTTGCAATTTCTGCGGTGGCAGGGTAAGGTGCCAGGAGGGGAGGGTGAGTTTTGAGAGTGATACCTTATTTCCCAGGATTAAATTAGGAGCATTGATTACACAAACTAGGTTGTATCCTCAGTAATTTAGAATGTTAAAGGCTAATTTGATACAGGTTTCCAGGATATTAAGAGAATGTAGAGGCAGGGAAAAATAACAAGGGACTGGCCATGCTCCTGCCCCAAGCTCTTAATCCCCAATCCAAGCACTGTAGCCACACTCCTGAACTAAGCACTGCTGATATGCTTTCCTTCATCCCTCCAGCCCTAGCTCCCGACGTGTGCATAGCAACTCCTGCCCTCCCCAAGCACAGTGTACCCATGGAGCGCTGGGCCTAGGTTACACAGCCTTGATGTATCCCCTGTTCTTGACCCCCTGAGGAAAACAGATCTGATAGGGAAAGAGAAACTATTCTGGTAGGTGGAGAATGGAGGATCAGGGAGCTCAGTCTCATATTAAAGTCATAGACTCATAGAGATGTACAGCATAGAAACAGACCCTTCGGTCCAACTCGTCCATGCCAATCAGACATCCCAATCTGACCTAGACCTATTTGCCAGCATTTGGCATATATCCCTCCAAAACTTTCCTATTCAGATACCTTTTAAATGTTCTAACTGTACCCACCTCCACCACTTCCTCTGGCAGCTCATACCATATATGCACCACCTTCTGCATGAAAAAGTTATCCCTTGGGTACTTTTCAAATCTTTCCCCGTCCCCATAAACCTATGTTATCTAGTTTTGGATTCTTCTACCCACACAAAAAGACCCTGGCTATTCACCCTGTCCATGTCTCTCATGATTTTATAAATCTCTATTAGGTCACCCCTCAGCCTCTAATTTGTTTAATTGTGCACCACCATTCAGACACATTCCTGATGAAGGGCTTATGCCCGAAGCGTCAACTCTCCTGCTCCACGGATGCTGCCTGACCTCCTCCACCACCATTAATGACTGGGTGTAGTAGGACTGCTGTTTTGTTGATTGTGGAATCATTTAGCCCTACCTATCACTTGCTGCTTATACTGTTTTGCACAAAAGTAGCTTCATCAGGCTGACCCCTTATTTTTAAGTATCTCTGGTGTTGCCACTGGCATGCACACCTGCAGCATTCTCATCGAACTAGGGTTGAACGAGGCTGGCTTGATGGTAATGGTAGCGTGGGAAATAGACCAGGCCATGCACATTGTATTGAAGTACAATTCTGCTGCTGCCTTTCCCTGTCTTGAGTTTGCTAGATCTATTTCGAGTCAGCACAACGCAAGGTGTGCCATCTCGATACGAAGATGGGATGTAGTCTTCACAACACTGTGCAATGGTCACTCCTACTGATACTTTCATAGACTGATGAATCAGTGGTAGGCAGATTGGTTAGGATAAGGTCAAGAATGTTTTTCCACTTGTTGACGCATTTGTCACCTGCCACTGATCCAGTCTAATAGGTACATCCTTTAGATCTTGACCAAGTATCAGTACTGGTGCTGCCAAGCCACCCTTCACAGACAATTAATTCCTGCACACAGAGTATATTCTGCATCCTTAACACCCTCAGTGCTTCCTCGATAGGCTCTCAATATGGAATACTGATTTATCAGCTGAGGGAGAGATGTGTTACATTGAAGGAATTAATTTCTACCAGCACTATTACTGCCTGTAATTTGTTAAGAATGTTAACCTCGCACAGATATAGTGCCTTCAGCTTTGACGTTTCCTCATTTCCCATGCCATCACTTTCGTCCATTATCTTTGTTGCTCTTGTTGTGGCAAAATATATCACAGAAATGTAACAACGATAGAGGACAACATTGCAAAACAAAAGCAGATATCAAAGATTAGATTCCCTACAGTGTGGAAACAGGCCCTTCGGCCCAACCAGTCCACCCCGACCCTCTGAAGAGTAACCCACCCAGACCCAATTCCCTCTGACTAATGCATCTAACACTATGGGCAATTTACCATGGCCAATTGACCTGACCTGCACATCTTTGGATTGTGGGAGGAAATTGGAGCACTCGGAAGAAACCCACGCCGACACGGGGAGAATGTGCAAACTCCACACAGACAGTTGCCTGAGGCTGGAATCAAACATGGGACCCTGGTGCTGTGAGACAGCAGTGCTAACCAATGAGCCACCGTGCCGCCCAAGAGAATATCAAAAAAGTTTTACTGCATTGTTAAGTCTCAAAAAGGAAAGGGACATGGAGAGACCAAAAAGAATAAGGAAATTCAATGGGGTGAATAGAATAAGGACATCAAAAGACTTATAGAATGGAGGACATGTGGATGCGAGTTTAGGACTGGAGACAGTTATAGGACTACCACACGCTACAATGATAGAGAGGAATGAGAGCATGAAAGGTGAACATTTTAACTTGGAAGCGTTGGCAGCCAATGCGATTTAGGAGGGTAGGATTTACAAAGGATGAACAATGGGAGACTGCCTTTGAGAGTTTTGGAAAATTGCGTCTAAAGATGACAAAGGCATAGATAAGAATCTCATGTTAGATGACTTAAGCTAAGTAATTATGAAATATTCGTTGGAGAAGAAAATACTCAGATTTTAAATATACCTATTTTCGAATTACTTCTAAATATGGCACCAACATCCATTCTGTGGCATAGTATCGTAGAAACCCCACAAGCTGATCTCCCAGGTTTGAGCCATTTAACCAAACCTTTCAGGAATTAGAAAAGAGTGTTGAAATTTGGAATTCTCTTCCACAACTAGCAATTCATGCTACATTAGTTATTCATTTTAAGTCTGAAATTGAAAGAGTTTTGTTTACCAAAACTGTTGAGAGATGTGGGGCAAAGGTGGGAAACGTGGAACTCTGTCATAGAGCAACAATAGTTTATTGAATGAGTTAATAGTTTTAAGAGGCCAGAAAGCCCACTCCTGTATTTCTCTGATCTGATGTCAGATTTCTATAAACACCAGTAGTGCCACAGAAGCAAAGTAAATAAAATGGACAAAGTAGACTAAAAGAAATGGAGGACATATAAATGGAGATCAGTAAGCTACTTTGGTAGAGTGATAGATCTGTGTCGAAAATTAAAAAAGGTTCTGGATAGGAGAAGTACCTCAAACCATATTAAAGTTCACAAGTGTGATTTTAGGGAAAAGTGCACAAGTGCTATAAATAATCTAAACATAGAAGGTGCCCAAGGATTAGAAAGGACACAATGATCAGAAGTCATCCAATATTCATGCAACATAAATGGAACCAGAGGCTGTAACCAATTGAAAACAATGAGTAATTGGTAAGCCATTAGTGCCACACAGTTAACCTAACAAGAAAACAGAAGAAGTTTTTGCTTTTATTCTGCAGTGCTAATATCACAACATTGCATCAAGGTTATTTGTGAAAGAGGATACATTAAACAGCTGATCATTTCACAGCCATAAATGTAGCTTATTATGAGTTCAGAGTACATTTTATGCTGATGAAATTAGAAATGGGCAATTTAACTGAAATTTGGCTAAGCTAAATGAAACGAGCTTATTGTACATTATCATGAAGTCAAGGGTAACTGTAGCTGCATTCATTTGAATATCCGACTGTCATTGATTCGCAATTGATCATTGCTTGTTGGCATATCTGAAGCTTTAGACACATATTGCTCACTCCAGTGAATTCACAACTACATTCAATCAATTCAGCCCCTTTGTGAATTGAGAACTTGGCCAAAAACCTGCTAACCTGATTGATTTAAAATATTACTCTGAGCTGATTTTTCTATTTCTTGACATTGAAAAATGTACATATGAGTGCCCTCAAACCAACCACCCTGATGCACTTCAAGTATACATCTTAACAGAGGAAGAAGCAGAACTGTAATAAAGCAGCTGTCATCTTTTATTCTCAAATTTACTTAGTAGCTTTCATGTTTCATTAAACAAACTCTTCAATACCATTACATACTAAATTTTAATGGAGTCTTTGTAAGACTAAATTAAAGCCATTAAAGATATATGAATATTCCTTCCAATGTACTATAATTTCCAATTAATCCAGTTTTGTTCTATCAGAGAATTATTAACTCATTTAGTTTTCTTAAATATTGAACTTGTTGAATACTACAAAGGACAAAGTTATTTGCTTATTTACTTACTATCTTTTAGTTAATTCAATTGCTAGTCGAAGACATAGAACAGTGTCGAGACAATTGTCCGGATAATGTGCGTTAGTGAGTGTGTGCATTTTACCCATAAAGGTTTCATAATTTAAGTCATTAAGCTAAATATTATATATTTGTCAAAAATGTGGTTTAATTAAGATTTGAGCAATAAATATTGTGCAGTTCTTGGGCTGAATATTTGCTGTTGCCTGAAAAAAATGTTTTCCAAAGTGGTCAGAAACTGAACTGAACACTGCAAATGCCAAAATTTCACATTTGACCGAATGCAGCTGGAACTGACACTGCATTTTCAAGGCTAACAGTCTTGGCTAATGGTCGGGTTAGTAATGGGAATTCCAAACTGGAATTTATACACTATGGAAATAGGAATGATCAGCTATTTTGTCAGACAAAAAGTGAAGGAGATCATAGAGTCATAATGCTGTACAGCATGGAAACACGTTATTTGGTCCAACTCATCCATGCTGACCAGATATCCAAATTAATCTAGTTGCATTTTCCAGCACTTGGCCCATATCTCTCTAAACCCTTCCTATTAATATACTCATCCAGATACCTGTTAAATGTTGTAATTGTACTAGCCTCCATCACTTCCTCTGGCAGCTCAGACCACACATGCATCACCCTCTGCGCAAATATATTATCCCATAGGTCCCTTTTAAATGCTTCCCTTCTCACCTTAAACCTACAGCTTCGAGTTTTGGACTTCTCCCCCCTGAGGAAAAGACTTTGGCTATTCATCCTATCCATGCCCTTCATGATTTTATAAACTTCTGTAAGGTTACCCCTAAATCTGTGATACTCTCAGGGAAAATAGCCCCAGCCCAATCAGCTACCCTATATCTCAAACCCTCCAACCCTGGCAACATCCTTGTAAATCTTTTCTGAAGCTTTTCAATTTCCACAGCATCCTTCCTATAGCAGGGAGACAGAACTGTGGTGAGATTTTAAAACTGACCAACTAAAACTCATCAGGTGTTAGTGGGGACTTGAGTCAGAATCACAGTCTGGATCTGCAAAACATCCCTAGGAGTTTCACAGTACCAACAAATAAAATGCGTCATTGAGTTACACAAGGGGATACAGAGACAGAAGAAGAGGTCATTAAAGCATTTGAAAAGAAGGATGAGAAATTCAAATATCGCTGTAATAGGAATGCAGGCAGGTTATTGGGTGCAAGAGCAATAGGTGAACAGAAGAAGTTAGGACGCAGGCGCTGGAGTTTTGGAGTGAGCTCAGATTATTGGATGAGAGATGAGAAGCTGATCAGGAGAACATTGAGTACTGGCATCCCCTGGTTACAAACAGATTCTTTGAGGAGAAAGTGAGGTCTGCAGATGCTGGAGATCAGAGCTGAAAATGTGTTGCTGGAACAGCGCAGCAGGTCAGGCAGCATCCAGGGAACAGGAGAATCGACGTTTCGGGCATAAGCCCTTCTTCAGGAATGAGGAAAGTATGTCCAGCAGGCTAAGATAAAAGGTAGGGAGGAGGGACTTGGGAGAGGGGCGTTGGAAATGCGATAGGTGGAAAGAGGTCAAGGTGAGGGTGATAGGTCAGACTGGGGTGGGGGCGGAGAGGTCAGGAAGAAGATTGCAGGTTAGGAAGGCGGTGCTGAGTTCGATGGATTTGACTGAGACAAGGTGGGGGGAGGGGAAATGAGGAAACTGGTGAAATCCGAGTTCATCCCTTGTGGTTGGTGGGTTCCTAGGCAGAAGATGAGGCGCTCTTCCTCCAACTGTCGTGTTGTTGTGGTCTGGCGATGGAGGAGTCCAAAGACCTGCATATCCTTGGTGGAGTGGGAGGGGGAGTTGAAGTGTTGAGCCACAGGGTGGTTGGGTTGGTTGGTCCGGGTGTCCCAGAGGTGTTCTCTGAAACGCTCCGCAAGTAGGCGGCCTGTCTCCCCAATATAGAGGAGGCCACATCGGGTGCAGAGTCCCTTGTGGTTGGAGGGTTCCTAGGCAGAAGATGAGGCGCTCTTCCTCCAACCGTCGTGTTGTTGTGGTCTGGCGATGGAGGAGTCCAAAGACCTGCATATTCTCCTCCGCCCTTGAGCCCCGCCACCGCATCTCTTCCACTTCCCGCTCCTCCGCCCTTGAGCCCCGCCACCGCATCTCTTCCACTTCCCGCACCTCCGCCCTTGAGCCCCACCCCTCCAACCGCCACCAGGACAGAACCCCACTGGTCCTCACCTACCACCCCACCAATCTCCATGTACAGCGTATCATCCGCCGTCATTTCCGCCACCTCCAAACGGACCCCACCACCAAGGATATATTTCCCTCCCCTCCCCTATCAGCATTCCGTAAAGACCACTCCCTCCGTGACTCCCTCATCAGATCCACACCCCCCACCAACCCAACCTCCACTCCCGGCACCTTCCCCTCCAACCGCAGGAGGTGCACACACCTCCCCCTCACCTCCCTCCAAGGCCCCAAAGGAAACTTCCATATCCGCCACCGATTCACCTGCACCTCCACACACATTATCTATTGCATCCTCTGCACCCGATGTGGCCTCCTCTATATTGGGGAGACAGGCCGCCTACTTGCGGAGCATTTCAGAGAACACCTCTGGGACACCCGGACCAACCAACCCAACCACCCTGTGGCTTAACACTTCAACTCCCCCTCCCACTCCACCAAGGATATGCAGGTCTTTGGACTCCTCCATCGCCAGACCACAACAACACGACAGTTGAAGGAAGAGCGCCTCATCTTCCGCCTAGGAACCCTCCAACCACAAGGGATGAACTCGGATTTCACCAGTTTCCTCATTTCCCCTCCCCTCACCTTGTCTCAGTCAAATCCATCGAACTCAGCACCGCCTTCCTGACCTGCAATCTTCTTCCTGACCTCTCCGCCCCCACCCAGTCTGACCTATCACCCTCACCTTGACCTCTTTCCACCTATTGCATTTCCAACGCCCCTCCCCCAAGTCCCTCCTCTCTACCTTTTATCTTAGCCTGCTGGACACACTTTCCTCATTCCTGAAGAAGGGCTTATGCCCGAAACGTCGATTCTCTTGTTCCCTGGATGTTGCCTGACCTGCTGCGCTGTTCCAGCAACACATTTTCAGCTACAAACAGATTCTGTTCAAGAACCTGCGCACAAGTCGATTTGTACGCAACTCGGAACATAATGCAGGACAATAGAAAGCAGCTGTTTGTCAGTACAGGAAGTGTTTGTATGTTGGGTTTTAAAATCACAGCCCTGTATAGGAGTGCATTTGTAAGTATAGTTATTTGTAAGTTGGACATTTGCAAATCGGGGACCCCCTGTAGCTGAAACTAGATGTAACAAGATAAACAAATCAGCTGAAGCAGACACAGGGGTACTTTGGCTAAGGATAGAGAGACAGCAGTCAGACCCCAACTAATACGTGTTATTTGGTAGACTATCCTGGAATGTTGATGGATAGATGTCATGTAAAGAGAGAATCATCTTTAGATATAATGCCCTCCAATAATTGCCTAATGTACTCACGTGAAAAGTAGTCATTACAGTTTGATATCAACTTGCAATGCTGATGGGACTGCAAAATTGAGGACATTGAAGAAATAAATAAAAAGGAGGAAATTAGACACAAACTAAATAAGTGAGTTACTGTCTATCGTGCAAATATTATAATAGCCATTTCTTAATTATAACTAATCGCACTGCACGCTTTGGGTCTTTTCTAACATTAATTTAGATGCTTAACTCCAATTGCTGAGAATAATGGTTCCCATTGCATGGCAGTCTCAAATGAGACAAACAATTCCATAGCACACTCATTTTCTTCAGGACAACTGATTGCTCATAAACATCATATTTACTTAGGTTTACTATGGTAAACGTTGTTACTAAAGATGTTTGAAACACAATGTATACAAGCTAAAAAAGGATCAAATGCATTAATATTTAAAAACCACCAGAGAAAATACACAGAGGTTTACGAATTGTAAATTTGGCTGGATAAAATATGGTTTAAGATGAAACATGGTTTGTTTTCCTCTGATTTTCATCCCCTTTGTACATAATTTCACAACACACTTGGACATTTCTGATGCCACCATGTTTGAAAGTCATTGGCTTAGAATACTCTCTTCAGTGAATTTCAATTATCTATGCGTTCAATTGTACCATCAATACATTAATATCGAAGTAAGCATTCATTATTATCTCCTGAACAAACAAATAGAATTAACTTATCCCTCCATAGGTCCTTGTGGCTTCTTCGATAAATAACTGGATCGTCACAAAACTGGATTTGGTTTAAGGTTAAACAGTTAAACCAAATAAAAAGTAAGAACAAATAAGAAAACAATAAAATGTTGAAATACTCAGCAACGCATTTTGTATTATTTTTATTGAGCTCTCAATGTTATCTTCTTGTATGTCTGACTGCTGTGAAACCAATTCTAAGCTGGATCATGCTTTTAGAAATTACAAATTCCAACATTTGAAGAGTTGCCACTGCTTAATCACCTTCAAAATGTTATAGGAACTTTGCAGATTTGTTGGACTTGACCATATTAAACAATATGTTGAATATTGTTTCATAAAGAGCTGAACATGTCATTCTTCATTGTTATGTAAAGAACTGAACATGTCATACCAATTTTTGTTATTTTGAACACAGCTTGGCCTCTCCCTCTCATTGCATATGCAAAAATAATCTTTCCACATTTGTACAAAGTTAAATTTGTGACAAGATTCCATCAGCTGCTATTTTTTAAAGAAAGTTAATAATCATATTAGAGGAATTACCCCAAAGGTAAAATGAGATGTAACTGATTCATTCCTGTCACACACACATAATTGTGCTATTAGTTCTCTATTCATATAACCTACGTTAGCAACTGTGATACCAGAATGGTTGGGATATGCTTGTAGAACTTGACAGCATGTATCAATTTTTTTGTGTTGAATTATTCATTAAAGCTGGATATAATGATCCAAATGCAGCATTAAATGTACAGCTATGCAATAAACTTGTGAAAAAAACATGGAAACTAGGAGCTTGTAATATAATATTTGGTCTTTCAAGCTTGCTTCCATTTAATATGAGCATGGCTGATCTTTTATCTCAATACCATATTTTTGCTTTCTTCCTTTACCTATTGATGCCTTTAAAATCTAGAAATTTACCTATATCTTTCCTTTTAGTATGTTCGGTGACTTGATATCCACAGCCTCTTTGGCAGAGAACTTCACAGATTTACTACTCCTCGAGTGAAGAAATGTTTCCTCATCTCACCCTAACTTATTTAATCATTGTTAAAAATCACACAACACCAGGTTATAGTCCAACAGGTTTAATTGGAAGCACAATCATCAGGAGTGTCGCTCCGAAAGCTAGTGTGCTTCCAATTAAACCTGTTGGACTATAACCTGGTGTTGTGTGATTTTTAACTTTGTACACCCCAGTCCAAAATCGGCATCTCCGAATCATAATTTAATCATGAAACATGGGTGTCAATGACTAGGGCCTGTCTCTAATTGTCCTTCTAATGGTCAACCCTATATCCTAAGACTGTGTCCAAACAGGGAAAACATTTTTCCTACATCTAGGATGTCCAGCCTTGATAAAATTGTATAAGTTTAAATCACATCAACCCTCATTCTTCTAAACTCAAGTGAATACTAAGCCCAGTCAAATCAATCTCTCGTTTATGTCTGTTGTGCTATTCCTGGTATCATCCTTGTGAATCTCCATTGCACTCCCTCTATGGTAAGCATAGAGGATAGGGAGCCATGGCAGATGGGGCAAATTGGCACACCCGCTTTGCTGTCATGTTCCAGAAGCTTCTGTTGGATGGGCTGGTGCATGCATAGTTCTTCTTCTTCGCCCAGGACCAGCAGTGGGGAACATGGCACTAGATCATGCCAACCTGGCATAAGGTTTCCACCTGGATTAAAGCAAATTCAGTCATCTGAAGGAATGTACAACACCATAAAAAGATGGTCAATGCTCTTCTCCAATCTGCCAGTGTAAATGCCTCCATCTTCTCTCCAATCCTCAGACTTACACAATATCTATTATTGCGCCTACCTTCCATCAATGCCCGTGTTGTACCATTCTCATGAGTGCTTGCAATATCTTCCTATTCACCCCACCCATTCCAACCCCTGACACCACATATCGTGCATGCCCTTAATGCTTCCTGCTCCCTCTCCTGGAGCACCTCTTTTCCTGCACCAAACGGTAGCTGTGCCACCCACATTTATCTCCCATAATAACCGCTTTCTTCATTCCAACCGAAAAGCAACCCACAATCTGGAAGGAAGAATCAAGATGGTCGGTGTGCTACCCATTACTTGGCTCATCATCCCACGAGGACAGGATCCAGAATCTAACTGCTCTAAGCAAAGCCTGGACTGGTGCCAAAGGCTGACCTTGACTTATTCTGCTGGGGTCCCCTGACTAAGACCTGCTGACACTATGGCAAGGGTCTTGTCTTTGGGACTGCAGTAAATGGCATGGCAAGACATTACTTATATGAGCCTTGTATACCTTGCTAAGGGGGACAAAGCATAAAATGATAATGCAAGACAGGGATGCTGTGAGCATTCAGGTAATCTCAGAGTGAGTGAGCACTGTAACAGTGCGTGAAGAGCCTGCAGATGTAGTCTGGTCAAGTCCATGAGCTGGGTATGTGTCCCTGAGTGAACAGTGTCCTTACTGCAATAATACAATGATCGTTTCTAGTGCAGCATCGAAGAAGGAGTTGTAAGTGGATGTGCTATGAGGTTTCATAGAGCGAGCACATATCGATGCCAGTGTCAGTGAAGGTGGGATATGAATGGCCGTTGCCCATGGTGTACGCCTAGAATGTTGGTGTCCAGGTGCAGAATAAAGATTGTTTGTAGCATGCAGCAAGCTCAACTCACCAAAGGCTGTTCTGGTTTCCATGTTGGGTTTTCCCTATGTCTAGTTGGTTGCGTGAGTTTGATATGGTTGCAATCAGAATACTAATGGTGTTGGGGGGAGGTGGGGGGAGGGGGGGGGGCGGTGTGGTGGAGGCGGTTGCATCATCAACAACAATCTCAGTAAACATTAATCAGCCTATCTGCACAAACAGAGTGCCATGGTTTAATCCAGTCACAATCTTCCATCTCCAGGCTTGCCACTTTAGACCAAAACAAGACCCACAAGACCCTATTTAACTCTCTCAAAAAAGGGGTGGTTGCTAATTAGTCAGTAGACAACTGAGAAGTATTATTTGAGCAACAGTGGACAGACAACAGGTATCTCAGAAACAGTGCAGTGAGCAGCAAAACAGACATGAATGGACCATATCCATTGCACGGGCTAATTACAAATGAGTGATGAGAGCAAACACTAATTGAGAAATTGGGTTTTGCAAAGCCTGTGTTCATCCACCAGAACAACTTATGACTTAATCCTTTATGATTATCAATTCTCCCAAATAGGTTAATTCCTAAATTCCCAGTTCTTCGTGTCTTCTTCACGTCTATTTCAGAAACAAGATATCACTAAAACTAAACAATTTGTGACATTCTACACTGTGCTAATTCCCACATGGCCATCAATCCTACAATAGCAATAGCAATGCAAATGGAAGCCAGCATGGATAAGAGTGAGAATGTCCACTTCTTTATGAGACACAAATTTGCAGAATATTTCTTAAACAATGAAGGATAGGCAAGTGTTAATGGCCATAGGGACCTCAATGCCCTGGGCTGGAGGTGATAGCTTGGGACAATGCTGTTTTCTCCCTCGTCTGCCTGATTATATCCAGAATGGGAATGATCATGGAAAGCCTTCCCACCTGGATGCTAACTGAAACCCTTATGGAGGTAGATTATGCTGTTTACAGGCCTCATGCCATCACCAGTAGCTTTCAACCAACCACAGGCATTGGCAATAATGGGAACCAGATCAAAACACATAGCTCCCGCAACAAGACATTGAAATGATCAATATCTGTTTAAATATTGCTTGAAATGAACATCAATCTTCACTTTGGAAAGGAAGTTAATAGCCTATGTTCGGAGTAACTGACCAGGGCTTTGCTGAACAACTGATTGTATAATGCCTTCGAGTATGTATTAAAAAAACTGCAAAGCATTTTGGCAGCTAATGCTTTAATCAACGCCCTCAACTAATACCACCTTGTAGTTAGGAAGTAATCACAGCACTTATGTTGATTACAAGTGGTACTCAAAAGGATACTCATCATTTCATCATTGTGCTGAAGCTTTGAAGTAGATCTCTGAAACTGAGACTGCCTGTGACATTTTGTCAGGAGTTCATCAACACTCAAGCAACATTCATTCTGAAGCTCTGTGAGGACTTTACACAACAGTCAAGCACCCTGTTGCTCCATCTCATTGAACACTCTACAGAAGTCAACTGGAGAAAGCAAGGATCTTAGTTTTGGGTATCCTACAAAGAGGTGACTTTGGTCTAAACATAAAGTGGGAGGAGGCCATCAGACGAGGCAGAGCAGTACCAGATGTAGGGAAGAGACATGAGAGTGAGAAGGCTGAGGAGGTATTCTTCACTCTTATTGGTACAGGATCTACACTGCCATATCCACAAATCTGTGTGCCTCCGTACCTCATTCCTATACACTCAATGGAATGTTATGTCGAAAAAAGCCTGTTGAACATGTTTGTCTTGCACTCATCTGGATAATTTGTAAGAAATACCAAAATAGAGTGAAAACAGCATTTATCCTATGTGAGAGGTATGTGCTGATTGTTTGGCAAAAAAGACTCTGATTGGTCAAAACATTGACATTGAAAATGCACCAGATAATGATGCCAAATGTTGTTTAAATTTTATACTATGTAGGTTAATTCCAATTGGTCAAGGCATTGTTCAGAAAAATAAACCTGAGAACGAGTGTCACTTAATTTGTTGCACTGAATTTGTTGTGTTCCTGTTCTTTCTATGTGCAGAAAATAGGGCCTTGTGTATTAATATCTTTCTTCCAGTACATACAAGTGTATAATATTGCAAACCCAACTGACAATTGATTGTCAGCATAATTCTCCATATAGAGTCATAGAGATGTACAGCACGGAAACAGACCCATCTCATAGTCCAACTCATCCATACCCACCAGATATCCTAAATTAATCTAGTCCTCTTTGCCAGTACTTGGCCAATATCCCTTTAAACCCTTCCTATTCATGTACCCTTCCAGATGCCTTTTAAATGTTGCAATTGTACCAGCCTCCACCACTTCCTCTGGAAGCTCATTCCATACACATACCACCCTCTGTGCAAAAAAGTTGCCCCTTAGGTCTCTTTTAAATCTTAACCCCTCTCACCCTAAACCAATGCCTTCTAGTTCTGGACTCTCCCACCCAGGGAAAAGACCTTATCTGTTTACCCTATCCATGGCCCTCATGATTTCATAAACCTCTATAAAGTCACCCCTCAGCCTCCGACGCTCCAGGGAAAACAGCCCCAGCCTATTCAGCCTCTCCCAATAGCTCAAACTTAGGATTTTGCAGAAAATGTTGTCTAATCGTAGAATCATATCTAATGTTGCACTTTTTGTTGTGTGTTTTGCATCACAAACTGTCAGTACCTTGCTTAATGTGAATAACTGGAGAGATATGCTGCCAGTTATGCTGAATATATAAGCCACATAAAACTAAACCAGCTAAAAACTAGCAGAATGTATCAAACAGTATATCCCTTCTGCCTGCCTGGATCCTGTTACAGCAGCACCTTGTCAGTATGGAGTATCATTCCCTTCAGTTCTACATTTGACTAACCAAAAACCCAAAAGTAGCACCCTTCTCTTTTGACCACCTCAAACCAACAGACTAAAACTGGCCCTGACCTTTGTAATGTCTTGGACCCTTGGTCTGGACAACCTATCAAGACACACCAAGAGATTCCTGCCCCTCTTGCTAGGCAAAATGAAAAGTACCCACCAGTAGTGGAACACCCTAAATGTAACAACATTTCACTTGCTGCTGGCTCACATAGCACAAATTGATACAAAAGAATAATAGATGTTATCACACGGTTTACCACTGCTAAAGGTTTGCGGGGTCAGGGTTCCTTTTCATTCTCTTTCTGTCCTATGATCAAACTCTTCATGTTGTGAATGAAAAGTTTCTATTAGCATTCCCATTATTAGAAATTTCTTTAAATAGCATTATTGAGAAGGAGAACCCCAGCTTCCATTTCCTCTGCATCTTTTGCTTCCTGTGAAAGAAAAGGAAGACTGCTGATCTGCAGCAGTAGTAACTGATATCAGGAGCCCTGCAGGTAGTTCAGGTATTTGAGAGAAAATCACTGTAGAATTGTTGTCTCCAGCTAGAATATGATGTTTTACAGGGGAAGTTGGACTTACAAACAGTCTGACTGTATCTGCATTGTATCTATATAGTACTGCTAGAACTTATATTTATTTACATTTCCCATTCAAATATATTGGAATTGATATTTCTTGAGAATATCTACAGAAGTTCAGTTAAACTTCCTGTTAATTTTGAATGTTTGCCTATTTTTGGACCTGATTTTGTTCCTCCTGTAGACTTTAAGCAGTTCTTGGCTGTATAAAGTTAGGGGAAATTTATTCAATTTATATACATGATTTCAACTTAGGGATGCTGATTGCAGCATGTTTCAGAAGCCCAGTAGTAATAGGAAGTGTGAATTGAGTAAAAAAGTGTAGATTTACTTTTCCTCCATGAAAGTTATCGCCTGAAGTTTATTGCTTTACATATAAAACCAATTCAATCCTGGAGATTTTAAAAGCTCTGCAAGGTTCAAAATTCAAAGGTAATTTGATTATGGACTTACTGTTATATAAAAGGCTTCATTTTATAATCACATACAATGCAAATGCAAATATTCACAAAACCAAGTTACATTGTCCAATAGAAATCATATTTATTTGCAGTTAAATGTTAATATAGTTGACTATTTCTCACTCTGTTATTTATAGTCTATTTTATCCATTATCATTAATTTTAGTCATCATACTTTAAATCATTGTCCAATATTTTTTCCTTAACTTACCCTGTGTCAAAGGGTCATTTGGAGTTGGTCACCCTTTGGTTTATCCTTCAAGAAAATATTTTTTGCATCAATTTGACTGTGATTGGAAATATAGGAAATCACAGGAAACCCCAGAACCTTTCAGTTAGTAGTGTATTTCTTATTACATGAATGAGTTCAAGTACTTTTATCTTACTTATGTTATTTCTGAATGAGGCAGATTAAGCAATTGCATCTTCATGTCTTTGATCATATTATCACATTCCAGCTTGAAGCACCAGCTCACATGCTCAAAGATATACATTCCAATCTACGTACATTGTAGAAGTAAGGGTTTAAGCAGTAGGCTTTCCTTCTGAACTTACTATGCTCTCAATACTTTCCATTGTCATCAGATGTTGGGTATCATTGCCTCCATTAGAACACATTCTGCAGGTTTATTATTTGGAAATGAGAACTGATTATGCAAACAATGACATTTGCACTTTGGAAATAAAATTTAAACATGATTTTTACCTGTGGATAAAAATTGAACAATTGGAAGTTTTGTTCAAAAAAATAAAATATGTCCTCACAACATATTCTGGTTGGGTCAAACCTCCTCCAAAACCCACCAGAACAGATGGGTTTTATCGGTGATCCACAGTAAATTCCCAATGGGAATTCCACTGCCATTCTTGGGTATAAAATCCCAGGAGCAGCACAACAAGAAGGGAGGAAAATGCATTAAGAACCTGGAATCTGAACCAACTAACATTTACATGCTGCAGGCAGAAGAGAGAATCTCTGTTGGGGAGGGAAAAAAGTGGTTAAAATGATAGAGTGGTGACATTTCTGTCTACATTATCATTCATTTTCTTTATCAAATGGCCAAAGTTATGGAACAGGTAAACAGATTAAGTACGAACACTATACCTCAGATACTTTTAACATATTAATTTGTCTGCTCTTCCATCTCTCCTTCCCTAAGTTTGCTTACTCCAACTCAAAGCTATTTCTTCCATTAAGAACTGGTCATGTAATTCTATACAACAGCATGCTCTTTGACTACTTATTAATTGGATGTCTGTCAAAATCAATTAGTTGTTAAAATGTTATGTACCTCCACTGAATTTAGTGAAAGATAATCCAATAAAAGTTTTTGCCTCACAGAAAGCACGTCCATTACATTCTATCAATCTTAACACAGGTTACTAGCAAAAATAATGTAGAAAATACTTGACCATTGCATTTAGTACATTAAGAAACAGATGCATGCCAATTAAATACACATTTGTACAGTGCACATCCCATTAGTCAGGCAGCAGCTGGGTCCTGCAAGATTAGAACATGTGTTGATTGCTGAAAGACTAATCAACTGCAGCCAAATCTGATCATTTAAAGGTATAATTAATTATCAAATTAGTACTGCCTTTCATTTGTTAAGATTCTACATAAATGCATGGTTTTAATTATGGACTATTTGTTGATAAATAGAAGGCGAGGTTTCCTTCCTTCCTGAGTTTTCAGACCTTAAGGCCTCAACACCATGACCTCCAACATGGGAAGGACAAAGAGTCAACTCTCAAATCCACCCCAGCTGGACTCCCATGCTTTTGGCACTAATTTGAAGCGCAATGCCCTTTCAGCTATATGAACTGGCTGGCTCCTCCTTGCTATGGCAACATGCACATTCACATGAATGTTGTGTTCTGCTCAAGACTCCAATTTCATTCCATCACATGCTGACCAGAACTCTCTTCTGCACTTACCACCTGGCACTATGTATGTTGGAAAGATTTTGCAAGTTGATACTGAACCTGTTTGGCCTTATTATGAATTCACCTTCTTTGGCCATCACGTTCTGAAGTGGGACTTGAACGTAGAACTTCTGATTTAGAAGCGGGGATGATACCTTTGCACCAGAAGCTCTCGATAGAGTGAAATTATGGAAATCAATTGTCATTGGACTGAATTTATAAGGAATCTCCCATAAATTTTTCTGCAGTTTCTTTATCAGGTTCATGGCAATCCAGTGGGAGATTAGGAGTACTTCTGCAGAAATTCACCTGAACATGTAAATTGAGGACAAAACATAATCTTAACATCTTCTTTGGCTGTATCAGTTAAATCTAGTTTCATGAAGGGTATCTGTCTCCAGGGCATACTGGGCTTTCTTGTCAAGTTTACCTCATTAACTACCTATTCTTGGCATAATGGTGCCCCACTTGCCCAATTTTAGCTCTATTCAACAATACCCCAAACAATTCACCAATGCCAGAAATCTTGGAACAGTACCCCTGGGACTGATGCTGTCTTTAAAACACTGTTCTGCACCTGATAAAGCTACTAAAACTATTTCAAAAGGTCCAAAGATATCCTGATAGCATCTAACATAAATCATTCTGCTTTGGAAATCGATACTTAATTCATTGCAGAGCCTAACCTGTCAATAAAAAGTCTGATATTTGCATCATAAATGCTCTTGCAACTTATGATTGTTATAAGTATTTATTATAATTGAAGTCACAGTGTGGTAATTTTCACTTTGTCATTTGATGATGGTTTTACTTGTCATAGGAATAATAACAGTACCACTTGGCATTGATGTAAGAACTTCAACATAAGGTATTTATAGGAAAATTGCCAGACAAAATTTGACGTAATGAAGTATTCATGCAGCACAAGGGCCACTTGGTGTCAGGATCTGTGAATGTAAAATTCAGATGGTGGAGAACATCAATGAAAGTACATCAAAGCTAATGGAAGTACCTCCAGATAAATTAGAATTAGCCAATGTTCAGAGGCCAGAGCCAGACTTCTTAGGGGAATTTGGCTATATTACAGGGATAAGCATCTACAGACAGCAGTTAAACTCTTCAAGTTGGTCCATTTAAAGCTATTTGTTAAATTACTTCACATTTTAACTACAGTTTGGTTTTGCGATTGCATATGCTGTAATTTCAAAACTTCAACATATTTTACACCTATGTGTTAATATTCTTTATGAAAAGTCCAGTCAACTCATACAAGACATTTCATTTCCAAGATGGCGGCAGCATGGTTGAAAGTCTTCGGGCTCTGTGATCATACACGCCTTCTCAGCTGGCCAGCCACATTCTTCTTTGTTCTTTATTCTTGTTTTGTTTGTTCATTTTCCTCATTTCTTCTTTTTCCCTTTGTACCAAAGTTTTCTTCTTTACTGTGGTTGCGGTGGAGGAAGGCGGTTGCGCGGGCCTGCTGTGGTGGTGGCAGCGTAATGGATCCACGTTTCCATTCCTCGTGGCCATGGTGGCCGCGGCTTTATTCAAGGCTTTATTGTCAGTGGATCTGACCTATTTCTGCTGGGTGCTTTCAGCGATGGCTATGGCTGTGGCAGCATCGTGGCTCCGTTTCATTCCTTGTGGCTATGGCAACAATGTGGCAGCTTTGGGTGGTGAATGACGTGCCGATGGCTTGAGTTATGGGTCAAACCTGTTGGTCTGGTCTGTTCCTCTTTGCTGCGGTGGCGATGCAATGGCTTCGGTGTCAGTTTTGGTGGTGGCAATATGGTCGGTCCGGTCCAGAAATCCTTGCTTTGGGAGCTTCAGCTTGCGGTGGCATCCCATAACCACTTCAAAAACCCAGATTGCTTTGGCAGGAACAAAGATGGATTTTGTCCTAACTTAGCCTCAATTATTTCTTTTTATAATTTCTGTAATTAAAATTTCTGAATTGCGTGGCTTTACACATTTCACTGTACTGTATTTTCATAAACAAAAGTGTTAACAAATTGCTAGTCTTGCTATTCTAATTGCTATTCTACATTATTTGTCTCACTTTTTTTCATTCTCTTACTTAATGTTTTGATTCTTGCTGAGGTCTGGATCTCTAAAGGTGGCAGTTCAGGATTTGAACCTGGTTACATTAGATCTGAAGTACATTAATCACCCTTTTGAATCTATATTTTAAAATCTTGTATCTATATGCATCTCCTGTCAATTGTCTGTACAATAAATTCTTATATCCAGAATGGTACCAGGAATGGAGAACTTCAATTAAGTTGGAGATGAGAAAAGCTGAGTTACTCTTCCTAGAATTGATAAAGTTATAGGTATGCTCGGTAGAAGTATTCTAAATCATGAAGGAAGAATTGTGTCTGGTACAGAAAGCTGAGTAACCGCACAAAACAGATTTAAAGCAATTAACACAAGAATCAAAGGTTAGTAGATTTGTAGACCCAGCAAAAGCATGATCTGCAATTTTAGTAGTGGGCAGAAATTTAATATTCAAAGCATAAATACAGCCATTTGCAATGCATGCCAAGATATGCAGTAGTAAATGTCTCCACAAGTAAACTCGTTTTAATATTTTGAGATAGGAATCTCACAGTAGTTGTTTGTGCATATCTAAAAATCAGAGTTAAAAGTAATATTTTACATTCCTCACAGAGGTGAAACTAAATTTTAGATTTTTGGAAGATAGCTGATGAATTTATAAGTAAACTAAGGTCACAATTTTGTTGTTTGATATAATTAAAGTGTAGAAGGTGTTCCTAAAACAGGTACAGAACAAATTTCAGATGGACATAATAGCATGAAATGTGTCAGTGCAGGCTTGGAGGGCTGAAGGGCCTGTTACTGTGCTGTATTGTTCTTTGATAACCTTGTGGCACACTTTTAAAAAGGTGCTATTAAATCTAGGAATGAGGGGTATAGAGAAGATACAGATAACTATGCTCCCCGCAAGATCTGGTAACTATCTCTGAGATGCCTTTTGGTGTCTCCACAATTTCTTTCTCTTTTCTGTATAGATTTTCCATTAGTGGATTTCGAAACACCACATTTTAGATCTCAGTAAACCAGCCAAGCCAGAATACTGTGGATACTATAAAACAAAACCAAAAAATGCTGGAAGTACTGAAGATGTCTGACACTTTTGTGAAGACAGATAAAGAGTGATTTTGATGCCTTTGTAATGATTTAAAGAGGGTGACAAATTGCATTGTTTACTTAAGCATCAGGGCATAGAAAGGATCATAGGTTTGTTTTTTATTACTGCAAATAGTACATCACTTTCACAATACAGTTATCAAAATAAAAGTTAGCAATTAAATATGGGAAATGCATGATCCGAAAGACCTCTTTTCTTGTCAATTTTAATATAATTGTGTTTCCTCAGCATTTATGACTATCCCACCCTGTTATAATTTCCATGTCTAGTCTGAATGTCTGTCTACATCTGGCCTAGACAGAGAAAGGAATGAGGAGTTTTTGAAAAAATCATAGGAATAATAATCACATTGAGATACTAATTATCAAGCTGAAATTTTTTAGTAATAGTCTGCAATTAATTAGAGTCATACAGCATGGAAACAGATTCTTCTGTCCCAATCGTCTATGCCAACAAGACATTCTAGTGTGACCTAATCCTATTTACCAGCATTTGGCCCATATCCCTCTAACCCTTCCTATTCATATACCCATCCAGATGCCTTTTAAAGATTGTAATTGTACTCACATCCACCAATTCCTCTGGCAACTCATTCCATACACACACACCACCCTCTGCCTGAAAGTGTTGCCTTTCAGGTCCTTTTTATATCTTTCCCCTCTCACCTTAAACCTATGCCGTCTAGTTTCCCTGAGGAAAAAGGCATTGGCTATTGCTCCTTATGGTTTTATAAACCTTGGTAAGGTCACCCCTCCGTCTCTGATGCTCCAGGGAAAAAAGTCCCAGCCTATTTAGCCTTTCCCTGGAACTCAAATCCTCTATTCATGGCAACATCCTTGTAAATCTTTTCTGCAACTTCTCTGATATAAGAACATCCTTCCTATAGAAGGTCAACCAGAATTGTATGCAGTATTCTAAAAGTGGCCTCACCAATGTCTTGTACAGCTGCAACACAATGCCCAAACTCCCATACTCAACATTCTAACCAATGAAGGCAAGTGTACCATTGCCTTCTTCAGCATCCTGTCTATCTACAACTCCAGTTTCAAGGAACTATGTACTTACACTCTTAGGTTCGTCAACTCTCCCCAGGGCTCCTCCATTAAGTGTATAAATCCTGCCTTGGTTTGCCTTACCAAAATGCTACACTTCACATTTATTAGTTACCAGCAGTATCATTTTTTTATATATTAGGAAATACAACAAATCTCAATTCCAAGCTTGTATACCCTCATCCACTAATCACCTCCCTCTCCAGAATCATTCCCAGTTGCTTATGGAACACACATGTCCTATTTGCTTCAATAGAATTTCCCATAATGTATTCCATATGCCTATTATCCTTTGGGTGAAATAGTTTTTTCTTAACTCTGCATTTATCATAATTTCCTAATTTTTGAATTAAATTTCTGAGCTTTCAAATCTCCTAATACAGAAAGTTTTGGATTGTAAACAGATGACAGTATTAAATCTCCAAAATGCAAGGTTTTCCTTTTGAGTCACAAGGAAAATTTATCAAATTCTTTCATAGCACAATAGATCACATTGTCAAACTAGCAAGCATTAACAGGTTTCGACTGGTACCCAAAGTCTCCTCTGCCTAAAGATTTCCCTTCACTTTCGCCATGATAAGATTTCCATTGCCGATTGATATTATAATACAAATCCACCACTGTTGTTCCATCAGACACCCGCTCAGTGAAGCAGAATTGCACTCCCTCACAGAGGCTGTGGTCCAGAACCCGCTGAACTCTCAACCCTATGATTTGCTATAATAGGGGATGTACTCCCCTGCTTCTTCTAGGAGATTGAGCCAAAGAGGAAGGGAGCTGGAAAGGTGTTTTAACCCAGGAGGATCGCGAGGTTATAATTCACGTAAACATGTAATTCCACTCTGACTGAGAGCAACAAAGGGAAGATATTGAATATGGGACCTGCATGATCAGAAAGACTTCTTTTCTTGTCAGTTTTCTGATTAATATGATGAATGGAACAGTCATCTTCTTCCAGATTTATTTTCTCATTGGCCTATTTTTCTATCTGTTTTTATCAGCTCCATGGTTCTCTGGTTCCCTCTGAGGCAGTTTCATGGTAAACAGAGAGTAGCTGTATCATGATGGATCAGTCATCACAGTTTTATGGATGGATGCATACTTTTTTTTCCATACTTTAAAACGTCAAACAGAAAAAGGATACGTGAACATGTGGATTTTCACTGAGAAAGAGTATTTAGTTATAATTATTTTATGGCCAAGTGCTTTATTCAGCCTATTAAGTCTGTTTTGCCATATCAGATAATTACTAAACTGTATCATAATTTTTTCTATTCACCACATTTCTGTAACCATTGCAAACATATGACAACCTCAGTTTCGTAGTTTTTTTTTACTTAACCTAGTTTCAATCAGAGGAAAGCATTCAGGTTTCCACCAACCCTTTTGTAAAGTGTATCCTGAAATCACCAATATATCACTATTTTAAGATTGTGCCTTCTAGTTGTATGTTTGAGAGATATTGTTGATACATGAAGGACAATCATTTATATGAAGCGCCTGAGAATGGTTATCAACCAGAAAAAATGTTTCTTTGTTTAAATTTTTGCCTTTTGGAAAGGATAGGGAAAGGGAGGGAATCAGAGTTCAATTTTCTTGACGTTTGACTGGTTGTAGCTTTGGGGCCAAGTGTGAGGAAATTCCACAATCAAAGGAACAACCACCATCCCAACGTGCTCTACCATTCCTGCCTTGCAACTTCACCATCACCCAACATTCAGCAATGCATTAAGATAAGGTAGCCATTGCCCAAGATAAACATAGGGCTACTTTCCCATCAGGTACAAACAATTGGTGGTAGTTCAACCTGAGAGTCACCACTCCACTCAGCTGGAGGGGAAGAGATTGAGAAAGTGGGACCTTCATGGCAACTTCAGCCAATGTAAGAGTTAAACCTGTGTTATTAGCATCACTCTGTATCACAAAGCAGCCAGCCAGCCAACTGAGCTCACTAACCCAGCAAAGCATCACTGCCAAAAAGAAGCCAATTCACTCCAGGACTCAAGTATTTTCAGCAAGACTTTAAAGCAGACTGATTTCTGTAATTTAAAAACTTTCCATCCAATCTGACAAAGGTCGATCCTTAGATTTGCAACTTAAAAAGCATTTCATTTTCTGTCATAGCCCATATAAGACAGATATTCTAGTGTAAATGCAACAGGAAGGGCTAATTAATGTTTTGCTATTTCTGTGAAAAGCTTTGTCCATGTCATTTTGTTGCTAAGCTTTTTCAAGGTGATACAAAGCAGATGATGAAATATTGAAACAATTAACAATTCCTCATAAGCAACCAATGATTGCTTTGAGCCTGAATAAATTGTTTTTAGTTATTTCCTTTACTGCTAGAGTTCCCTGCTAACTTCCTTTTTCCTTGGCATTTATGAAGTAATCCTAAAGGCATAATTGTGTCATACGAAAGCATGATTGGAGTGGTTACAGAATTATGTGCATGTATTATAATATGCACAGTGAATATAGACACAATAAAATTGTGGGAAAGTGAGTAATTGTTTCCTTACTGCGAAAAAAATAAGGAAAAGGGCTATTTTCAAAAAATCTGACTGAGCGTGAGAGTGAAGCTTTTCATCTCACCTAAATGGTTTAATTCATGAGTTGCAAATTCCCCAGAAGCCCAGATGTTGTAAAAGGAACAGTCAATGTAAAATGCCATCTGATTATAAAATATACAAAATTTGAGAACATTAGAGTCCTTCACTGAAGGTTAGTATCATTGTGTAATGTCAGCATGTAGCACTGATCATATGTCTTAGTAAGTACCAATTAGAGTGAAACCACGGAAGAAAGCATCATCATTGTCCAACCCTGCAGAAGTGATGAAGTGGAAGGAATTCAAAATGTCTTTGGGTCACATTAATTTGTGGTTTCCAATGTTAAGACACTTACTAAACATTAGAGAAGTGAGTGCTGAAAATTGTACAAATTAATAACCAGACTGAACTTGTAAAAAGGTTGCAATATTAACAGGGTTCTTGGACACTACTAATTGTTGCTTATATAGTATATCCAGGCTTGTCACACAATATTGGCTACATGTGAATTCACTTCAATTCTTCCCAATAAAAGATTTCTAAGCATGGATTGTGATTCTGAGGACTCCTCTGACGATTCCATCAAGAAATTGATTGAGTGTTAGAAAATGGCCTCTGCAAGGAAATTGCCTTTTATTGATTGACTTTTAATTGGAATGATCTCATACATTATTTGACAAGAGTGACAAGGGAAGAAATAAAATCTGAATGCATTTGTTTCATTTATCAGCAGTAATTGATTGTGTGGGAGGCAATCTTACATACTGGATTAATGGATAATCCCTTACTGCTGTTCAGTGCTCAGTGCTTTCCTGAACATCAAAAGAACTGAGATCTTTAGCTGTTTTTGCGATGGTTACCATTTAAACTGTTATGGTACATACTAGGATTTCTGGATTCTTCATCATGGAAAGTATGAATGTTTTTAATTTTTTCATGAATGTGGACAGGATTTAGTGGGTCAAAATTATATTGCCAAAGTCTAATTGCACTTGAGATGACTGTAGTGAACTGGCAGGGGCACACACTGTGCTGTTACAAAAGAGGTTGCATAATTTTGATACGGCAGTAATAAAAAAGACAGTGATAGAGTTCCAAGTCAAGATTATTTGTAATTTGTAGAGGCACCTTAAGGTGTTTATGTTTCCATGCTTCTGCTGCTGTTGTCCTTCTAAATGGTAAAGGTTGCAAGTTTAAGGTGCTATCAAAAAAAGTTTGCTGAGTTGCTGCAATTCATGCTATGACACACATTGCTGTCACTGGATGCCAGTGGTGGAGGGGAATAAGTGTTAAAAGTGGTGGATTGGGTGCAATCAAGCGGCTGAATGGTGTCAAGTTTCTTGTGTTGAGTGTTATCCAAGTCAATGGAGAGTATTATGTCATTTGTCTGACTTGAACCTTGTAGATAGTGAATAGACTTCACAGGTGATGAGTTACTCACGCAAATGGACAAGAAAGTAATCATAACAATGCATTTTCCTTCATATCAAAACAAAAATGCTGTAACACAAAATTGGAAAGAATCAGCCACTTAACGTTGTTTTCAAGTTCATGGCAATGCTCCACTGCTCTAGTCTCTGGTCTTCTGAGAAACACACACACAAACACACACACACACAAACGCACACACACAGACACCCTGCCTCCAGTTATCAATGTTATATATTAAATTTATTCTGCAATTCCCTATGATAGGGGCCAGCTAAGATCAATATGTTAGAAATGTACAGTCTTTCCACAATTCATTGGGATGAAATGTAATGCCTTAATCATCAATGCCACCCAATCTGTGTTGTTAAATTGCATTCCAGTTCAAAACATTGTCCTTTTTTAAAAAAAATCCTCCTTATTTGAAGAGTTGGAAGTATATACTGATTTAATTCTGATCATTTTATCTATTTCATCCGACTGATATATAGATAATTATTTAATCACACTTCTTGTTGGTTGAGTGGAAGCAGTGTTTCTAACATATAAAGTAAAATTGCAAGTTTGAGTGACCATGATGAAAAACAGAGAAAATTAATCCTTAGTATGATGTTACTAAGCAGACTCAATTATAAGTTTTTACATGCCAATAGGTTAATATTTTATTTGTAGAGTGCACCTGCTAAGGAGTTGCTGAGAAGTAAAAATTAAATTGAGTACCATTTTCAATCTGCCGTGTATAGGTTTAACTACATATATAAATCAGACTAAGCACTCAACCTTCAGTAATCACAGAAATAAATGGATGAATACAAAATCCTTTTCATATCTCAGTCAACCATGTGCAATGATTAATTGGAACACTATTATTTTTACAAACGGTTATACTTGACAAATGTATTGAAGAGTTTGACAGTGTTTATATAAGAATTGTATAATCAATTCTTAAAAATTTTTAGCTGAAGAAAATACTATTGACTAATTGTTCTGTCATTGACTATTTTAATAGCTGTGCTGAGCATTTGTTCTACAGATAGCTGCTAATATCTCATTAACCTTTACAACCATTGATCTATAGATTTGTTATATAGTTTACTGACTAATCAATGTACTGTGATCTTTCTGATATACAGTCCTGATGTAGTGTACAATTAAGAAACCTAGGCTGAAGAAATAAATTAAGACAAATTAAGTTCAAAAATCAGGCTGTGCCACAAGACATGTTTGAAACTATTTGAATATATGGTGAGTGGCAATTCTCCATCTTCTGAAGGAATCATGGAACTACTGAATTTATCGAAAAGTAGTTTTTTGAATAATTATTTAATGCTATTACACTTTTGGGGTCAAAGGTAATTACATATTGACTACCAACAGAGACTTAATCATGTAATTATAAAGGCAGAAGAAATAGTATTGACATGAGCATCATCACAACACAGAGAAAGTAAAATCCCTTGTGCATACTCATTGTCAATGGACACTGTATGCCATAACGGCTTCAGGTCTCAGCATTATTGGAGACTGAGTATACAACCCAAGGTGTGTGTTGGGATGGTGTCAAAATCCTAATTGCTAGAGTTGCCCGCAAGTGTTGAACCTATCACAGGCAATTCTTTTGCTCCCCAGGACCCTCCACAAAAACTACCAATTCTAACTTAGAGTCAGAGACATTGGACATTACCAACATACTTACCTGTATAGATAAGGTTAGACAGAAATCCTAGTTTAACTCTGGGTAACTATTGTTATAACTAGGTGCAGGGGGAATTGAGTTCCCTTTTTTAAAACTCCTCTCAGTCAGTTGCAGGAATATTTCATTTTTAGCAGGTAGTGACATTGTTTGTTAAAAAATGAAGGAACTAATTGCCAAGGTTTTCTTGAGTTGAGAAAAGAGGAACATTATACCTATTAACCCTGAGAGAAAATTATATAATTTGACAGGGAAGAATTTGAAAAGAAATTTGTAAGCAGAGAGAATATGCATTGTATAGCCCCTAGAATCCTTAAGGTATTAAATTCTTAACTTGAGATCATGATTGATTAATGATTAACTTGTGTTCTTCAGCCGCAAATGCCAAGTGGATGATCATTCTTGGCCTCCTCCAAATCACTCAGCAGCATAGATGTCAATCTTTAGTCAATTCAATTCACTCCATGTGATATCAAGAAACAGTTGGAGGAACCGAATACTGCAAAGCTACGGGCCCTGATATCATTCTGGCAATAGTACGAAAGACATGTACTTCAGAACTAGCTGTACCCCAGGCAAAGCTGTTCCAGTACAACTGGCACTGACATACAATGTAGAAAATTGCCCAGGTATGTCCTCTGCACAAAAAGCAGGACAAATCAAATTTGGCCAATTACCGTCCCATCAGTCTACTCTCAATTAGTTTGATGATTTGACAACTCTTTTAGATTTTGTACCTTGTCAGTATGTGAATTGTTCTTCTGGTATTCCATCACATTGTCGTCATCTGATGTGTTCTTACACTTCATTGCACAACTGACATATTGCATACTTCTCTTAGTTGTCTTCTGTCTTCCTCAGCTTGCTCTGTTTGGATTGAGGCTTCAAAGGATAACTGCACACTTTGAAGGTCTCTGAGAGCAACCAGATTCCTATTGTGGCATTTATGAAATGGAGCTTTTGTCCTACAGATAGAGCAGATGGTTCTCAACCTACATGCTCGTCAAACATCATCTTCATCTTTCATTTTTTATGAGAATACATACTGCCTCTGAAAAAGATTGAATAAGTGGTAGCTTGGCAAGTTCATTCCACTTGCCTTCAGAGCATTAAAACTGCTGGTGAAGGTAATCCCATATTATGAGGAGTGACGCTGAGGTTTAACATGACAACACAAAATCTTGTTCCCATTGTCCTGCACTTATGGATAAATGATGTAATAGTGTCCTACACTTACAGATAAATGAATTAATAACATAAACAATTCACTTCATGAGACCATTTAATCTGAGGTAATATAGTGAGAATATCTCATGGTTCACAACTCATTTGACACACATATCCTAGCCTGTGGTCCATTGTCAGGAATGACTTCTTCAGATGTAGCAAACACACTCATATTGGCACCCTGCCATGTGTCTGCCATGAAGGGACCTTGAAATATTCTTTGCCTTTCTGATGATTATTGATTTGAAGAAATAATCAGTGACTAAGATGAAGTTATCTTCATTCACAGTAAGCAACTGAATGGTGAGTTGAGATCAAAGGTCTGAGTGAACTTAACAGATGTCGTGATTCTCTATTTTGCTGTGGCTGTGGTTCTGACATACTTTGTACATCCTTAAAAACTTTTTGATGACACTTTAAATTCCTGTCCATTACACCATGTACCAGTTGTCTTTTCAGTTCTATACTCATATGTACCGTTTCAAAAATATGTTCTGGTGGAGAGCTTTAGATCCAAGCACAATTCTTTTCTTTGAGGATAATGCCTGTCAAGATTCAGGGCTCCTCCTGTAAGGCAAAAAGGATCTGAGAATCTCTGACATTTCTCTTAACTTGGCAGGTCATCCTTCGATGATAACATTCCATAATGCATTCAGTTGTGGATCATTTGTTGTTTATGATTGAAACTGGTCACATTTATGCTGACTAAACTGCAACAGATCAGCTTTGAGTACATCTCCACCCTCAGTATCACTGCTTTCTACTTGTAGATTTAGGGGAATGTCTGTTCATGTTTGGCGATCTGCTCAGCCTATTCTGAGGTGAGCATTTTGGCTCCAGACTGTTACAGACATCAGAGTCATACGCCCTTTTTACACATTTTCTGATAATCTTGTACAGAGATCGAAAGTCATTGTAGTCTCGGTCGTACATTTGTCAATAGCTCACAGCAAATCATTTCCAATAGTTTTTGGTTGGTTTCTATTCTGAATTGCTTATTACACAGTTACTTATGGAATCTTATGATACCAAACACTAAAGCAAGTGTTCACGCTCTATATTGGAATGATTAGATTTCAATTGTAAAAGGCTCAAATAATCAGAGAATTATTATGGTGTGGAATGAGGCCAATCATGTCTGCATCATTTCTATTTCACTCGTTACCTGGGCTCTATTATCTAATGCAAATCTGCTATCATTTACCCTGCACACAATTACTGTTCAAAAAGAAATTCCAATACCCTCTTACATGCTTCAGTTGAACCTGCCTCCACTACATTTGCATTGACTGTATTCTGTATCCTAACAATTTGCTGTGTAAAGAAGTTTTTACACACATCTGTGCACTTATAAACCGAGGTCCCTCAGCTCCAACACATCATTTAGAATTGTATTTCTTATTTTATATTGTCTTTCAATCTTCTTCTGACCAAAGTGCATCACCTCATACTTCTCTGCTTTGAACGTCACCTTCCACCTATCTGCCCACTCGTCCAACTTGTCAATGGTCTTTTGAACTTCCACACTGTCCTTCTCACACTTTACAATTCTTCCAAAGTAAAATGAAGATTGCCCTTTTCAAAGCAAATTCAAAGAACTCTATGTGAATTGTTTGCCCTGCTAATTTGCAAAATGAAACAACATAGTACTGGATAAAAGTATTGGGGTGAGATTCCTCTAGCAACAGGCTGCTGGTTGGTTTGTGCAATTGTGACGAGTTGCAGATGGCAGAGGTTATCAGCCTGATGATACTCCCTAATTGGCTCCTAGCCAGCTGAACAACTTATCTGCGAACAAGGCAGAGGCAAAAGTTTTCTAAACTGGAGAAAGCAATGTCTGTCTCTATTTCTGCAGCAAAGTAACTCAAGCCTGGAGACTTGTCAGTTATTCTCTCCCTTCATTAACTGTACACACTTGCCCCTTCATGGTGACTGTGAAACTGAAGTTAATTTTCTAATCAACCTGTTCAGTGGTGTTATCACACACCTCTGGAGCAGCGGGACTGAACCCAGGCCCTCCAGCCAAAGAGTAGGGAGACAATCATTGCCCCATAAGAGGGCTGCTCACTGTGGGAAACTGAACAATTTAGTAAAGAACGAGAAGAAGCTGGAAGAATAGGAAGCAGAAAACACAAAAAGAAATGAACACAATTGTGTTAATAAGTTGTAAGGAAGGATCACTCAACCCAAAACATTAACTCTGATTTCCCTTCACAGATGCTGCCAGATTTGCTGAGCTTTTTCAGCAACATCTCTTTTTGAACACAGTTGGTGCTCTTGACTTATGATTCCCCAGCATTTTTTCCTCTGTCCTAATTTTTTAATGTCAGGCCTGTCTGTGCATGTGTGCATGGATTTTATACGAGAGTTAGAATTTTAACTAATAGGGTCAATAGTTCATAGTTGTTTACCTGTGATTAGAATTTAATTATTTGTAATCAATGGTAGTTATTGTTCAGTACAGAAACTTGGTTTTCTGTAAACTTGATTACATCAGACAGGTTAATTGGGGATGTTACATACTTTGATTAAATCACTAGTTGTTGTGGCAGCCTCAGGATATTAAGGCTTGAGAATCTTTCCTAAGTGGGCCTTAATATAGTAGACCCTCATCTCCAAATGCAACTGATTTACCAACTTATACAATGTGCACTTTTAGCCCTTTCTGCAAAGCCTCAATGTGTTAGATTGTCCTCTCCCTTGGGCAGTATGACTAAAGAGGACAGTTTTCTGTTAATAATGCTTACTTGGGAAATTCAAACATACAACAGTCCTCCTGTCATGCAACTGTTGTATCTTTCTTTAGGAGCTTTCTCAATGATTGTTGTTGTACGTGCTGCCAAGTAGACAAAGAATTAGAGACATTCTTGTAAGTCTTTGTCTTGTAAGGGGTAGATATTGGTCTCACATCCCCAATTTTAACTTGATCAGGATAGACTTGCAACCTGAATGTATCACACCAAGATTGAGCTGATTTACATTCCCCTCATTCTTCTTGCTGTTAGATTAGATTAGATTACTTACAGTGTGGAAACAGGCCCTTTGTTCCAACAAGTCCACACCAACCTGCCGAAGCGCACCCACCCAGACCCATTCCCCTACACCTAATGCTACGGGCAAGTTAGCATGGCCAATTCACCTGACCTGCACGTTTTTGGACTGTGGGAGGAAACCGGAGAACCCGGGGTTAACCCACGCAGACACGGGGAGAACGTGCAAACTCCACACAGACAGTCGCCTGAGGCAGGAATTGAACCCGGATCTCTGGGGCTGTGAGGCAGCAGTGCTAACCACTGTGCCACCGTGCCACCCATAAATGAGTTCTTCATGGTGGTCTGCTACCATCAGTGAGTAAAGGATTGTCTATACATTGGCAATACATACAACTCCAAGTGCATATTTTGTAATTCTATCCACATGTTACTGGAACAAATCTTGACTGATAGATAAAAATAGGAACATGGAAAACGGGAGCAGGAGAAGCCCATTCAGCTCTTTGAGCCTACTCTGCCATGCTTAATCATGGATAACCATGCAACTCAACAGCTTGTTCCCATTTTACCCCATATCCTTTACCTGTTGTCCATTTCCTTGAGCAATAAGTTGCCATAGCCAACTCCTTCTTGAAATCGTACGATGTTTTGGCCTCGACTGCTTTCTGTGGTAACAACTGAAGTAGCACAGTGGCTCAAGAGTTAGCACAGCTGCCTCACAGTGCCAGGGACCTGAATTTAATTCCACCCTCACGTGATTGTTTGTGTGGAGTTAGTACATTCTCCCTGTGTGTCTGCATGGTTTTCCTCTGGGTGCACTGGTTTCCTCCCACAGTCCAAAGATTTGCAAGTCAGTGGGATTGGCTGTGCCAAATTATCCCATAGGTTAGGTGTGTTAACCATGGGAAATGCTGTGTTACAGGGTAGGGGGATGGGCATGGGTGGATGCTCTTCAATGACTCAGTGTGGACTTGTTGGTTTGTTTCCACACTGTAGATATTCTATTTTTTAAAGCATCTGCAGGCGACCACTTTTTGGATTAAAGATTTTCTCTTCATCTCAGTTCGAAACTATTTACTCCCTATCCTACCTAAAGTAAAAGGTACTTTCTAGAAGTAGAGACTTCCTTAGTTTTCAAGGTTAAGTCTACCGCCCATATCCATGTTTGCCTTCCAGTTTGGAGAAAGACTTAGCTCCATTAAACTTGGGATTCAATCCTTTTAGTGTTGTAATCCTGTGTCATGTCTCTTTCGGGAGAAGCTTAAATATCGTAGATCAAGCCATATCCTGATTGTACCATGCATTTTTAACATGTTTGTGATCAAATTACATCAGTCTGTGTGGTGATCCACATGGCAAATGATGCAATTGCATTCCATGCCATCCAAGTCAAACTTAAGCTTTGCTTGTCTGTGAATCCTACACTTTCAAGGAGTATCACTTGATGAAATTGCATCTTCTCTGAGCTGCACTACAGCATTGTCTTGGAAACATCCTATCATGTCAAACGTGTTCTGACACTGATTAATGTTTTGCCTCCAAAAGGGTATTTGTACTTGATGTTGCAATGTTTAACTTATCTCTTGTTACATAAGAATTATATGTAGGCATTACCTCGTATTGAAAATTCCAGCAGAATGTTTATTATAGCTAATATATGCAAATATTACATTCATAGACACTTCAGGTCCATGACTAGTATTTAAGTATTCAGTTACAAGTTTATCAGCTTGTCATACTTCAAGTGGCCTGAGATCAGAGGGTGAGACCTGTATACCCTCAGGTCACAGGCTATGATACAGCTATGATATCATGAACATGTTTGTTATATGTATACTGACAGACATAACACAACAGAAACATCATTGTAAATCCTGGACTGAGTTAAAGCTTCTCTGTAAATAGGGTAACACTATGCAGTCTTCTTAACAATGGTGCACTTCTCTCTAGAACATTATGAACTCTCAGCTCCTATTGGTGATGGTAATTGGACCTATAAGAACAGCTTTGTTTCACACAGCATGGCTGATTCTGTACATTCAACCATTAAGAAGAAAATGATACAGTGATGGAATTCCTAAATGTGGTGTCTGACTTCACAGAAACCTAGTTCTCCTCTTCTTTTTCCATCATCTATCTGTCACTGGATACCCTCATATTAACTTACTTCTAACTGATACTGTTTTCAGGTCAGGTTCCAGTATTTCTTATTATCCAAATATTATAATTACAGAAAGTCATAAATATTAATCTAAGTCTTTCGCTTATACTCATCAGGATATTTCACAAGAAATACCAAAGCCAAAGGGAAACAACATTTATACCATATGATAGGATAGTGCTGATTAGCATGGACTTTGGTTGGTAGTAGTACTGCCATGGGTAATGCACTAATTAATGATGACTGACAGTTAACTACCAAGCCTTCTCTAAATTTAAACAGGAAATGTTGCGTCTTCTTGGTCAAACATTGTCCTAAGCAATGAAACAAAGAATGGCTATTGCCTATTTTGTTCTGTACCCTGAATTTTAATACCATCATCCTCAACGACAATCCTCACATTCAATTCTGACCACTTCTTACCAGGCACCATTCCCAGAACAACTCACTGCATAGCCTCCAGCTCAATGTTTCAATGCACCCCCAAATATCCAAATCCTCTGTTGGTTTCCCCTCTGGGGTTAACCAAAGAGTTTGCATCTCCCCAGTCCCACCTGAACCTGTCTACATTAAACTGAACCTGCCCACCTTTCTCACCCAGACATTAGCATGTGAGGTGCCATGCCAGAGGTATTTACTCACTGCCCACAACTCCCCTTACCCCTATCCTTGAGGATTGGGATCTCCTGAACATGTAGAAACATCACCAGCTCCTCTTCCCGTGCATGCTTCACCATTGTACAAACATTCTGTGATTTCAGGAATAAGTTAATTTGGCACTTGGGGCTAAAGTGTTCAAGGGAACAGTGAGAAAGCAGGAACAGGTTATTGAGTTGGATGATTAGCCATGATCATAATGAATAATGGAGCAGGCTTGAAGGGTGGATAGCCTTTTCATACTCCTTTTCTCTGTGTGTCCATGTATTCAAATGTAGCAAATAATGTTCACTTTCCAATTGTCATACCATATCCCTCTGCCCACTGCCAGTTGCCAGTCCTGAAGAAATATTCACCAAATATCCTACCAAATAGCAATGCCCCTACCCCACTTCTTCTCCCAAACTCCTTTAGTTCTGCAGGTCACACTTACAAACTGACCATGGCTCATCCCAATGAGCGAACTAACAGAACAACACAGACCAGAACAGCCAAGACCCTTGACTAGTGGCTGCATAGTCTGTTCTTCTACAACGCCATAGTTGGGTTCTCAGGTGACCTTGCATCATAGAAAGTTGCGCAAGAGAAATAACGGGGCCTATGGGAAAAACAGGGTGAGGGGTGGACTACCAAAAATTAAAAGTTGAAACAAATCTAGCAGTTAGACTAACACAAATGATAACACAGTCTAAGTAAATGTTAAAATAGTATATTTCAATGAAATAATACAATAAACTTAACACTTTACCCTGAAAAACTGAAAGGTAATTTGAAGGACTTTCTGACTTTGCTGAGTTACAGTACTGTATTAAGACAAGGGTTGAGAGTCATCATCACTTTTAGGTGCAGTTCTGGGTGCACCTGAAAATATTTAGTCCAGAATTGGATGGCTGTGGTTCATTGTTCTCAGACTGTTTCTTGTGGGTTGACTTAAAAAGGCATTTAGTTTTTGCTGCTTTGCCATCTTTCCTCTTTCATGAAGAAGCTGTTCATAGGGTGCCCAGATAAGACTTTAGGCCATGAACTGCTGTCCTGCTGTTTTCTGCATTGTAGTCATTGTCTTCTAAGAGCTGCAACTGCTTTTCAACTTCCCACAGGATACAAGACAAAAGAAAAATGGGAGGCTCTTGTGGTGTTGCATTCTGTATTTCATCGTCAAACATCTCCAGCTTCAATTTCCCCCACAGCAACAAGTTGTAGTAGATCAGCTATGGTGTGGTCTTCACAATGGGACTGAAGCAGCTCCTTGACATCCTCAGTCTCCACTTCTTCAAATCTAACTTGCTTTGCAAGAGTGACATAATGTTCTTTACTTGCTGACAGTTCGCCTTTAAAGTCATGAAGAACATCTGGGAGCAGCTTCTGCCAAACTGCATGCAAGCAAGCCTTACTGGCATCACCCCAGGCCTCCACAATAGCATTCTAAATGTTAAAGCTCTTCCAAAATTGAAGAATACTGCCCTCATTATCCCCCCTCAGTAGTTGCAATCAGCTTCCTGAATGTGCTTAAATAATAAGCTTTTTAAAAGCTGCTATTTCACCCTGGTCCATGGGTTGAATGAGAGAGGTTGCGTTCAGAGATTGAAATAGCATTTTGATGTTTTCAGAAAACTCACCAATGGTGGGAGGATGGCTTGGTGCCTCATCCAGAATGAGGAGAATCTTGAAATCGAAGTGTTTTCTCCTACAATAATTTATAAAAACATCCTCAAAAACATAAACAATAAGGTCAGAAAAATTTTGCCCGTCATCCAATCTCTTTTCCTTGACCTGAAGTAAACACCGAGTGTGGGCCTAAGGTAACCTTTCAAGGCTCGAGGTTAGCAGAGTGATATACCACCACAGGATTAAGGTATAAGTCTCCACGAGCATTGGCACCCAACAACAGTCATACAACCCCTTTGAGATCTTCAAACCTGGAGCGTGTGCTTCGTTCTTACAAATGCAGGTTCTGGGTGGCATCTGCCTCCAGTATAAACCTGATTCATGCAAACTGAGGATTTGATCTAAGACGTAGCCTTCTCCCTCAATCAACTTTTTTCATCATGGGAGGAAATGACAGCTCACGTTCCTTGTCTGCACTGGCAGCTTTGCCACATAACTTTACATTATGAGAAGCACCGTGGTTCTTAAATCGAACAAAGCAGTCACTACTAGCACTGAAGGCAGGCTCATCTGCAGGATTTTCAGCTTTTTTCCTTAGGTCCTCATAAATTGTTAAGGCTTACTGTTTCATAGTGAGAAAGGTGGTCCCAGATCACGCTTTTGATTGATCTTCTATCCACACACTTAGAAGCCATTCCATCTCCTCAAGTTCTTTTGCTCGTGACCTCACACACTTGCTAGCACTCAGACTTGTTCCAGCAATGCAGCTTGCTTTAACTCTTTCAGCATTGTCTCTAATGGTGCTTAGTGTAGACTCCTTTATTCCTGTATCACATGTTCTTTCATTACTGAAAGAGCTTTATAACATTTAGCTTCTGTTCAAGTGTTATAGCCTTTCTATTACAGTCACCACCCATGATTTTTTTTCACCTGGATGCTTCCTGTCAACATTCTTCTAATTTTGTCCTTCCATATTCATGGAAAGCACAGCGAGACTTGCAAAAAACAGGACCGAAAATTACTGAGTGCAGCACTTCACCACAAAGTGCACATGCCGACTGACCATGTGACATTGATGCAGGTCCAGATCTTAGCGCACTGCAACACCTACTGTCGGGGATGCAATCACGTCAGAGCCAATGGGCGTTTGCATTTCAAAAAGGCAATTCCCAATTCAACAATTGCATTACAACCAAATCGTATTGAAGAAACACGCGTTTTCGGAGAATGACCTGTCCATCTCCCCAACTGTGACAGCTCCCATGCTCCACTCCCTGGACTGCAGAGGCATGAAACCCCTCACTGAGATAATCCAACCCAGATGCTGGACCAGGAACCAATCCTCTGGACTGATAGGAGACGCTGCCTTTGACATTCTGTGATGAGACGTCCCCTGATTGACAGGTGCCTCCATGAACTTTGGTGAGGACTACTCCTCAAAGACATTGCGATATGGCTGCTTGCTTGCTTCCTGGACATGCAGTGTGTTTCCCATATAAGCTGTGGACAGGTGGTGCAGCTAGGGAGATTAATGTTACACACTGCCATACAGCAAGATGTCCATCTCCTTGTCTGAGGACTGAGGAACAGCTTACCAGAGTAAATGAGCAGCCCTGAGACACAGCCTACTCCACCCATGCGCTGGGTCCCTGTCCCTGTGCATAAAATGCCCCGATGCAGTCTATCAATCCTAGTTGCCGTGATGGCCTGCAATGCCAAACTGTTCTTCCAGAGCCGCCCTGCCAATATGTTATAGAGGTTTCATGATGGTTGTAAGAGTTGTGTTTGCACTAACTATAAAACATCCCTTACCAGTTAATGATTTTACCAGACAATTTATTTTCTGATCATTTTAATTGTTGTTCTATAGGTCTACACACATCACAAAATATTCTACACAATGATATCAGGCAAGTGACATTATTTAAACTTTTCTATCACTCCTTCTCAGTAACTGGCTGCTAGAATGCAGGTAAAATGACTCCAGACTTACTTGGGCCTTGGGTCTTGTATTCATTACCCACAAGACGAATTGCCTGTGCTTAGCTTGTTCCACAGACATTTCTACAGCTTGTCAACTAAGTGATCATATGCAGAAAGCCATGCTTTGGCATTGTGCAGCCTCATCACTGTACTTTGCCATTAAGTAACTACTGTGGATCCATGAAATCCATGTATTAATAGTTTAGTATCCATAGTATATCTTGGTGACTATCACAACATTTAGTGACACTATAATGAGACGGCACTAGGAACCTGATTCAAGTGCAACCTCAGGTGATTGTCCATACAGAATTTGCACGTGTGTGTGTGTTTCCTCCGATGCTCCAGTTTCCTCCCACAGTCCAAAGAAGTGCATGTTAGATGGATCGACCGTACCAAATTACTCAGAGTGTCCACAGGTGGTGTAGGCCAGGTGGGTTAGCCATGGGAAATGCAGGGTTACAAGGATTGGGTGGGATGCTCTTCACAGGGTTGATGTGAACTTGATGAGCCAAATGGCCTGCTTCCACACTGTGGGGGTTTTACGGTTCTATATTGAAGAAGTAAATATCTGAACTGTTTTCTCTTCTGTCCTCTTATCACACATTTAGCTCACATCCATAATATTTGCAAGAAATCTACAGCTAGTCTCCCTAGATTTGAAATGTGTCACCTTTATAACACAGAAACTTTTGATCAGACATCAGCTGTCAACTGCATTCAGTTTGCTCACAGGCATCGTTCTGTTTGTAGGTCAAGCTTAAGAACAAAAAAAAGTTCACTTATACAGCAACATTTTACCAAGAGTCAAGGCTGCATAATATTGATTATTGCCATCCTCAGAATATCAACAGTATGTTTTTATGTGACAGGATTCTTTAACTTTTTATGCAGCATGTGTCCATACAATAGTTTAGATGCCTCTCCAATAGCTTTTAACATCCAACAAGAATTGATGGGGTGAAAGGATTCTGCTAATAATCCTTTATTATAGAATAAAAACACCATGCATTTTTAAAGCAAGTTCAACATAGGAAACATCCCAAGGCATGTCATTGAGGCACTGATACAATGTGATTAATAATAGTAGTTGAAGTAGGGGAGGTAACTGGAGGGATAAAGAAAAAGAATTGAAGATGGGAGAGCTGTAGGAATGTGGGAAGATTAGGGAGATCATTCAGGTATGAGTGAAGCTGACAGCTAAAGAATGTGTGTGAATTTGAAAAGAAAGAAAATAATCTGAAAACTCAGAACAATGAAAGACGTGCACTGACAATAGGTAGAGAAGGAGAATCCTTGGACAGCTGTGTCAATGAGAATGAAGATTTTAAAATCATTGTCTTGGAGAATAGGAAGCCATTGAAACCTTTTTGAGGACAAGACAATGGAGAGATGAGTTTGATGTCGATTAGCACTGAGGAGTGATGCTTTGGGTTAGATACAGTTTATGAGAAAATAATCAGAGAAGCTAAACTTGGAATTGACAAAAAACACAAAAGTTTTGTATGCAGTTGATTGAGGTAAGAGCAGAAACTGAGTTATGTTTTGGAGATTGAAAATAACACTGGCAATGAAAGTGATGTGGAATTTGAAGCTCAGGGTATAACATGACATTTTCTTTTGGTTTTACGTTATGTGGGCAGCACGGTGGCACAGTGGTTAGCACTGCTGCCTCACAGCGCCAGAGACCCGGGTTTAATTCCCGCCTCAGGCGACTCTCTGTGTGGAGTTTACACGTTCTCCCCGTGTCTGCGCGGGTTTCCTCCGGGTGCTCCGGTTTCCTCCCACAGTCCAAAGATGTGCAGGTTAGGTGAATTGGCCATGCTAAACTGCCCGTAGTGTTAGGTGAAGGGGTAAATGTAGGGGAATGGGTCTGGGTGGGTTGTGCTTCGGCGGGTCGGTATGGACTTGTTGGGCCGAAGGGCCTGTTTCCACGCTGTAAGTAATCTAATCTTATGTTCCCTAGAACTTGAATTCTGTGTCCTTGAGGCAAACAGTTCTGGATCCATTGTACAAAGTCTCAAAGATCTCCATGAAGCATTGTGTGTAATGTCACTGAACTAGTAATCATGAACAACAGGCTAATGTTCATGACATGGATTTGAATCCCAATTCAGCAGATGCAGAAATTCCATTTCAATAAAAATCTGGAATAGAAAAGAATAGCACGATGTGTTTACTGTCATCTGATTCATTAATGAAGGGAGGGATGAGGGCAGAAGTACAGGAAATGGATCAGACACAGCTGAGGGCCCTATCAACCACAGTGGCAGGGAACCCTCAGCTGAGAAAGAAGGTGGACATTCCTGAGCATCCCCGATGGAAGGTGGCACTATCAGAACAGATGTGACAGAGATGGAGAATGGGTGAATGGGATGGAGTCCTTACAGGAAGCAGGGTGTGAAGATGTATAGTCCAGATAACTGTGGGAGATGGTGCATTTGTAATGGATAGCAGGGGCCATCTATCCCCAAAAATGGAAACAGAGATGTTGAGGAAGGGTGGAGTCAGAGATGGACCAAGTAAAGGTGAGAGCTGGGTGGAAATTGGGTGAAGTGAAACTGATAAATTTTTCTAATTCCTGACAAGAGAGGGAAGCAGCAAACATGTCACCAGTATACCAGAGAAGGGGTTGTGGGTGGGAGCCAGAGTAGGACTGGAACAAGGAATGTTCTATGCACCCAACAAAGAGACAGGTATAACTGGGGCACATGCAGGCACCCGTGGCCACACCTTTGACGTGAAAAACGTGACAGGAGTTAAAGGAGAATTTTTTTCAGGGTGAGGACGAGCACAGCCAGGCAGAATCACTGATTTGCTCCTTGCAGCTAAGGGCTACTTACTGAAGACATGACTAAAAATATCTATTAGCACCCAAGCAATGAAACTCAGGGGATACACAGACATATACCTGATGCTGAGAACTGTCTTCAACCAAGTAATTGAAACCTGAAGATGTGGTTTAGGCATCCTATCTCTCAGCAGAAAGTAATCACACAATCAACAAAGCATTTCTGCCACAGATACCCATTGCTCTAATTTAACTCTTTTCTCGCTATACATCACAATTGAGATGGTCACTTTCTAGGCAGTAAGAAAAAATCTACAAGAAAATGGTGAAAAACACCTTTATTAAAGGTGTATTAAATTGAACTTAACTTTAAGAACACAGCACATGCCCTCAAATAGCTGCTATTTTTTATAACAACGACACAAAAATAAATATGCAGATATTGGTAATCTGAAATAAAGTAGGAAATGTTTGGCCAGCGCAGGAGAACAGCAGTTCAAGATGAAACTCAGGGTTTCATCAAAGCAACTAAAGATAGATAATAAATACAGACTTGCCAACATTGTCCATATTCCCAGAACAAATGAAAATTAAGGTAAATATAGCCATTGTTCAATGTGAATATGAGACTTGTTCATCAAAAGAAATGAAAAGTTTGGAAGATCATATGAGCTTTGGGTCTAGTCAGAAGTACTGAGCTCCAAGCAGTTGGTTTTGGGTATGATATCTGTAATGTGATGGAAGAACATTTTGCTGGATATAGATGTCTTGATCATCACAGGGAGGCAGCTTGAGTGCTTGTTGCGATGGTGGAAAAATCAAGAAATGCCAAGAATTTAGCAGCAGGACATCAATTTTTTTAAAAATCTGTTTCAATCTGTCCAACTGGCTGCTGCTACTGAAAAACTGGCTGGCAGCCAGGCAAGTAAAGCAATCATACAATAACATGATTTAAGTCCAGGATCATGGCGTTCATTATCTTATTCACATTTATGAACCAGATTTTGCTCTTGTCAAAATTAATGAATTTTACTGATCACTGGTGACAGTAGAATGGTATTTGGACAATAGTACCCTTTTAAAAGGACACAAATCAATTGGCAGCCAACACAAAGTGAGGCAACTTGGAGGCAGCAGAAATGACAGCAAAACGTGTTAATTCAATGACAAAATTATTCAGTCACCTAAGTGGAACTTAATTCCAGATGCAAGCTTTAATGATGCAGCCTGCGACTGTCTGATCATTCAAGCAACTGATAAATTTGTCTTAACTGAAGATTTGTAAAGGTCATATTTACTCATAGAAATGTGTATATTCAATTATATTTGTGAAACCAACTGACTGTCTACATTTGTATTGTAGAAACTGTTATATGTGCCCTTAGCAAAAGCTCTAATTTATCAATGACATATGTTTCCCTTTCATAATGACTGAAATTGGTGAGATACTTCTCAGAATTAATTTCATTTGAAATTGAAATGAATTCCAAATCTTGCTTTGATGAAGTTCATTGATATTTTTATGACAACATTTGATATTATTAAAAACTTTCATAGAAGGAGGACTTAATTTGAATCCTGTAGAATCATGTAAGAAAATTTGATTTCAAGGTCAGCAGAACTTAATTGGTACTGAAGGTTTTCAGAAAATAACTCTAAAAGTATAGTTCAGATGTTTTCTAGGATATGAAGGTTGGTTAAAATTGTAAACTTCTACTTGGCCCTTTGTTAAAAAGAGAATTCTGTAGATTTTAAAAAAGTGTTGATTGATACAGAAAACAAAGTTTTAATTGCAAATGAATGAGGTTGGAGTGGTTGGTGCCAGGCTGTTAAAACACATACTGGCACATTGGAAACGACTTAATCTTGCTCACCTCTTATTTTTATCAGGGTGTATTTCAAGGTGTGCAAATAAAAAATACCCACTGAGATGCTGTGTCTCTAATTTTAATACGGAAGGAAATAATTGATTCAAGTATTCTGAATTTAACAACCAGCAGCTGGAGTTTCAAACCAGATAGAATTTGTCAGGATTAATGAGGCAAAGAACAGTGGGGAATCATTGATCAATGAAACTAACAGGCTAGGTGCCCTTTAAAGAGTAAAATTGCATCATTGCTTCCCTGCTTTAGTGAAACAATTGTGCTCATAGAATGTTGGAAAGACCCTTTGTGCCAGTTTAAAAGTTTTCCAACAAAGTCCTAAACATTGAGATAAGATCTTGGATATTGAATGACAAGAGGCCTATTAACAGAGATGATCACTCAATACTTTTTAAAAAGTCTTAGCTTTAATCACAATCACAGAGACAAATACACACAATCGCAAACCATTGCCGATTGTCAGCAAAACCCACTAATGTTGTTCGGGAAGAAAATCTGCCAACCTCACCCGGTCTGGCCTATGTGTGACTCCAGACTCACAACAATGTGGTTGACTCTCAATTGCCCTCTGAAATGGCTGAACAAGCCATTCAGTTCAAGGGTAATTATGAATAGGCAATAAATGTGGGCCAGGCACTGTCGCCCAAGCACCCACAAGTGATTTAACATAAAATTGAAAAACACTGATTGATTACTGAATATAAATTTCTTTGAATCTATTGCACATGGATACTTTGATGAGAATTATATCAAATGTTTAGAAATAGGACAGGATAAAACTATAAAAATATAAATTGCACAACCCAACAAAACATATAAGAACACAAAACATTAACACTCTTCCTTTCAGTCAACACCAATATGGTGGAACGAATAAAAAGTAGGATTTTTATGTTCAAATCTCTGCATAAGTTTCCCATTCTAGAATTAGATAACCATGGATTTCCAGTCTCTAACAGTAAGTGCAGTTGTGGGCCTAGTGTGAACTGTGGTATTGATTGTGTTATATCACTCAATATTACAATTAAATCTCTACTCTGATTCCCAAGAACAATAAAACAAGGTTTCTGCCAATGAGAGGTGAGTTTGCAAAATTCTGGATTTTTGGTGAATTTGCTTGTTGAATCAGTCATAATATACAGATGACTTCATAACAGAATGCATGAATATTTTACATTGATGAGGCAAATATAAGCTGATAAAAACTGTTTTTATTTTGATTATTGAGTTAGAAAACATTAAATGCTTCAGTATTACAAAACTGGTGGAATGAATTGAGTGGATAGGCTATTCTGTTAAATAAAAATCATTTAGCATTTTTTTAAAACATGGTCAGAGAGTTCTTCCAACAATTTCACAAACAATGCCATTGAAACAGAATATGTGTTCATTTATTTAGTTAGCATTTTCATTCCATTTATATTCTTCTTCTGGTATATGTATACTACCAATCCTTACAAAGTGTGAGAGTTTCTACTTTAATCTTGGATTTTGTTAAATCTGAAGATTTCATTAAAATGTTTGCAGGATCTTTACTTGTATAATAAAACTCCACTGATTCAGTGATAGGTTTATTATATCAGTTGAACAAGCCAGAAGATTTAAAGTATGCTTTGAAAAATAAATGAATGATTCTGCATCTGCTCAAAACAGATGAAAAGGAAGGCTGACCAAGCACTGTGGTATCTGGAACAGATTTAACACGAGGAATTAAATTATTTAAGCAACCTTTTAAGGATTAAGTGCAGAACTAACTCATAGTTGAACCAGAAGAATATTCCAGTACACCTGTTGAACCATGCATATCATGGTACCAATCTACCAAATGCTCTGTCTTATTTTCTCAGTGATCTTCCGCGAACTTTGAACGTCCTGGATATTCTTTGCACTACCAGAGACTGTTTTGCTTGAACTGTTATTCTTTTCTCTTTTGTACCATGTTGTAAAAAGGAATGGATCTGTAATCTCTTACTTAAAGCTTTAGTGACACATGACAGATGCCTGCTGAGGCATTTTAACCACTTTAATCCATGAGCTAGATTTCAAATCCTATAATGCAACTATGAAATATAACAAAGGATTTTAGCATTAGGTCTGTTATTCATATAGGTTCTGGATCAGTGGTGCTGGAAGAGCACAGCAATTCAGGCAGCATCCGAGGACAGGCAAAATCGACGTTTCGGGCAAAAGCCCTTCATCAGGAATAAAGGCAGAGAGCCTGAAGCGTGGAGAGATAAGCTAGAGGAGGGTGGGGGTGGGGATAGGGTAGCATAGAGTACAATAGGTCAGTGGGGAAGGAGATGAAGGTGATAGGTCAGGGAGGAGAGGGTGGAGTGGATAGGTGGAAAAGGAGCTGGGCAGGTCGGACAAGTCCGGACAGGTCAGGGGATCGAGTTTCTGGAGGTTAGAAGCTAGGATGAGGTGGGGGAAGGGGAAATGAGGAAACTGTTGAAATCCACATTGATGCCCTGGGGTTGAAGTGTTCCGAGGCGGAAGATGAGGCGTTCTTCCTCCAGGCGTCTGGTGGTGAGGGAGCGGCGGTGGAGGAGGCCCAGCACCTCCATATCCTCGGCAGAGTGGGAGGGGGAGTTGAAATGTTGAGCCACTGGGCGATGTGGTTGATTGGTGCGGGTGTCTCGGAGATGTTCCCTAAAGCGCTCTGCTAGGAGGCGTCCAGTCTCCCCAATGTAGAGGAGACCGCATCGGGAGCAACGGATACAATAGATGATATTAGTGGATGTGCAGGTAAAACTTTGATGGATGTGGAAAGCTCCTTTGGGGCCTTGGATGGAGGTGAGGGAGGAGGTGTGGGCGCAGGTTTTACAGTTCCTGCGGTGGCAGGGGAAAGTGCCAGGATGGGAGGGTGGGTCGTAGGGGGGCGTGGACCTGACCAGGTAGTCACGGAGGGAACGGTCTTTGCGGAAGGCGGAGAGGGGTGGGGAGGGAAATATATCCCTGGTGGTGGGGTCTGTTTGGAGGTGGCGGAAATGTCGGCGGATGATTTGGTTTATGCAAAGGTTGGTAGGGTGGAAGGTGAGCACCAGGGGCGTTCTGTCCTTGTTGCGGTTGGAGGGGTTGGGTCTGAGGGCGGAGGTGCGGGATGTGGATGAGATGCGTTGGAGGGCATCTTTAACCACGTGGGAAGGGAAATTGTGGTCTCTAAAGAAGGAGGCCATCTGGTGTGTTCTATGGTGGGACTGGTCCTCCTGGGAGCAGATACGGCGGAGGCGGAGGAATTGGGAATACGGGATGGCATTTTTGCAAGAGGTAGGGTGGGAAGAGGTGTAATCCAGGTAGCTGTGGGAGTCGGTGGGTTTGTAGAAGATGTCAGTGTCAAGTCGGTCGTCACTGATGGAGATGGAGAGGTCCAGGAAGGGGAGGGAGGTGTCAGAGATGGTCCAGGTAAATTTAAGGTCAGGGTGGAATGTGTTGGTGAAGTTGATGAATTGCTCAACCTCCTCGCGGGAGCATGAGGTGGCGCCAATGCAGTCATCAATGTAGCGGAGGAAGAGGTGGGGAGTGGTGCCGGTGTAATTACGGAAGATCAACTGCTCTGCGTAGCCAACAAAGAGACAGGCATAGCTGGGGCCCATACGTGTGCCCATGGCTACCCCTTTCGTCTGGAGGAAGTGGGAGGATTCAAAGGAGAAATTGTTAAGGGTGAGGACCAGTTCGGCCAAACGAATGAGAGTGTCGGTGGAGGGGTACTGTTGGGAACGTCTGGAGAGGAAAAAACGGAGGGCTTGGAGGCCCTGGTCATGGCGGATGGAGGTGTAGAGGGATTGGATATCCATGGTGAAGATGAGGTGTTGGGGGCCGGGGAAACGGAAGTCTTGGAGGAGGTGGAGGGCGTGGGTGGTGTCTCGAACGTATGTTGGGAGTTCCTGGACTAGGGGGGATAGGACAGTGTCGAAGTAGGTAGAGATGAGTTCAGTGGGGCAGGAGCATGCTGAGACAATGGGTCGGCCAGGGTGGTCAGGCTTGTGGATCTTGGGAAGGAGGTAGAACCGGGCAGTGCGGGGTTCCCGGACTATGAGGTTGGAAGCTGTGGGTGGGAGATCTCCTGAGGTGATGAGGTTCTGTATGGTCTGGGAGATGATGGTTTGGTGATGGGGCGTGGGGTCATGGTCAAGGGGGCGGTAGGAAGAGGTGTCCTCGAGTTGGCGTTTGGCTTCAGCGATGTAGAGGTCAGTGCGCCAGACTACCACTGCGCCCCCTTTGTCCGCTGGCTTGATGGTGAGGTCAGGATTGGAGCAGAGGGATTGGAGGGCTGCGCGTTGTGAGGGTGAGAGGTTGGAGTGGGGGAGGGGGGTCGACATCTTGAGCCAAATATATATTTTATAAATTCATGAAATGTCAATTTAGCCACTATATAACTGCTTTAGGAAAAGACAATGGACTGAATTGAATGATTTTTTTGGTTAAGATTTTTGTCAGGTTTGAGGGAGCGATTCTCACTGCAGGACCAAATGAGTTTTCTTGCTGTACCTTCCCAAAGCCATTGCAATAATTGGCATTTTAGCCATTATAGTGAGTATCACTTCTACTTACCACTCCATCTTACCACGTGCCATTCCTGCAGCAACTCAGCACTGATCGGAGATCCTGGAATTGACTAGCATCTCTGGAATGCCCACTCACTTCCTGGCCTCATTTTTAAGTGCCAATTGAGTACCTGGACAAGCACTGTCACTCTCACTGTCAGTTCACCAATGTATTTTAGGCTTGGAAATCTGCCAACCTCACCTGATCTGATCTAGATGTGGTTCCAGATCCAAAGCAATGTGGCTGACTCTTAACCAGCCTCTGAAATGGTCCAGCAAGCCTTTCAGTGCAAGGTCAATTAAGGATGCACAATAAAGGCTGCTTTACTGGTAATGCTCAGATCCCACGAGTAAATAAAAACAAAATTCCTGGCTTTGTGTCTTTTAGAAATGACATAGCAAGGCAGTAGCAAAATGAGCCTGGCAAAAACATCCTGCAACTGGATCAAAGATGTGCCATAAGGGTTCATAGATGCTGGCATATGTTGGATTCCAATTCTGTATAGTGTGAGGAGGATGTGGCCAATGCCAGTGGATCATGCCCAAGATATTGATGCTCGGTGTCAAGCAAGGAGGTGTTTTGGAGGGGCAGTGGGTTGAACCCACTCTAGTTTCCATGTCAAGTTTTCCTCATGCCAACTTATTCTGAAGATTTGGTAAGATCACAGTAAGTTAAAAAGGCATTTAACAAGGAAATATGAGCATCAATTGGTAACCTGTGGCTGCCTACTGAGAATCTTGTCCTGTTGTATGACTGAATAGTGTATAAAATATGATCTCAATGTTGAGATGGATCTTGTTGAACATCTTGGCCGATTCTGCCATGATGCCCAGACTCTGATACGATTTTACTCAAGGGGTTGAAATGTGTTGGACTAGGGTATCTCACAGTCTCGACTCATAGAGATGTACAGCATGGAAACAGATCCTTCATTCCAATTCATTCATGCCGACCAAATAGCCCAACCTAATCTAGTCCCTTTTGCTAGCACTTGATCCATATCCTTCTAAACTCTTCCTATTCATATACCCATCCAGATGCCTTTTAAATGTTGCAATTGTACCAGCCTTCATCAATTCCTCTGGCAACTCATTCCATACACGCTCCACGCTCTGCATGAAAAGATTGCCCCTTAGGTCCCTTTTTCCCCTCTCACCCCAAACCTATGCCCTCTAGTTCTGGACTCCCCCATCCCAGGGCAAAGAGCTTGTCTATTTATCCTATCCATGCCCTTTATAACATTATAAATCTCTATAAGGTCACCCCTCAGTCTCTGATGCTCCAGGGAAAACAGCCCCAATCTATTCAGCCTCTCCCTATAGCTCAAATCCTCCAACTCTGGCAACATCCTTGTAAATCGTTTCTGAACCCTTTCACGTTTCACAACATCCTTCCAATTGGTGGGAGACCAGATTGCATGCAATACTCCAAAAGTGGTCTAATCAACGCCCTGTATAGCTGCAATATGACCTCCCAACTCCTGTACTCAATACCCTGACCAATAAAGGAAAGCATACCAAATGCCTTCTTCACTATCCTATTTACCTGCGACTTTTCTTTCAAGGAGCTATGAACCTGTACTCCAAGGTCTCTTTGTTCATCAACACTACCTAGGACCTTACAATTAAGTGTATAAGTCCTATTATGGTTTGATTTTCCAAAATGCAGCACCTCACATTTATCTAAATGAAACTCCATCTGCCACTCCTCAGCCCAATGGCCTAACTGATCAAGAGATCCCATTGAACCCTGAGGTAACCTTCTTCGCTGTCCACTACACAGTGTGCCTTCTTCATTAAATTTTTTCTTCATCTGTCAAGTTGCCCTGCAAGTTGCTGAATGTGCAAACTAAAAATGTTGTGGTGAGGTCATTGGACAATTTGGAAACTAACTGAATAGTGGAACCAACCATCTAGCTCCTTAACCAATGAGCTGTAAAAATTGGTAAATAAACAAGTGAAATACTGACAAGGGAATAAGTTTGAGTGGATGGTGGAATATCAATGCTGGTAAAGACAGAGTAATAAAGAGCGGAAAAGAAAAAAAAGATTAAAGATAAAGAAAAAATGACAAGAGGCTGCAAGGAAAATAAAAAATATAATGTAAAATAGGTACTTCGAACTCTCCAACACTTCACTAGCTGAAGGAATGTGGTTCCATAATTCATATTCACCTTCTGGACCAGAGAAGTTTCTTGCCAGTAATGAGTAATCACATCATTAGAAGTGTCCTCACATGATAAATTAATTTCTGTTGCACTTCTAATGGAAAATTATTGTACAAATGCAGTAACTTCACGAATCTCATAGGACGAGTAAGAGGAAGATGGTTTTTCAAGAAGATAACCAATGGCACAAATCAGCTTGTAATTCATGGTGAACTGAAATTCAGGTATTTCTTCCTCACCATAAACTGCTGGCTGAATTATACATTCATGGTGTCATCCAATTGTTTTGACAAATTTGTTCAATAACAACCTTGATTCTCACATCATGGGGAGGTAATGGCCTTGTGGTATTATCACCTAACTGTTAATCCAGAGCCCCCGGGTAATGCTCTGGGGACTGCAGTTCGAAGCCTGCCATGGTGGAATTTGAGTTCAATAAAGATCCTGGCAGTAATGGTATAATGATGACCATGAATCCATTGTCAATTGTTGAAGAAAAATTCACCTGAACTATTCTGAAGAAGATTCACTGGACCCAAAATGTTAACTCTCTTTTCTCTTCCCAGATGCTGCCAGACCTGCTGAGTTTTTCCTGCAATTTCTCTTTTGGCTCAGCACTTTCTAGGTGAAGAAATTTCTCCTCATCTCAGTCTTAAATGGTTTACGCCATATCCTTAAACAGTGATCCCTGGTTCTGGACTCACCCACCATCACCCACCTTCTTGAACATCTACCTTGTCTAGTTCTGTTCGAATTTTATGTTTCTATGAGATTCCCCTCATTCTTCATAACTCTCGCAAATATAGAATATAAAACATATAGCAGTACAACACGGGCACAGCTCTTTGCCCACCATGCCAAAACTGATGTCATGTTAAACTAATGCCATTTGCCTGCACATGATCTATATTTCTCTATTCCACGCCTATTCATATAAGTGTCCAAATGCTTCCTAAACATTGCTATCTTATCTGCTTCTATCAGCTCCAACCCCCCCACCCCCAGCAGCGTGTTCCAGTTATCCACCACCCTCTGCATAACAAACTTACGTCTCACATCTCCTTTTAAATTTTCCCCCATTTTACCTTAAACCTCTGCCCCCAATTTAACTTCTCTTCATATATCAGTTCTGAAATTAGTCTGATAAACCTTTGCTGCACTCTCCCTACAACAAGAACATATTTCCTCAGATAAGGAGACCAAAACTGCACACAATCATCCAGGTGTGCTCTCACCAAAGCCCTGTTTAATTGCAGCAAGACATCCCTGCTCCTGTACTCAAATCCTCTCACTATGGAGGCCAACATACAACTTGCCTTCTTTACCAGCATGCTTACCTTCAGTGACTGGTGTACAGGGACACCCAGGTCTCATTGCACAGTCCCCTCTTGCAATTCTGGTCTCTCTTTCAAATACTAATCTGCCTTCCTGTTTTGGCTTCAAAGTAGGAAACCTCTCGTTTATCTATATTATGTTCATCTTCCATGCATTTGCCTGCAGGACTAGATCGTTGTTTTGTTTTAATTCATTCACAGAACCTGGATATCGCTGACTGGACGAGTATTAATTGCACAAGGAACAATTAAAAGTCAACCACATTGATGTGGGTCTGGAGTCACATGTAGGCCAGACCAGATAGCGATGCAGATTTCCCTCTCTAAAGGACATTAGTGAATCAGATGAGTTTTTATACCAACTGAAGTGGTTACATGGTCCCCTTTATGTTCTAGACTTTACTGAATTCAAATGTCACCATCTACCATGGAGAGATTCAAATCTGTCTCCAGAAGATTAGCTAGTCCAATGTTTCCAAGTCAGAATGAAGAGTGGTTTGGAGGAAAGCTTGCAAGTGCTGGAATTTCCATGTATCTGCTTCCCTTGTCTATCTACATGGTAGTGATTGGAAGGTACTGTCTAAGGAGGTTTGATGAATTTCTGCAGTGCATTTTTTGGACAGTACACACTGCTGGTGATGGAAGGAGTGGATGTTATGTTTTGTTCTGGTTGATGCCAAGCTTCCTGAGTGTTGTTGGAGCTGTATTCATCCAGACAAGCGGGAGTATTCCATCGCATTCCTAATTTGTGTCTTGCAGTTGGTGGATTGGCTTTAGGAAGTCAGTAATTGAGATACTCGCTGCAACATTGCCAAACTCTTGTAGCACAGTATTAATATGTCTATTCCAGATCTTGCTGCATTTGAACATGGACAGTATTTGCAGTATCCAGTGTCTCCAACCATTTTTTGACATCAAATCACATTGGCTGAAGAGTGTGATGCTGGGAACCTCTGGCTCATTTACTCGGCACTTCACATTATTGTGAAGGTTTCAGCCTTATCTTTTGCACTGACATGCTGAGCGCTTCCAACATTGAGGGTAGGGTTATTTGTAGAACCTCTTCCTCCAGTGAGCTGCTTAATTGTTCAACGACAGGATGTGTCAGAACTACAGAGTTTAAATCAATCTGTTGATTGTGGAATTGATTAGCTCTGTTTATCATTTGCTGCTTATGCTGTTTGGCACAAAGTAGTCCTGTTTTGTAGCTTCATCAAGTTGACACTTCATTTTTAGGTATGCCTGCTGTTGCTTTTGGCATACCGTCCTGCTCTCTTCATTGAACCAGGGTTGATTCACTGGTTGGAACATTTACAGCATGATTCCAATTGTATGGATATGTCAAGGTATTGCTTGAACAGACTGTGAGACAGCTCTCCCAATTTTGACAGTAGCCCTCCAGCTCCGGTAAGGAAGACTTTGTAGGATCAACAGAGGCCTGTTGTTTCTAGTGTCTCAGTGGATGCCAGTTGGTCTGTCCAGTTTCAGTCATTTTAGCAGTTTCAATGAGTCACTTGCTTAGCCATTTTGGAGGGCAACTAAGACTCAACCTCTTTTCTGTGGGTCTGGATTCACAAGTCAGCAATTTCTTTCCCTAGATGGGTTTTTACAATAATTGATAATGGTTTCACAGTCACCGTTTGAGTTCTCATTCTAGATTTTTATTGAACTCAAATTGCACATCCTGCTGCCTCGGGATTTGAATTTGTCTCCCTAGAACATTACCCCTGGTTCTCTGAATTACTAGTGACAACACCACTATGCCATTACCTTCCCTTTTGGGTTTGGGTAAAAGACGATGAGGGCTGTGGGAATAGAGCAGGAATGGAACTAATGTCCCACAATGAACCAGCATAGACTTGATGGGCCAAATGACTCCTTCTGTTCTGGAAATAACCCTAAGGGCTGAAAGTTAACTCGCAGGACAAGTGCACAGAGTTGGAAAATTTCTAGACTCTCCAAACCCGAGCCAAGAGAAATTTTCTCAAACAGCAGGATTTTATTCTAGAAGGTGGGTACTTGCTGGACTCAGGCCCACCTCACACTGAAGCAGTGCAGATGCTGCTAAGTATTTAAGCAGGCTGTGTTAAATGTCTTGTCTCAGTGCTCCTGTTATAATATAATTAGTTAAAGTCTCTCTGGTTCTCACCCCTCACACCCCCAATCCCCCACACACTTGCACATCAGTTGCCCTTTCATATCAGCTGACACTCTCCCCCCCCCACCTTATTGCTCACCATCCATGCCAATTTCTTCCTCTCTCGACCCACCTTTATAGCCCCTTTGCCAACTCTGCCAATTCACGCTAACCCATTCCCCCTTCAAATCATCTCTACTGTCTCTCATTGTCCCATCTCATCTCACCCAGCATCCACTTCAGAGCCAACTGAGATAAAATGAAATAAAATTTGTAGTACCTATTACAAACTTCATAATTTAAAAAAATCTCTTTTCACAAGCTTAATCTCTTTACAAGAACAAACAATTGTATTCCTGTTCACATGTGAGTGGCATGGTGGCTCAGTGGTTAGCACTGCTGCCTCACAGCGCCAGAGACCCGGGTTCAATTCCTGCCTCAGGCAACTGTCTGTGTGGAGTTTGCACATTCGCCCTGTGTCTGCATGTATTTCTTCCGGGTGCTCTGGTTTCCTCCCACAGACCAACAATGTGCAGGTTAGGTGAATTGGCTGTGCTAAATTGCCTGTGGTGTTAGGTGTAGGGGAATGGATCTGGGTGGGTTGCTCTTCGGAGGGTTGGTGTGGACTTGTTGGGCCAAAGGGCCTGTTTCTACACTGTAGGTAATCTAATTGAGAAAAATCAGAAGTAACTACTCTGTTTGTTACCTCTTGAGACTTGTAAACAAACTATGAATTTACAGACTCCCTTTTATGATAGTCATTGATTATAAAGACAGTCAGTAGTACTAATGCCGCAACCTTATATCCACAAACAGCTATTGAAGTTGCAGGAGTCGTTTTTTTCAACGGTGACAGACAATTGTGTTTTAATTTAAAATGCAGGGGATTTAAATCACAACAGCCTGACTGTTCCACAGGTTTTATGAAACCTTTGCAGACGTTAATGCCTATTTTAAAAATCTCATCAGGATATTTGACCTTTTTAAAAAATTGACCGCTTCAAACAAGGCTGCTATGTTGAGACCTTTTCCTCAAACTTGTAAATCTTTTTTAGATTAGATTAGATTACATTACATTACAGTGTGGAAACAGGCCCTTCGGCCCAACTAGTCCACACCGACCCGCCGAAGCGCAACCCACCCATACCCCTACATTTACCCCTTACCTAACACTACGGGCAATTTAGCATGGCCAATTCACCTGACCTGCACATCTTTGGACTGTGGGAGGAAACCCACGCAGACACGGGGAGAATGTGCAAACTCCACACAGTCAGTCGCCTGAGGCGGGAATTGAACCCGGGTCTCAGGCGCTGTGAGGCAGCAGTGCTAACCACTGTGCCACCGTGCCGCCCACAAATCTTGTAAATCTTACAAGATGTTTTTCACTAACCTCAGGAACAAAGATTCTTCTGAGTGAAAGCAACTTCATTTCTCAACATACTGCTGCTTCCGTGAACTGTGAATGTGCAAACTACATCCCACCCCACAAAAGTGGTGGACACTGATGTGGGGCAGGGCTTATCAATTCAGGGCATGGGTCAAGGTGCAGAGCCCAACTGATTCCGCAAACATTTGGGTGTATGATTACTTTAAAATGCACTTTTGATTGAAAACTTTCTACGTTTTAGTGGAGACCTTGTCCTGAGTCATTGGGTACATCTTTGTAGTGCCACAGCTCTCAGTATGACACTACCAGCCCAGACAAAATAGTTCAAACTCATTACATGAAAATTGGTCTGCAATTACACTGCCACTTTACCATCAATATGAAAACAACTTTAAGTTATTGAAGATTTTCAGAATAACTCTTGTCAATCTATAGCAGTTTACTACAATATTCTAGTATAATTGCATCAACCTGCTAGAAATTCTCTCCTTTTTCATCATTGATACCTGTCAATTAATATTTATTATTAAATTTATAAAGATTTTGATGAGCTGATAAGTATGTAACATGATGACTGAGTTACAGAAGGAAATAACATCAATGTATATTTGTACATGTCTATTCCAGTCCTCAGTCCCAGATTAAATGTCATTGTTTATTTTCAGTCTGCAGATTCTCTCATGAACCAAAGCTGCAATTAAGTGAAAATTCCCCACTAATACCTGACACTGCTGCTTTTGTTTTAACTGTGGACTGTTTTTAATCTAATATGTCAAAAGTATGGATAATTATAAACTAGCGTGAAAATCTAAGTCTGAGAAATATAACTGATAGTTAACCTTTATCGATATTGCAATATTATTCCTACATGTCCTGGAATTTAATATAGATCTCTCACCAGTAAAGACACTTTATATAATTCTCACACTAAAGCTGGAATTTTGTTATACAGTAGACAGAAAACATCCTTCAGTGCTGCCAAAAGTGCTGCAGAACTAATAGGTATATTATAAAACTCAATGTACATATTAAAGGGACCTACTGCCTGATATAGGAATATAGTTCAGCAGTCCAATCATAACATCATTTGCAAATGTGGTTGGCCAGACCGTCATTCATGTTTCTGTTAATTCCAGAGTCAACTCTCTTCATGCTATCCTTGCCAGCCTCCTACCCAAAACCCTCTGTAAAGTTGAGTTCATCCAAAACTCTGCTGGTCATATTCTAACTCACAGAAGTTCTGTTCATGAATCACTTCAATTCTTAATGATCTATAATGAATTTCCAGTGCCTTGTTCTTCCAGCGATTTGGTATCTTCACCTCTGCTATCCTCTCAGAACTATGAATCTGGGCTATTTTGTACTTCCAATCTCCATTTTTCCACCATAAGTGATTGTGGCTTCAGCCATGTTGGCCCAGAATTCTTAGGTTCTCTCCCAAATTTACCTAGCTCTCCATTTTGTTTACAGTATCTCCTTTAAAACAATCTCTTTGATCATGTTTTTGGATATCTGTTCTGAAAATCAAAATTTGCGATTATAGACATGATGAAACTGTTATTATTCACTGGTATTTTTATGTGAAAATGAAAGCAGAAATCTGGAAGTTGCTATCAGTGATATCCTGCTCAAAAGCAGGTTGCCCTGTTGCAATTGTCATTACTACTGAGGAGGCAGTAGCTTAATAATAATAATGTCACTGGCCTAGTAAACTAGAATACCAGTTCCTGTCCTATAAAGTGTGAAGAATTATTTCCTGGAATTTTCAAATAACTAAGAGCTTCAACTTTCTCAGTCTTTTAATAATCTTAGGGTTCCAAACAGTCTGGATCTGCAAGTTTCACAATCCTACTCCTCTGAGACAGCTTATTTCCTCACTACTCTGCATAACCTCCTTTTTCTTGTACAGACCATACTGGCATCTAACCACAGGTCTCCTTTGAACTACCCAAAAACTTTTTAATATCTGGGTTTTTCTAAGTTAAAATCAATTTTGATTATTCTAAATGCAAAAGCAAGTTTTTTAATTGTTTTCTCACTCCAGTTGTAATCTACTACATCAACAAAGTTTCAATAATACTCCATGTGGCCCTACAGTCCCACTTTCTGACATGTACAAGTTTAAAATCAAAATTCTGGAAAGACTGACCTAGTTATTTATTAAACCCCTTCACAAAAATTGATTGACATACAACTATTTTTAAATCCAACTTTTAAAACAAATATGAATATAGATAAGTCACAAACCTTTCACCACAACACAAATGCAAGTTTTTGTTGTATCAATAGGTCAGTATCAAACCAAGTTTGTCATACTGACACCTTATTCATACCAATTTCTTTGTACAGCCGTTTGAAATCAGCATTTAGAATTATGTGAAAGTTATTACTGGACTTGAAACATTAACTCAGTTATTCTCTCTACAGATGCTGCCACACCTGCTGTGTTTCTCCAGCACTTTCTGTTTTTGTTTCGGATTTTCAGCATCCACAGCTTTTTATTTTTATTTTAAAGTTATCAGTCTTTCTTGATCCATTTGCGCATTTGAATGGAAACATATATTGGAATTCCATTTCAAACAACTGAACCTTATTTCTGTAGTACAACATTATATTCATGCTGTGTAGATTTCATACAGAATGAATACATGAATAACTGCTTTCAGAAATCAACAGATAGGTAGTAAAGAACAATTACCTACCATGAACTACATGACACAGGATGCACCTGGTAAGATGTATAAAGTGCAAGGCCAAAGCATGACAAAACTGGGGAAAAATGAAAAAAAAATTAACTGTCTACTTGAACAACACATTGCTATCAGTCAAAGCCCAACATTTTACTGGGATACAATTTTCAAAATTCTTTTAGGCTTGGGGTGAGACAATCAGCACTTTCCCATGTTTGTTATTAGATAATAATTTCAAAAGGAGTTGTCTGAGATTCAGTACCATATGTAATTCAGCTGCAGCATTATAATATTCAGATTGACAATACATTACAGCAATATCCTGGAAATACTTTGCTATTTAAAATTCAAATCATTTGTACAATTGCACTAGGTGACATTCCAATCCCACCAAGCTAACAAGAGAAGTGTCAACCAAAGACTTGCCCAGTGCTCACCAGATTTATCCAATTCAATGAGAGTCATAAAATTAACTTGATTCACATGGCTGAGAGTAAGACCATCAATCAAACTAAAGACCAAGTCAGGCTCTGCTTTGCGGCCCTCATAGTTGAAAATATTGTCAACACTCAATGATAAGGCTTCCATGTTAACAGTGAATTGCAAATCATTAAACTGTATTCCCAGTAGATCCAAAGAAGAGGAGGGAGGGGTGGAATTGATAGAAACCTTTATCATAAATATTGATAAACTCTGTAGTTGGCTGATATGATATCTTTAGAATCCCAGTTGTCATCCTCTGTAATGAATGGTTGATGATTTGCAGTTCAGGTATGTTCTTTGCAGGACTTGATGCAATATAATATCACATCATCTAGGCTGGACACAGCAGCCTAGTGTTGTGTTATCTTTCCAGGAGCCAATGTGCTGTTGTGAAAATCTTTAACTGTTGCGCTCTACTGATTCATGTTAGGATAACTGCAAGCTCACTGATAATGTCCTTGCACCACTTTCTCCCAACTTTCCAAAAATAGCCATGCACATTTAATTTGAGTAGCGAGACCATGGGAGGAGAGAACTGTGTGAACTTATCCATCAAACATGAGAGCTGCAGGCTCTGTTGCCAAGAAAGACTAACACATAGATTTAACATACTTATGAAAGTCACTTTGCATTTAATAATCACAGATTTTATGGTATGAACTGTGCATTCTGCAAGACCATTCAATTGAGGGCAGTGATGAAAAGAGATAATATATTGGCACCCCATTTCCTTCCCATGTTTTGAAAGGTTGCATTAATGTACTGTGGACTATTGCCAAGCACAATTTGACGGAGTACAGCAACCATCCCGAATGAAGCATTCAGTCTGTCAATAACTGTTGCATGAGTGGAATCATTGATTTATCCTCTAAAAAGGAACTTGGTGAAATAGTCAGACACCAGAATATAATTAAATCCTTGGACATGGAAAATGTCAGCGATGATCTTGCAGAACAGCTCAAAAGGAATCTTGTGTGGAAGGGTAGATTTTCTTGATTGCTGAATTGGGTGGAATTGACATTTTTTTGACACCACTTGAGTAGTTGATCAATGCCCTATTAATGCCAGATCAAAAACGGAATCCACATACTCATCATTTGTTTTATTTTCTCTCTATGCCTTTGTGACCTAATGGAAATGGTCTAACATATCTTGGCATAGAGCTTTCTTTTGGGTTTGTCCAGAATTGCATTCCTGAAGAATGTGATGGGTGTAGAAGGAAAGACCAGCTCCATAAGCCTTTTAGCCAATTAGGTCTAGTGATCACATTCAGTGCCTTCATTCGATGTTTACTTTTGAACTGGATTCGCCTGGCTGTGGTCAGTGTGGGGAAAGTGGAGAACGTGGCTGAAAAGCTTCAATGTGACATGTGTGACAGTGTGGTCAGCGTGACATGAACTCATGTTTATGTATGATGAAATTGACTGGAACTTTTAAGTTATCTTCTGAAATCTGACAAATATTTGTCAAGATCTTTGCAATCATCTTCAAAGGTCCTGGATAATTTTATTCTTCTTAAATCTTTTTTATTTTCACAATATTTTAAAAAATAAAAATGGCAGAATCAATTAATACTTGGACGTAGGTAAGGTCTCTTTATTAAAAGATATGTTTTTCTACAATTTTATTTGTACTTTTATCAAGGTGCATTTTCTTAGATTGGAGCTGTGCTTTTGGCACATTTTTAAGCATACGCATTTTACGTCAGATTAGTAGCAAGTTCTTGTATGTGCTTCTTTTTAAGTTACAAAGTGAACTAAAGTACTCACTGCGCTTCAGTACAAGCTTGTAGTCTTTAGCTTTGGTTGTGGTACTTCAGCCTTGGTTATAGTTGTAACTACAGCTCTGAACTCAGACTAGTTGATAAATGACTGTTACAAAATGATTTATCACAATTGCATGTAATTGGACACCTACAACTTGTTCTGATTTATGTTAAATTATTTTTGAAAACTTCCCACTGATTTTCTCTAATTTACCCTTTCAAAGACTTGCCATTTAAATAAGGAGTCATAGGGAAAGCAGGCAACTCAAGTCTGGGAGTGAGGCTTAATTGCTCTGGGTTGATGAGGGAATAGTGACAGTGATGAAGGTATTTCTGGGTAGAAGGATGGGACCATGTAAGAACAAGAGGAGACAGGGAGCTCTCAGACTGTGGGGAGAGTGTTGGTTGGAGAGTGGAAATGAGCAGGTACTTACAGATCACAATGATGCTGGCCTCTACATGGGCAGGATGTAGGACCATCAAGATAAAGGGCACCTCCAGTCATTTTCTCTGGTGGTAAAATGGGCATGTAACACAAAGGGGTTCAACAGAAATGAAGAAGGTTAAAAGGTCATAGGACCACTAAGGACAGCAATTTCAAAAGAAATGTGAAGTTTGGAAACATTCTGATAAAACAGGCAGAGTCTGCAACAGACTCACAAGGTCATGGTGCTGGAACTTTGCTCTTTTAGCTCATAAATCAATTGTACAATAACTGTATAAAATGACTGTCTCTGCATCTAAAGTGGGTGAAGTAAGTTAAAGATTTTTTTGTGGGTGCTGAGTAAAATTCTTGGTCCTGATAGTGACAATTTCTGAAATGCCGCTTGTACTGATTCAATATTGCCACCTATGTGGCTTCAATATGCACTCCATCAGCAGGACGTTCACTGTCCAAAAATGCACTTTCCAAATCTTGACCTCAAGCAAACAGGAGCATCACGTTGTGTGCATTTGCTCACTTTCTTGTCAAGTCAGTGAAGCAACTGACATCCTCCAGGCATTTCAAAGTCAAGTGTAAAGTTCCCACTTCCCAAACACATCGCATAACCAGCATTGGAAGACCACACACCACAGCTGCCACATTCTCATACTGACATGCAAGTGTGCAAGGACATGGCTTGTGATATGAAAAGGACTTATGTTTGGGAAGTAGGGATGGAGGTTGGTTTAATCATGGCTTACTGACAAAACTCTACTTCACAATGTAGCTTTACAACTTTGGTTGCTCAAAGTATAATTGAATAATGTCACCAACCTCAGAGCTTGTTATGGAGGCCTGACAATGCCCTCCTTGGAAAGCAACCATGCCATCCTGGGTACAACATGAGGCTAGGTTGTGAAGGATGTGAAGGCTAAGGAGTTTCTTCAATGAATTTGCTTTTATCTAAGCTCAGATCTCACATAGAGAATGGCATGGCTGGAGTCATGAAGATCACAGTTCATGAATCCCTGAATCTGAGGCAATCTGCAGTCCAAGAATCTGTTGCTCATGAAAGATGAGCAATGATTGGCTCATGCAACTCCTTTCTTGGGATCTCAGAGACTGCTGAACTCCTGAATGGGTGTGACTTAGCCAGGTTTGTCAATGAAAATCATACGTGGCACACATTTTAACACAGTGCAAAAGAATATATATATATCTACAAAAATGAAAGGTTTGTCTATAGTATATCACCTATCACACCTATTTGCCCTTGGTATATTTTTGTCTTCCTCTGTCTCCCACTATATCCAGGTGCAGTGCTAATTTCCATAGCTGTATTGGAGTCAGCCAGTTCTGTACTTAGCTGTTAGCCTGAAAGAGTTGGACAAACATCCTCCAGTGCCTTTGGGCCAGCTGTAAATGTTCTGCCCAAATGTAGGCTCACCCTCAGTGGTTAGAACATTTGTAGCCTTTGGGATCACAAGGCGGGTGGTACCAGGTCCCTCTGGAGTGTCTAGAGAGGAAGCTTTTAGGGGTCTTCTGTGGCTCCTCCATTCTAAGGGTACATGCTGACATCTCTGTTTCTCCCTAAGAGGAAGGGACACCAAGAGTGAGGTTGAGGACCCTCATTCTCCTCTCACTGAACCACTGATGTCTAGCACATTACAGTGACAGTGATGACCACAGGTTCCTGTGCATGCTCAGTGGACACGGACTATACTGAATTGAATTTCCAAGGTGGTCTCCAGCCTGTCCACGGAGGGAGCCAGCTAAACATATGCTCGAGTCAACATGGTACGAATAGCATAGTGGACTCCTTCATCCTTAGGTACAGCTTCTCAAATGACTCTTACAAATCTTCCTGCTGCTCCTGTGCTTATCTGTGCATTTTGGTAAAGTTCTTTAATACGCCAGACCAAAGGACATCTCCTGCTTGGGGTTGATCAGGTGCCTGTTCTCTGACAGTCCTCTAAGTGCTAAAGACTTGTAGCATTTCTTCCTTGACCAGTTGCAAATATATGTCAGTGCTCTGCTCACCAGATTGAGCTCCGGAATCTAATCTAGAAAGAATCAGTGAAAGTCTCTGAGCCAGTGCATGAGGATTGAGTGGCCTCCTTCTCAGAGGTGGAGGTGGAGCAGAGAGTCTCTGGTTTGGTCTATACCTTGCAAAGTTTTGCTAGATGCCATTAGGACCTCCATGGGAGAAGAGAGATTTAGTTTGGCCTACAGAGATAAAAAGCATGTGTGGATTAAGAACACGTTAGTACTGGTAGTAGTGGGAGAGCAGTGCAGCACAGCACAATTGGCATAGTGGGTCTATCTACAGCACATGGACAGCAGCAGTTCAAGGATGCAGTTTAGGTAAAAAGCCTGAAACGTCGATTTTACTGCTCCTCAGATGCTGCCTGAACTGCTGTCCTCTTCCAGCACCACTAATCCAGGACAAGGATGCAGTTTGCCAACACTTCCTCAAGGACAACTAGGGAGGGGCAATAAATTCTGGCCGAGCAAGCAACACCTGTATCCCAAGAGTAAATTTGAAAAAAGCTTCTGTCTCGACACAGTCTTGGCTCTCTCGTCCAGTTTATGGGCCATTTCCTGCAATGAGACATTGATGGAAGAGGTTGGATCAGCATTTTATGGTGAATCAGGAGCAGGAGAAGTGTTGAGGTGTCTCCAGTGAGTGAGTAGCAAGCATGGAGGACAGGAAGGATAAGTAGTATGTGAGAATGAGGATGGTACGAACCCTTGAAAGGATATGATATGTGTAAAACTGAGATTTGTGGTCCATGAACCTTGGAGGTGCACTGGCAGCACTGGAGTGAATGGTGGCCCTACAAATGAAGTAGCAGAGAGAAAATGGTGGCACTCACCCTGGGCAGAACTTAATTGATCAATGATCTTTTTACTGCACTGCTGGGCATTCCGCTTCCCCCAGGACACAGCTCTGACCCACACTGCTAACTGGGTCCAGGGTGGCTATGTCTGGTGGTGTGGAAGTGAAATGGAAAAAAAGGACAGCCTGCCTCTCCACAACCCATCCACCAACACCTTCAGGTCCATTGGGTGAGGGGTAAGCTTTTCTGTGTGTGCCATAATCCAACACCACTGTGTGAGGGGCAATTTCTGGCTTACAACCTGAAATGGTGTGCAGCCGGGTTTTAAACATGGTGCCAATGGTGTGAATGACAAAAGATCCCAGCAATGGCAAGCACCACCACTCCTCCAGCTACATGGCTCCATGAGAAGGATTGCAAAAAGCCACACTTCCATAAGTGATGAGATGAAGAACAAAAGATTGTATGAGAATAGTCACTTTAAAATGTGATTGACCAGCCTCCATAAATCTCAACTCAACAATACACAGATTCCACCAATGGTGTGGCTTCTGTGCTTCCTAGTGTAACTGTCAATGACATGCAGACTGACTGAAGACAGTGCACTAATTCCATGACACACAGAGAGTGACTGAAGGTGAGGCAGGTAGCTTTTGTACTAGGCCATAACATTTCATGATGTCATGCATCAATCTTAAATGTAGATTAGATCAGATTACTTACAGTGTGGAAACAGGCCCTTCGGCCCAACAAATCCACACCGCCCCGCCGAAGCGCAACCCACCCATACCCCTACATTTACCCCTTACCTAACACTACGGGCAATTTAGCATGGCCAATTCACCTGACCTGCACATCTTTGGACTGTGGGAGGAAACCGGAGCACCCGGAGGAAACCCACGCAGACACGGGGAGAATGTGCAAACTCCACACAGTCAGTCGCCTGAGGCAGGAATTGAACCCGGGTCTCTGGCACTGTGAGGGAGCAGTGCTAACAGTGTGCCACCGTGCCGCCCACAAATGTACAGGCCTGGAATCTCTGCCATAAGACAACATATGTGTTGACTGTAAAAGGAAATAAAATTAAGACAATCTCGGAGAAGGACGTCTCTCATGTGGATGGAACGACACCCATGGTTATCTGCAATTTGATTCTGTCTAACAGAGTTAGCAGTGATATCAATAGATAGTTATGATTCCACATATAAAAACTTAGTGGGGCAAACTCTCATTGCTGTCACATAGGCTTTCCATACAGACAGCCTGATCCCTCAGATTCCTTCCTCTCATGCACACATAGTGATGAGACTTCAATGTTTCTTCCTTCCCCCTCCAACTCTCACAGGTATTATGGAGCCCTTTGTTCTAACATTGATGTCTAGAACCTGCCCATATCCCCCATTTTATTTATGCACCCCTTGAACCCGTCACATTTTGGGACTGTGGGGGAAAGGAAAGCAGCTTGATATTTTAAGTGTTAGTTTTTCCTGAGATTTCAATTTGATCAAGAAAATTTATGTTTTTGCTGTTGACCTGTTTTTCACTACACAGGATGGCAATATTTAATACATCTTCCAGCGCTGAGTACTCCTTTTTGACTCAGCACTAAATGTTTTGTATTTTTTACTTGTCTTCAATATCCCCCAGTTCTTGGCTCCGAGTTTCAGCTATTTAGACACTTTTTTTTCTTTATAAGCCTTTCACTCGTTTATTAATAGAATCTTTAATATGATTGAACGTTATCATTTAAACAGGTTGCAAATCATTCAACCCTTTTTCCTTTTTATAATTGTAATTACTCTTTTTTTTTCCCCCTCCATTCTCTATTTTGGTTTACATTCTATAAAATATATTTTCTTCCCATTGTAGCTGGCTGATCCAGTCTATATTTTAAACATTTTCTGTTTTTGCATTCTCATTTTCACTTTGCCCCATCAGCCTTACAGACAAGATTTCATTCTTTCTCTGTTCCCACATTTACAGGTCAGTATTCTCTGACTGTCTTCCTCCATATTAACAAAGCTGGCTTGCAGTTCCTCCTCCCATTCACACTGACAGGCTGAACCTTCTTCTTCTCATTTTGTAAAAGCTCAGTCCCAACACCTCCTTTCCTCTTACTCAACCTGTACTCCAATTAATATATCACACTTTTTATGCAAACTTCTTTATAATAGATAAGTATAGTGCCTTGAGATGATGACTTCTATTATTCAGAAAATATATTTACACAAATGAATATTTGTGTGTTTCTGATTCTCACCTTCAGGGAAAAAGCTTGCTTCAAATCCCATTCCAAACATCATATTCTCAAGATTATTGACCGCCTGAGTGAAAAGCAAGTCAAGGAAGAAAGCAAACAAGTGTAAAAATGAAGATCTTGTGCATCTACCTCATCTCTGTGACAAATCATACAAGGGAACTAAACCGGAGCAATGATCTGACACATCAATAACCTGGTACTGGAAAAATACATTTGTTTTTGCTCTGACGTATTTCAAATTTTAAATTGTGTACAGACAGAGTTTTTCTGAAGTTAATCTTTCAATTTTCTCTTCATTATAAATTTTTGGAGAGGCCACAGACATAGCCATTGATTTTGCCATCAACTGACAGCACAAGGTGAGGCAGAAATTCATCATTCAGGTTGATTTTTGGGTGGGTGGAAGAACAGGATGGGAGAAAATGTTGCGTGTGTTGCAGATACTGTATAAACCTCTCATGCTTCTATCTATGTTAATAACAGACCAACTTCTGCACTTTAAAATGTGAACGCACACCAAGCTGGACCAAGGAGACAAGTTCAATAACCTAAACCTGAAAATCCAGGAACTGGCATCCATTTAGATGAGGCATTAGGAAACCAGGCAGGACCAATTTCTTTCTAACCTGGGATTTGTTTTTGGGAAGTATCTTTTGGGTGAATCTGCATTTCCTCTACTTCCATGACACCAGTATATGACTGTTTTAGACATTTCACTAACTTTGAATTGGTTTTAGTTCATAAGTGACAAATTAGTTGCTTGAGACAAGTGAATAAGGGCTTATGCCCGAAACGTCAATTCTCCTTCTCCTTTGATGCTGACTGACCTGCTGCGCTTTTCCAGCAACACATTTTTAAGCTCTGATCTCCAGCATCTGCAGTCCTCACTTTCTCACAGGTGAATCACCTTCTATCAATCATACTACATTTATATGTCTTGTAGGAAAATAACAGCCATTACATTACCTAAGAGAATTGCACGTATTAGACTGTAAAGGAGGAAGACATCCTTTTGTTGGCATTTTCAATTAATGAAAGCATTTTTTGAAAATCTCAATCCTGTAACTTCAACATGGTGAATGAAAGGAAGGGGTTAGAAGTAAGCAAACTCTTGGAACCTTTTAAACACTGAGAAGAAAGATTAAATTAAGCAATCTAGAAGTAGAAAAGAGATGGACGAGATCGAAACAAGTCAAAATTGCAAAATGAAGAATAAAGCAATATGAAAATAAAGAATCAAGGAAAAGTGTCACCAGATAAAACCATAAATATTATTGATAATTTTCTAATAGTCCATTAGCTGTTTAAGTGAGCTTCTCTGAACTTGGTTGCAGACGATTTACTATGGTTCACTTGTAGCATAAATGAAATACAGTGATATTTCATGTGGAAAATAGTTACTTAATTGGGTTCACTCCTTAATAATTGACTTAATTGCTGCTTTGGCCATTGAGTACTAAAACATTACTGATACATTTAATCTCACATAGAAAATGGCAGTAATTATGTTAATTGTTGCGCTACATGCAAAAAATCCACAATGTTACCACAACCTTTCCAATTGCCTTTTGTTTCATCTAGTTAAGTTTACCAAACTTGAATAATTTGATGAAGTGATAAAATTAAAAAGATATTTAACCAAATTATCTTTATGTCACTGCAGGGACATTGCGTTCTATATTAGTACCTGTTTTTGTTGGAGCCAATCCTGAGCCTGTAGTCCAGGGCTTATCACTATGACAACGCTAACCACTTATAGAGTCATAGAGTACAGCACGGAACCAGACCCTTTGGTCCAACCCGTCCATGCCAACCAGATATCCCAACCCAATCTAGTCCCACCTGCCAGCACCCAGCCCATAGCCCTCCAAACCTTTCCTATTTATATACCCATCCAAGTGCCTTTTAAATGGTTCAATTGTACCAGCCTCCACTACTTCCTCTGGCAGCTCATACCACACACGCACCACCCTCTGCATGAAAAAGTTGTCCTTTAGGTCTCTTTTATATCTTTCCCCTCACACCATAAACCTATGCCCTCCAGTTCTGGACTTGCCCCACTCCAGGGAAAAGACCTTGTCTATTTACCCTATCCATGCGTCTCCAACCCTCCAGGGAAAACAACCCAAGCCTATTCAACCTCTCCCTATAGCTCAAATCCTCCAACCCTGGTAACATCCTTATCAATTTTTTCTGAATCCTTTCAAGTTTCACAACATCCTTCCGATAGGAAGGAGACCAGAATTGCACACAATATTCCAAAAGTGGCCTAACCAATGTCCTGCACAGCCGCAACATAACCCCCCAACTCCTGTACTCAATACTCTGACCAATAAAGGAAAGCATACCAAATGCCTTCTTCACTATCCTATCTACCTGCAACTCTACTTTCAAGGAACTATGAACCTGCACTCCAAGGTCTCTTTGTTCAGCAACACTCCCTGAGACCATATCATTAAGTGTATAAATCCTGCCAAGATTTGCTTTCCCAAAATGTAGCACCTCGCATTTATCTAAATGAAACTCCATCTGCCATTCCTCAGCACATTGACCCATTTGATCAAGATCCTGTTGTAATCTGAGGTAACCTTCTTCACTGTCCACTACACCTCCAATTTTGGTGTCATTTGCAAACTTATTAACTTACTAACTTAGCAATAAACACATTTAATATTTGGATTTGACTTTAGTCTGTGCCAAGTCATACACTTTCTTTTTAGTCCAGAAGTTATCTAATTATGTATAATTGCTACAAAAATAAATATTTTAATCAAGTCATCACTGACAGCTTATTGCATTTTATGATTAATAGATATTTAGACTGATGACTACTCTCTATTAAATTGGAAGATTTTCTGCTAATATGAGTCATGGCATTGATGACAATTTACCATGTTATAAAAGTTAGGGCCAAAATTTCATTTCACTTGACAACTGGAACATTTCTGAGTTCTGAAATCCCTAGATTCACCAGTGATACAACACTATCTTCAAAGCGAGGGCCATTAATTCTCCTCGAGATAGGTTCACTACCCAATTTGGGACATGGGACCTGGATGTTTGTCAATCTGGAAAGTAATTTATTGTTCTGGACAGTCAGTGTTGGTGAAGCATGATAAAGAAATGGCAAAATAACCTTTGCAAGAAAGAAAAGCTTGAGCTGCTGTGGAATGGTAGAAAGGGTACATACAGCCGGTTTCTGCTATAATATATGTTTCTTCAATGTGAATTGGCTTTAATGCAATTGAAGAAGTTAGACCATTATTTGTAGAACATGAATTTTTCTTACCTATATTGGCTGTAACATGATTCTGATTCCATTATTTTAAGTGAGGTGCATATTATGCGATATTCTTGTAATGCAAGATTGCAAGACAACAGAGCTATCGCGTCATTTCAGAACCAACTGTATTTAAAAACAGGAGGGCAATGTCTGGTGGGAATGAGTCAAATCCAGGAGATTGTTTCCTGTAGATATTTCATGTTGATGCTTTATCAATGACTGATCATTAGCTTGGCCCATGACAAAGCAAAGACCAAGGAGGATTGTTGGCAGCAAACTATCTCAAATACTCCTACCCCGTGCCATACATTGCTTGAAATGGGAATATCACAAGGCGTCAGGAGTGGTCATCTAGAAAAATGTATACTAAGCACAATTGGACCAAGACAAAGCATTCTGTGGATTAGTGATATTAATGAAAGAAAATGTCAGTCCAAAGCCTCCAATTGTTAGTGAACTTTTCATATTCCATAGGAAAAAATAAGATACATCTCTCAATCAGTTCTTAGTTGAAGTGAGGAAGCTGCCAACAAAATGCCAATTCAGCATTTGTTTTGAAAGAAATCCTTAGACAGAGACTTGTGTAATGGCACAATTTAAGTGAAGGTCAGAAAAAACTTTTCAGCAGAAGCTGGTTAACATTGAACATTGAAGGCTGTTGATTGACATGTGAGTGTGCAATTACAATGAGCTGCCATAAATAAGATGGGAACAAAACTCCAATGGATCATGCTTGTCCTGTGAGAAAGAAAATGCAGATCACCAACCAAATTTTTGGAAATACATTGTCAATCACCAATGGGGCCAAACTCAGGTGTGGACCTGGAAAATTGCACATTCGGAAGTGTCCACTTGTTCTGACACCTCGATGATACATTTACATTTTCAAAGAGAGGGTAAAGAGATGATTGCCCAAACCTTTGCTAGCTGGCTGCTTTTCCTGATCCTCTATTTGCAAAGACAACAGCAAGCCAGTTATGGCAGCTATTTAGCTCTTTAATTATCTCTTGACGCCATCCCCTGTCTTCTGACCATTGTTCCATGCCACAAATTGAGCAATGAACCAACCTCCAAGACAATTAATCATTGTCGCTGAAAATTATAAGGCAGGAGTTAGGACCTGGAAATGTTCTAAGGGATGAGGTAAGAAATATAAACAGAATATCTTCCACTGTAATAGAGAATCCAAAAATCTATTCATCATAAAGTACAAAAGAAAGATGGTTTAAATCGAAATGCAACTCTTGCAATAATTATAAACAATGAGATAGTTAATGAAATAGAAAGAAAGCATGTGACATGGCACAGACTGAAGCCATATCAATGTAGTAAATATGTTCGCCTACTAAGTGAATATGTTGCTACGGTGATCTGTCTTGAAAAATTCTTTGTCATATTGGCACAGACAAAATGGGAAGAGTATCAGCGCACTGACTGATTGAGTCTGACCCTGCAAATATATTTTCAGCTAAGACTTAATAAAACAAGATTCATTTCTGAAAACTATACTCAAAAAGTTCAGTGTAAGAGATTCTGCACCGTCTAATTCATCTTCTAAGAAAAGGTTCTGTAAAAATGTATGCCTGTCATCTCGCTCAAGTGATAAATTGAGCAAAACCCCTATTTAACTTGACATCTAACTTGAATTATCCTGCCATCAGGAACCATCATGTTCTATATCAGATTTGATCATTTCTCTTTGTACGTAATCCACAATTTAGGACGCAGAGTTTTTCAACCATTGATTTAAATAGAAGAAAAGCATACTCACTGAGAAAGAAGCAGATTTTCTCAGTGAGTGATATTTTCTGCTGAGAGGTAGTAAATTACTAAATTAATCTACAGTGGAATACTTGCCTCATTTGCCAACGCATATGCCTCTTCGTCATGATGAGGAGTCTCCATTTCTAGATTTGAATAGGTTTTTTATTCAATGAAAAGGCATCTGGATAGGTATATGAATAGGAAGGATTTAGAGGGATATGAGCCAAGTGCTGGAAAATTAGACTAGATTAGGTTAGGATGTCTGGTTGTCATGGACGAGTTCGACTTAAGGGTTTGTTTCCATACTGTACATTGCTATGACTCTATGACAGGATGTGGACATCACTGGACAAGCCTGTATTTATTGCCCATCCATATTGCCCAGAGAGGAGTTAAGTGTGAACCACATTGCTGTGGGTCAGGAGTCACTTTATATGATTCTCATCAGGTTCGCTTTACTTCCTAAGAATTAATTCCCAGTACTTTTTCATTATATTAATTACTGTTTTATCAAATCATTTAGTCACTTTATGCCATAGACCAGGCAAGAATGGCAGTTTCCTTCCCTAAAGGACATTGGTAAACGAGATGAGACTTTCCAACAATCGGCAATGGTATCATTAGATTGAACAGTTTGACTTATAATTGCAGATACTGATTGAATTCAAATTCCACCATTTTCAGATGAATTAAAAAAGCATATGGGACTGCTCAAACAAGAACAGTTTTTGTCACTCTGATATCTTGAGTAATATTTCTCTGTCAATCAATATCATCTAAAACAAATTAATGGCTCATTCTTTTCATCTGTTATTTTTGATATCTTGCTGCATGCAATCTGTCTGCTTCACTTGTTTCAATATAACATTTCAGAAAGTAATTTATTACATGTGGAACGACTTGGGACCTTGATGATGCAATATAATTGTAAGCTTTTGTTTCAATTTGAAGCTTGATATTCACTTGACCTAAATTTTAACGTATTAATGCATCATTTACTTACGTTTGGCTATCAAAATATTATGCACCTTGTCAAATGATCTGCAGTTTGCTCCATATTTAGTATGAGCAATATAGTTGCAAATTACATCCATAGATGAACAGGCTTTGCCATGAGGTCATAAAACTAGGCTTTGTTCCCAAAATGGTCAGCATACTGTGTTACAACACAGATGGCATCATGCCAAACTAAATCTGTCTCTATCTCTGGATTCATAACACAATGGAATTAAAGCATTAGCCCGCAAAAGTGCCCAATTTCTCTTAACCAGAGTTTATAACTAAAAGGTATTGGACACCAAGTTTATAACTTAAATATAAAATTACAACTAATGTGTGTTTAATGTGAACTTAGCAGAACAGAGATAATCAACAACGGTAACATAACTATTACGTACAATTTAAAACCCGATCTTCTTTGACCATAACCCGCACTCAAACACAGACAGTCTAACAGGCATACACAATTATGGGATAAATTGAAAAGAAAAATAATTGCCTTGTAATTTGCCAGTTAAATTAAACTGTTTTAAAGGATAAATACCAAGCCATCACAAAATCCTTGGAAAATGGCTACATAGCATTTTCTTGCTATATATTTTGCTCGAATTCTAAAGTCACTGACAAATGTAAATAGTTTCAGCAAACTTCCAGAAATATTTAGTTATTTCTTGTAGACTGGGATCCTTTTCTCAGAACATTCAACAATTCAATAACTGGAGAGAAAACCAGAAAGAGCAAAACAGAGCAGCCAGTCCGGCAGCTTTGAAAGTCACTGTGCTGACGTGTAGAAACTGGTTTAATCCCACCTTGGTTGACCAATTCTACATCCAAATTGCTGCCAGCCCTGAACATACCAATAATTTGTTGCCCATTCATCTACAGTGTCCTTAGAACATTAATTGAGTTGCATTATCTTCCAGGCCAATTCCTAACAGATAAAATCTGCTTTTGTCCTCTTTTAAAACTGGCAGCTGTTAAAAATTCAACTCTTATTCTCAACTCACAGCTCCAAACCAAACCAAAATAGAAAAGTAAAAGAAAAATAGTGATGCTTTCGACAACTGAGTTACACTCAAGTAGCTCCTACGACAAGAAAGAAACTTGTAAATCACTGGGGTGATTATCTCTGCCTATCTTCATATATCTTTTCAAATTCCTGGCCTGAGACCTTTTCCAGCATTTTGTGTTCTAATTTTGTGCATCACTTCATAAATGCTTACAGATATCTGCAACTAGACTTTGTCCTGGCTAAAGAATAATGTGTGGCATGCAAAATAATTACGGGAAACTGAAAACAAATATGAAAGAGGAGTTGAGTCAAACAAAGCTGGGACAAAAAACCTGTTCAATATAACCATTGAATTAGTCTCCATATTTCTGTCTTCCCCTTCTCCCTAAAGTGACTAAATGATTTGATAAAACAATAATTAATATCATTAAAATGCACTGGGAATTAAAGTCTTAGGAAGTGAAGGGAACCTGATGAGAATCATATAATGTAAGTAATGAAATTAAAATGGCATGGAGGAATATAACACATACAAGTTGTCTATAGTTTATTAAATTACATGAATATTTAAAGTGCATATAATTAGAATAATAGATTGCTTACAGTACATCAACACCAAGAGATAGAATCTAAAGCACTACTTAAAAAGTAATGCTCAAATAGCAGAACACCATATTCAGTGAAATAAAATATAGCATTTTATGCTGTACATAAACAGGTTAAAGTACTGCTATTAACACATCTTTATATCTATCTGTTCCTCAATGACCTTTATTCCATAGGCAGCCTGGTGCTCACTGCTGTTTCATCGAGCAATTTAACTAAAGCATTCTGTTTTTTCTTTCATGTAATTTGCACTGGAATCCCAAACAATTCCTGAAATCTAACTTCAAATCTCTCTGCTTCACCTTCTTACCATTCCCATTCACCAGTTCCAATATCTTCACTGTTCAAAAATTTTCCTCTTTATGGTCCAAAATGTCTATCCTTAGCATAAGGCCCAGTTTCATCCACTTCAGCATGATGTGAAGAAGAATATATATGATGGGGCAGGAGTAGATTGTTTTTCCCCTTGAGTCTGCTGCAGTATACAATATGGTTATTCACATGGCTGATCTGACTACTCCAAATGCTCATCTGGCCCCACTGATCATCACGACAAGCCAGGCTTCAACCTTCCCAACCTTTTCTTTATCATGGTGGTGTGGAGATTCCCACCAAACCACACCATGCACTTCCCAACATCCAAATCCACATACCTATCTAAGTCCTCCTGGTCCTTTCCTCCGTCACCAGCCTTTATTATTCCATCATGCTTCTTCTTCAGGCCACCTTTTTTTTCTAAATCTTTTCATTCAGAAATACTGGCTGACATAGTCTGAGTCTTCATTTGCAATGGGGAGGGATATATCTGAAAATTCTCCCACCTACTCCTTTTATGTATCTGTCTGCCTCTTACGTTTTAGTTCTTCTAAAAGGGTTCACAGCTGAAAAGGTAACAGACGGAATATTGCTCGGCTCTGAACGAGGAGGCCTCTGGTCAGAAATCCAGGACCACTCCCAAACATCGGGAACAAGTCACATTTCCCAAAAGAGTTCTGGGATCAGGGGAGCAGCAGGATTCCAATTAACAGGGATTATTGCTCATTATCACCCTCATTAACATTTATTCTCCCCTTATTAACATGCAACTTCTGATTCTACCATGTCTCCGATGGAATCTAGCTGGCAATAATTCCCAACATGAAAGGCTAAGCATCTGACACATGGCAGGCAAAAGTGAGGACTGCAGATGCTGGAAACTAGATTCTAGATCAGAGTGGTGCTGGAAAAGCACAGCAGGTCAAGCAGCATCCGAGGAGCAGGAAAATTGACGTTTCGGGCAAAAGCCCTTCATCAGGAATAGAGGCAGGAAGCCTCCAGGGTGGAGAGATAAATGGGGGTTGGGGCTGGGAAAAAGGTTGCAAAGAGTACAATAGGTGAATGGGGGTAGGGATGAAGGCGATAGGTCAGAGAGGAGGGTGGAGCAGATAGGTGGGAAGGGAGATTGTCAGGTAGGGCAAGTCATGAGGATAGTGCTGAGCTGGAAGGTTGGAACTGGGGTAAGGTGGGGGGAGGGGAAATGAGGAAACTGGTGAAGTCCACATTGATGCCCTGGGTTGAAGTGTTCCAAGGCAGAAGATGAGGTGTTCTTCCTCCAGGCATCTGGTGGTGAGGGAGCAGCGGTGAAGGAGGCCCAGGACCTCCATGTCCTCGGCAGAGTGGGAGGGGGAGTTGAAATGTTGGGCCACAGGGCGGTGGGGTTGATTGGTGTGGGTGTCCCGGAGATGTTCCTTAAAGTGCTCTGCGAGGAGGCGTCCAGTCTCCCCAATGTAGAGGAAACTATATCGGGAGCAGCAGATACAATAAATGACATTGGTGGATGTGCAGGTGAAACTTTGATGGATGTGGAAGGCTCCTTTGGGGCCTTGGATAATGGTGAGGGAGGAGGTGTGGGCGCAGGTTTTGCAATTCCTGCGGTGGCAAAGGAAGATGCCAGGATGGAAGGGTGGTTTGTTGGGGGGTGTGGACCTGACCAGGTAGTCATGGAGGGAACAGTCTTTGCGGAAGGCAGAAAGGGGTGGGGAGGGAATTATATCTCTGGTGATGGGGTCTGTTTGGAGGTGGCAGAAATGTTGGCGGATGATGTGGTTAATACAAAGGTTGGTAGAGTGGAAAGTGAGGACCGGGGGGTTTGAGGGCAGAGGGGGGGATGTTGATGAGATGCATTGGAGGGTATCTTCAACCACATGAAAAGGGAAATTGCAATCTCTAAAGAAGGAGGCCATCTGGTGTGTTCTGTGGTGGAACTGGTCTTCCTGGGAGCAGATAAGGTGGAGGCGGAGGAATTGGGAATACGGGAAGGCATTTTTGCAGGAGGTAAGGTGGGAAGAGATGTAGTCCAGGTAGCTGTGGGAGTCGGTGGGTTTGTAAAAAATGTCAGTGTCAAGTCGATCGTCATTAATGGAGATGGAGAGGTCCAGGAAGGGGAGGGTGTGTCAGAGATGGTCCAGGTGAATTTAAGGTTGGGGTGGAATGTGTTGGTGAAGTTGATGAACTGCTCAACCTCCTCGCGGGAGCACGAGTTGGCACCGATGCAGTCATCAATGTAGCGGAGGAAGAGGTGGGGAGTGGTGCCGGTGTAATTACGGAAAATGGACTGTTCTACATAGCCAACAAAGAGACAGGCATAGCTGGGGCCCATACATGTGCCCATGGCTACCCCTTTGTTCTGGAGGAAGTGGGACGATTCGAAGGAGAAATTGTTAAGGGTGAGGACCAGTTCGACCAAACGAATGAGAGTGTCGGTGGAAGGGTACTGTTGGAGACGTCGGGAGAGGAAGAAATGGAGGGCTTGGAGGCCCTCATAATGGTGGATGGAGGTGTAGAGGGATTGGATATCCATGGTGAAGATGAGGGGTTGGGGGCCGGGGAAACACAAGTCTTGGAGGAGGTGGAGGGCGTGGTTGGTGTCTCAAACGTTTGTGGGGCGTTCCTGGACTGGGGGGATAGGACAGTATCGAGGTAGGTAGAGATGAGTTCGCTGGGGCAGGAGCAGGCCGAGACAATGGCTCAGTCGGGGTGGTCAGGCTTGTGGAAATTGGGAAGGAGGTAGAATCGGACAGTGCGGGGTTCCCAGACTATGAGGTTGGAAGCTGTGGGTGGGAGATCTCCTGAGGTGATGAGGTTCTGTATGGTCTTGGAGATGATGGTTTGGTGATGGGGGTTGAAGTCATGGTCGAGGTGGTGTAGGGAGGAGGTGTCTTCGAGTTGGCGTCTGGCTTCTAGTGTAGAGGTCAGTGTGCCAAACTACCACTGCACCCCCTTTATCTGCTGGCTTGATGGTGAGGTCAGGATTGGAGCAGAGGGAATGGAGGGCTGTGCGTTGTGAGGGTGAGAGGTTGGAGTGGGGGAGGGGGGTGGACAGTTTGAGGCGGTTAATGTCTCAGTGGCAGTTGGAAATGAAGAGGTCGAGGGCGGGTAATAGGCCAGCATGGGGTATCCAGGTGGATGGAGTGTGTTGGAGGTGAGTGAAGGGGTCCTTGGAAGGTGGCCGGGAGTCCTGATTGTAAAAGTAAGCTCGGAGGTGGAGGCGGCGGAAGAAGTGTTCAACGTCACAATGTGTATTAAATTCATTGATGCGTGGACAGAAGGGGATAAAGGTAAGGCCTTTGCTGAGGACTGATCGTTCATCCTCAGTGACGGGGAGGTCCTGGGGGGATGGTGAAAATTCAGCAGGGCTGAGAACTAGGATCTGGCGTGGGTGTGGAGCTGTGAGTGGGGGCAGAGCCTGTAACTGGAGTGGGTGTAGTGGTAGAGGAAATAGGGGTGTAGTCATGAGCAGGGGTGATGTTCCCCTCAGGGATCTGGGGGGTGGGGATGGTGACAGTGGGATCTGTGGCGGGGGGTCAGCAGAATGCAGGTGAGTGACGTTGGTTGGGGAGGAAGTGGTGGTGAACATTTGTGACGTCAGCGATGATGTGGGGGGGGCGGAAGTGATGTCACGTGTGGTGCATGAGGAATCGTGAGGGGCGGAAATGGCTGCAGATGTGCCCATGATGGGGGCGGAAGTGATGTCAGGGATCACCGTGGGGATGGTAGCTGTACCAGCCACATGGCTAATGGCATCCGAGCAGTTCCAGAGACCAGGGGAATCTTCTGGAATGTTTGAGGAGTGCTGGTTATTAAGGTGGTGTATAAAAGTTTGTTGTACTTACAGTTTTTGATGTTTGAGATGATGTTGAAATACCTTTTGTTGAGAGTATGAATTCTTCTTAGAATAAAGTACAGAAGGGTCCTTTGCAGTTATAAGAGAGTGTGGCCCTCAGCTAAGGCAGGGCTGACTGTAGAGAGGTTAGGTGCCAGCACATGGTTGCGAGTATGGAGCGGAAGATCTGGAAGATGAACTGTTTCTGGTGGTTTTGAATCTGTAGTCAGTACTGTTTGTCCTGTTCGGTTCCGAACTGTGCTGGGTTGAATGTAGTCCGGAGTCCATGTGGGATCAGTTGGTTACGGAGGCAGGCATTGAGAAAGCAGATGTGGCTGTGGTAGCGGGTCTGTTTCAGTACATGGTTGAAGAGCTTCAGGGCAGAGGACATGACCTGGGAGTTGCAGTGAGAGAGAGACTCACTGAGGTTCTTGTGGAGAGAGGAGGAGAACTTCTTCAAGGTAGGCATCCTTGCGAGAGGATTCGCAGTAAGGTTAAAAATCAACTAGGCGGAAGTGACTACCGCAGATGCTGGAAACCAGAGTTTAGATCAGAGTGGTGCTGAAAAAGCACAGCAGGCCAGGCAGCAGGGCTATCTGATGAAGGGCTTTTGCCCGAAATGTCGATTTTCCTGCTCCTCAGATGCTGCCTGACCTGCTGTGCTTTTCCAGCATCTGACACATCGCAGCCTTTTGACACTTTTATTGCATATCTCCAACTGACAGTATGCATCTGCCCTATCATGCTGCAATGTGGAGTACACCAGCACTTTTCACTGTAATGTCGCTGCAAGGACAGTTTGTGTATGCAGGGCCGCAGCCAGCTCACAGATTGGACCAGGTTATCTCTCAAGTTTACACAATCCTTGGCCTCACACCTTGCACCAACCTGGATGTCTTCAGCATCTCCATCTAGCCCTGCCTTGCCTTTCAGCACAAGCACAGAGCCAAGCTGATTCCCATGTCGTCAGCAGTCACCAGTCCAGGGAGTCGATATGTTGCTGCATGTTACCATGCTGCCCCAGTGCTGTACATGAACCTGGTGCCAGCAGCGCTCACGGCCGTCAAACCTCCAAATGGTCCTGAATGTGCTTCCAATAAATGACCCTGTCTCAAAGTTGATGGAGTTACATCAAAGGAGACACCCTTCAGTAAGGATGTGTTGGCATTCTAAGCCAAGGACAGCCTCCAATATCAATCCAGAGGCTTATGCACACTCAGGAGGTGCTTGAAGTGGACAAGGTCAGAACACTTTCCTCATAGAGGATGAAGGACCGAATGTCAGGCACCCCACCACCAGGTTCACTCTTTCTGCCCCATTAGGGGTTAGTTTCTCTTGGACTGAGAGAAAGGGGGAGTTTGAATGAGGTGAAGGTGGGTGGCACAGCTGTTGGTGTTGGTGCAGGGAGGGGAAAGTTGGTGAGGTTCCCAAGTGAGAGAGTAGACAGTGTAGAGGGCATGCATGATTGGTAGTCTGGGGGTGTTTGGGGTGGTAGAGTGAGTGGTGTTGCATTCAATTGTGAGTTCACTTCATCTGCCATAACCTCTCAGACCCTCTCCATGACATGGTGTGCCTATATTATGCAAATCTGGAGCAGGGCCAGCACTTGTCCAGATGCACAGCAATCTTTAAAAGGTGGCACCAAGGATGCTGATCTATTCCATAATAACCCAGCAGTGGTAGAAACAGGCTAATCAGACAAGAGGGATACCTGGGGGCATTGTGGGAAGTTATTGGAACGAGTTTGTAAAGATCACGTGAGAAAAACTGTTTGGCCATGCAGAAAGAAACCTTCCATGAAATTCAACAAAAATATGGGTAAGATTCATCCCAATATGTCTGGAGTTCCCACAGATGCTAACCTACTCAGTGTTTCCAGCATATTATGATTTTTGTTTCACGTTTACACAAGATTCTGGCCATCAGTGAAAGGCGCTTACATTTTATGTTGATGTATCACTTCTGATTTATATTCATAGTTGGCTCAAAATGTCATTGCTCTATTTATTGGCAAGAGTCCAAGTTCTTTCTTCTGCTCCCACATCGTTTGGTCCTGTTTGTGATTTTCTGCTGTGTTTCACATCTGAATGCTGATAAACTCATCACAGTACAATGTATGACAGGTAGGTTTCCGTAAGGACTTACCTTGGTGACTATTGAACTGTGCGTTAGTGTTCTACTGTCGCACCTCTAGCCCTGAATTTGGCAAAAGACTCTTTTTTAAATCTGTTTTATCCATGACAAGTTCCTTTCATGTAATGGCTGAGATTCTGACAAGCTGACAGAGGCCTGTCCACTCATCAGAGAACAGCAGGGAAGCTCATTCAGTTCCATGGGGAAGGCCTGATGATATGAAGTGCATTTCAGGCACTGAAATGGTCACTACCCCCCAGAGCTGGATCCCTTATTCAGACACAGGGTGACTGATTACACAATGTCCCCATCACCCCACTACACTGCAGTAGGATCAGGGATAATGAATGTAACTTGGGTCATTAACTTGGGGTGGCACAGTGGTTAGCACTGCTGCCTCACAGTGCCAGAGACCCAGGTTCAATTCCCACCTCAGGCAATCCACATTTTTGTGGAGTTTGCACATTCTCCCCGTGTCTGCGTGGGTTTCCTCCGGGTGCTCCGGTTTCCTTTCACAGTCCAAAAATGTGCAGGTCAGGTGAATTAGCCATGCTAAATTGCCCATAGTGTTAGGTGAAGGGGTAAATGTAGGGGAATGGGTATAGGTGGGTTGCGCTTCAGCAAGGCAGCATGGACTTGTTGGGTCAAAAGGCCTGTTTCCACACTGTAAGTAATCTAAAAAAAAATTAATGAACCTAATTGTTATCCTGCCACTGGAGATCTTGTATCAGCCCCTCCCATCCTCAAGAGAATTTTGTTACTGCAGGAGACTGGTACAATGCTTCTTCCCACACTGTGGTGAGCAGAGCCTCTGTGTTACCCATCACCCCACTAGATTGCAGTAGGGCTACAATGGGCTATATTAAATCCAATCAAATGGGTGTTTTCTGGGTGATGGAGTGAAGGGATGAGATTCTTTTCATGTAGCCAACGCAGCCATTGTTTGCACTCCGCACATAGTCAATAAATGACCAAACTGTCACTGCTTTAATTTATGCACAATCAGCAAGAAAAAAGAAATCATTTTGATTTTAGATGCATTTAATTACAAGTTTACATTTCTTTATGGTGCTTCAGCTCAGATACAATATTCCTCATATTTGTCACTGTAGAAAATGGATGACAGAAGTCTGGAAAACTTGTACTAAGTAATTATTTTTAAATTATGATTTAATAAGTTCATCTTCAAGTGAACAATTCTATTTCAAACACATACCTTGTTTAGCCAGATTTATGCAAATACCACGCTAGCTTTCAATAATATATGCTGGAAGTTTGCATCAAACTGGATCTATGATATAAATTTTTAAGAATACACTGATTATAAAGCAAGGTTGGCAATGAGCTGTCTGCAGTCTTGACAGAGCAATGGTACACCAGTTCGGTGGAGCTAATTTTGCAATGTTTGGTCGATGTGAGGAATAAACATAACAAAATAAATCCTCTGATGGAGCAGTTTTTCTCAATAATACGGAAATGTAATGATCAAAACAAAGATTATACAGGTTGCACTTTGCTTATTATCGCAGGCTGTCTTCAGGAAATTGATGTGATAATATTTCATCTTTCATTAACGGAAGCGGTGACCTTTTCGAGATTTATAAAGTCATGTGGCCAAAGATAAGGTGAATAGTCAAGGTCTTTTACCCAGGGGAAACTAGAGAGCATAGATTTAGGGTGAGAGGGGAAAAATTTAAAAAGGATCCAAGGGGGTACCACTTTTCCACAGAGGATGGCATATTATGGAATAAGCCACAGAGGAAGTAGGGTAGGGGACAAGTACAATTACAACATTTAAAAGACATTTGGACGTACATTGATCAGAAAGGTTTAGAGGAATGTGGACCAAACACAGGCAAATGGAACTACCTCAGTTTAAGAAACCTGGTTGGCATAGACAAGTTGAGTTGAAGGACCTGTTTCTGTGCTGTATGACTCTATGATTCTATGACTCTATAAGTGCTTTAAATGAGAAGTTATACTCCTCTAATTTTTAGTGCATTTGTAGGAACATGACTCTACTCATCAACCATACACTTCTTTGAAGTGGATAGTTTTGGTTCCTGGATAGTAGGAGACAGCAGCAACAACAACATGGATTTGTTTGAATTAACGCACAAATCAGATTTAAGGCAGTTTTCTAAACAGTTGTCAGAGAAGATATGGAATGCTTATTCAATATACATAGATTTCTACAATCCTTACACAGAAACAAACGTGGTAAGTTAAAGTCTCAGTTGATTTGTGGATTGCTCATGGAGACAGATCATTCATCATTGTAACCATCCAGCAGGAAACCAAAATATAGAACCAGATGTTAGACAATGTGATGAAAGTTATACCTCCTCATTATAGTAGTAAATATATTTAATAAGAGGTGAAATTAAAAATATCATGAATTTCAACACTACAGGTAGCTATGATCACAGTTTTCGACCGCTGGTACAAATGAAGTTCTAATGATTTTTGGACTCACTTGTGGTTGTAGCACAGATGGTTCAATTTTTCAATGTAAGTCCTCCTTCCTAAGTTATTATGTTAGTCATTGGAATAGCTTAGCCTTTACCACAATTGGTGAGAAAACATAAGAATGGAAGAAACATGGACAACATTAGGACATACTGCACATTAAACTCCTCCATCATTCAAAACAATCATGAATGATCACTATTGTGTTCTGTGCTATGTCTCACTGTCAGTATGCTAGTACATCTTAAAGACACATGCTCATGATACCATCACTGCATCACAGCATGTAAATTGAGGGTAGAAAGATCTCACACTCCATCTTGTTGTGGATCACTTGAAGCACGAAATTCTATTAGAAGCAGACTCCTCTGTTTTAACATAATAGCTTAATATTGGCTCAGACAATTTTGTACCAGTGGGATATAATGTTTGTAGGTAATAGTTGTTATAAATGTCTGCTGGCTTCATCAGTAAAACAAAACCAACACCTAGGTTCTTATGTTACGAGAGATAACATAAGCATTGCTGCATCAGGTAAAATTCACTGTTGCAGACAAACTTTAATCAAACACCAGCATCAACTCCAGGTTCCTCCTTATCGCTTATCTCTTGATTCCTTCAGCCCCAAAGTTTATCTTTATCAGCCTTGAATATGCTCATTAGCTCAGCTTCCTTATCTCTTGCAATAGGGAGCTCAAAGGATTTAAACCCTTTTGAGTGAAGACATTTCTTTTTTCCTCAGTCACAAATGGCTGATCCCTTGTCTTGAGACAAGGTACTTGGCTCTCCATCCATGGGAAACAGCCTCTCAACATTATAGTGAGCCGCCAAAGAATCTTCAATGTTCCAATAAGATCAACACTGATTCTTCGAGACTTATAAAAATGAAGGTCCATCCGAATCATTTTCTCCAAATAGAGCTCACTCATCCCAGATTCAAACTAATGTAAAGAACAACATTTAAAAGGTTGCAGTTTGTCACCAAAGAGAAATTTGAGGTAAAGACTAAAAATCATAGTAATGATTTAAATTGTATGTTGGAGATATTGAGCAAGTGTTTGCCCTGCTGTTGGAGGCTTGCCAACTTGTAAAGGTAAGTCAACTTGTCTAGAACCAGATAGGTGTGCAAGCTACCAACAAGACAAAGCTGTCATCGAGTTCTTTGACACTTGACTTGTACTTAACTCCATCTTTGTTTATCTGAATTGTTTCTACAAATCTGAGAATAAAATTAATTAATCTGTATCACCTCAAGGATTTGTGTCTCAGTTAGTAAAGAGTTATGGTAAGTTTTGCTTTAAGACTTAATCATAAGACTGACATGGTGACTTAGAAAATTTAATCTATTTTAATTGAGAAATCCAAGTGAAAGGGTGAAGCACGACCCCGCAAAGGCAAGAAAGCATAAAAGAACAAGTAAATCAGGGGAATAATGATTCAATAACACAAAACATGGACTGGAAAGATCTCCATTCAGCATCTTCAGTAGTGGTGGAGTCCAACATAATAATGCAAAAGACAAGACTGAGGTGTTTATAAGCACCTTCAGTCACAAATGCTAAGTAAATGATTCATCTCAGCTTTGTCCTGAATGACTACTATATCCAAAAGACCACCAATCTTTCAGCATTTATACTTTTAGCCACTCCTTTTTTTTAGTAGAGTTGCAGTGCTGGCACCTACCTGTCAAGAATCAATCAGGATCCAGAGGGCTGGATTTTACAGTGCACTGTGGTACCTACAGCACCAGCTAAAGAGTGAAGATGAAGCTCACACACTGTTTCCGCCTGCTCCACTGCAATATAATGCTGACAGTAGCATTAATTAGCAAAGTTTGAGGCTTCTGCTACTATCCTGGGCTAATACTCTCCCTTCAGATTGCTGCAACCTAATCTGATGCTCAACAGCTCAGTATTGCCAGCTGTGCCAGGCTTTAAAATGTGGTTATGGCTGAGACTACAGGCAATCCTGAGGAAGAGAAGGCCTTGGAGCCAGGACTCCGAAATAAGTCCAGAGTGTTAGCAGGACAAGGCTGGCTGGTCCTGATCAAAAGGCAGCTGAGGATCATGAAGGGTCAGATTGGAGATGCCAGGTAGCAAGGCAAGGAGGAAAGGATAACCTTGGGAAAATGCATCCCTAAATTTGCCAAGGGATTCCATCAAGATTGCCAGCACCAGTGTGAGCAGCTAAAGCAGTCAGCTACCCACTTGGTACAGATTCTCCTCCCCCTCCTACCGCAGGCCCTTTGCTAAAGAGGGACTGTAATTTTGAACTTTTAAGTTATTTCTATATTTTTCTATTTTGTACCGAAGATTTTGTACCTAGGTACCTTTGTACCTAAGATGGTACCAGGAATGGCAACTTTATATATTTTTCACTGTACTTCTGTACTTGATTACATGTGGCAATAAAACCTAATTCTAGTTCTAATCCCCTCACCGGTATGGGTAAAATAGTCATGGGAGTGTGATGAGGTCCATCGGTGGATATGAATTGTGGCCAGCTGCTCAATATATGCACCACTATGCCATCAGATTTGAAACAGATCATTCTGGGTGGGTAGATGGAAGGCAGGCATTTTATGAAGCCCTGCCTTCAAATCTATTAGCAGTGTAACGCGCAGCCCTATGATTCCTGACCACACACTAATCCCATTAGGTGAAACCTACTGAGATTGCTTTCTAAGGCCAAATGCAAACAGTACTCAAAGTGGCACTCAGTCACAGGCGTGGTCCCAGAGGACTGAAGAATAGCCAACATTATTATTTTGTTTAAAAAAGAAAACAGAAATAATCCAGAAATTACAGGCTGGTGAGCCTTATGTCAGTGGTAAGGAAATTATTGCAGAAGACTCTGAGGCATAGGATTTAATCACATTTGGAAAAATATGGGCTTATTAGGGTTATAAGCAGCTTTGCTTTTTGTGGGAAGGCTGTGTCTCATGTCAGGCTGGTAAAAGGTAAAGTCACATGACATCATAGTGAGCTGGTAACAGAACTGGGCGAAAATGAGGACTGCAGATGCTGCAGATCAGAGTCAAGATTAGACTGGTGCTAGAAAAGCACAGCAGGTCAGAAATGAAGGGCTTTTGCCCAAAATGTCAATTTTCTTGCTCCTTGGATGCTGCCTGACCTACTGGTAACAGAACTGGCTTAGTCTGAGAAGGTAGAGAGTAGAGAGTAGCAGTGGAATGGTGTTTTTCTGACTGGTGATCTGTGACCAGCAGCATTTCGCATGGATCAGTGCTGGGATCCCTGTTGTTTGCAAAAGTATAAACACTATGCAGGAGATTGTGGGTTTCCTAATTAGTAAGTTTGCTAATGACACAAAGATTGAGGGAGCTACATATAGTGAGGAGGATAACAGCTGGATATAGATAGGCTGGAGATTTGGGCAAAGAAATAGTAGATGGTGTTTAATCTGGACAAATGCAAGCTGATGTATTTTGGAAGATCAAATGTAGGAGGGAAGTATACAGTAAATGCCAGAACCTTAATAACATCAATATACAGATGGATCTAGTTGTACAAGTCCATTGTTTCCTGAAAGTGACAATACAAATGGCTTGCCTCTATCGGTTGGGGCATAAAGTATAAAAATTAGCAAGTCATGTTGCAGCTGTATAGTAACTTTAGTTAGGCCACATCTGGAATATGGTAGAAACCTGCATATTATTAAACTGAGATTTGTAGTTATTGAGGATGGTAACAAGCACTGATCGCTGTTAAGAAGCCTCTCACCACTCCATGGCAAGAATCTCACCTTGACATCCAGAACTCTATTGGAAAATGCAACAGGTTGCTTCCAAACAAACAAATAATGCTAGAGAACCTCAGCAGGTCTGGCAGCATTTGCAGAGAGAGAAACAGAGTTAATGCTTTGATTCAGGTATGACTGTCCTTTAGAACCTCTTCAGAATTTCAGATTTCCAGTGGTATTTTGTCTCTATTCAAGTTGCTCACAATGTTATGAAAAATGTCTTTGGACACCTCATGTGATTTGTCCAGATTTCACCTAACAGTCCACGTCATTTAAAACTGTATAAAATTTCAGTCTTTGCATTGAGATGCAGATAAGCAATCATAATATAACAAGGTCTCACTGCGAAAACCAGCTAAGGCTCACAATAAAAAGACACAGGCATGCTGCCTGTCCTGTCCCATCCACCTGAATTTGGCTCCTGATTAAAGTCAAAACTCTTATTAATTTTTTCTTGTGTGATTAAATATTTCCTCTTTTGTTGAGTTTATATCTACTCAATATTTCTAATTTATTGTTCCACCTCAGAACACTTCAACCCCAGGGCATCAATGTGGACTTCAACAGTTTCCTCATTTCCCTTTCCCCCACCTCACCCCAGTTCCAAACTTCCAGCTCAGCACTGTCCCCATGACTTGTACTACCTGCCTATCTTCTTTTCCACCTATCCACTCCACCCTCCTCCATGACCTATCACCTTCATCCCCTCCCCCATTCACCTATTGTACTCTATGCTACTTTGTCCCCGCCCCCACCCTCCTCTCATTTATCTCTCCACCCTGCAGGCACTCTGCCTTTATTCCTGATGAAGGGCTTTTGCCCGAAACGTCGATTTTACTGCTCTTCGGATGCTGCCTGAACTGCTGTGCTTTTCCAGCACCACTAATCCAGAATATATTTCCATAGGCACCATCTATTGTCCTGTTGTCCACATGTAAGTCCATTCCTCAGGAAAGACCTTGAAAATGAATGATAGCAGGTACATTTGGTTGCATCACAGTTGAGACTGCCCTAACTATTGTGTATTGCACTGTGTAATTACTCATCGTGAAAACTCACAGCTATTACTGAATTAACTTTGTTTGTACCTCCCTGGCAGACAGGTCAATTTCAAACAGTCCGCAGGTACCTTGGATGAGTACGCTACCACTGTCACAGACTTCATCACACGTATGGGAGGATTGCATACTGAGGAAACCCTGGATGAATCAGGACATACAGAACCTGATAAAAACCAGGTGTGAGGCCTTCAGATCAGGAGATCCACTCAAATATAAGGAATCCAAGTATGACCTTAGCAGAGCCATTAAGACAGCCAAGGACCAATATCGATCCAAACTAAACAGCCAGACAGACACCCAGCAACTGAATGACATCACAGGTTCTAAAATCAGACAGTGCAATATAGCATACAATGACACATCTCTCCCAGATCGTCTCAATGCCTTCTATGCTCACTTTGAGCAGAATTTCGGTGGAAAAGTAACACCGATTCTGATAAGTCCTGACGAACCTATCCCAACAGTCACTGCATCAGAGGTCAGATCAATTTTCCTTCAGGTGAATCCAAGGAAAGTGATGGGAGCAGACCGAGTACCAGGTTGTGTACTCAAAGCACGCGGAGACCAACTTGCAGGGGTCTTCTTGGGCATCTTCATCCTCTCCTTGCAGCAGGCCACTGTCCCTGCCTGTTTCAAATGGGCCAACATCATCCCTGTGACTAGATTAGATTAGATTAGATTGCTTACAGTGTGGTAACAGGCCCTTTGGCCCAACAAGTCCACACCGACCCGCTGAAGCGCAACCCACCCAGACCCATTCCCCTACATTTACCCCTGCACCTAACACTATGGGCAATTTAGCATGGCCAATTCACCTAACCTGCACATTTTTGGATTGTGGGAGGAAACCCACGCAGACACGGGGAGAATGCGCAAACTCCACACAGTCAGTCGCCTGAGGCGGGAATTGAACCCGGGTCTCTGGCGCTGTGAGACAGCAGCGCTAACCACTGTGCCACCGTGCCGCCCCTTTTACAGTGCAGAAGCTGGCCATTCTGCCCATCATGACCACACTGACTATCCAAATAGCATCCCATCCATGCTATGCCAGTAACTCTGCATTCCTCATGGCTAATCTACCTAGCTTGACATCCCTGGACACTGTGGGGCAATTTAGCATGGCCAATCCACTCAATATGCACTTCTTTGGACTGTGAGAGGAAACCAGAGCATCTACAGGAAACCCTCGCAGACTTGGGGAGAATGTGCAAACTCCATACAGACAGTAGCGTAAGGCTGGATTGAACTTGGATCCCTGGTGCTGTAAGGCAGCAGTGCTAACCACTGAGCCACTGTGACTAAGAAGGCTCATGCAGCATGTCTCAATGACTACCACCCAGTGACCCTAACTTTGGTGGTCATGAAGTGCTTTGAAAGGCTGCTCATGGCATTAATCAACTCCAGGCTCCCCACTACTCTTGAACCACTCCAATTTGCCTATCGGACCAACAGATCCACATCAGATGCCATAACACTTGCCCTTCACTCCTCCCTAGAACATCTTGACACAAGAAGAGTTATGTAAGAATCCTACTCATTGACTGCAGTTCAGCCTTCAACACTATTATTCCCTTGAGACTGATTATTAAACTTAGTCATCTTAGATTGAGCCCCACTCTCTGCAACTGGATCCTCAGTTTCCTGACCCACAGGTCACAGTCAGTGAAGATTGGGGACAATATTTCATCCTCACTAATACTCAATACTGGAGCCCCCCCCCCAGGGGTGCATCTTCAGCCGCCTACTGTACTCGCTGTATACCCATGACTGTGTCGCCAAATACCAGACAAGTTCACTGATGACATCACCATAGTCAGTTGAATCTCAGATGGCAATGAAACAGACTACAGACGGGAGGTGGAAGACCTGGAAAAATGGTGCACTGAGAACAACCTAGCTCTCAATGCCGCCGAAACCAAGGAACTCATTATTGATTTCAGTGGGATGTTATTCATGCCCCTCTCCCATTAACAGCACAGAGGTGGAACAAGTAGAGAGTGTCAAGCTCCTGGAAGTGGTCATCAACAACAAGCTTTCTTGGACTCTTCATGTGGATGCACTGGTTACAAAGATCCAACAACATCTCTTCTTCCTCAGACAGCTGAGGAAAAATGGCATGACAGCGAATACCCTTGCCAACTTTTATAGGTGCACCATCGAGAGCATTCTGTTTGGATGTATCACTACCTGGCATGATAAGTGTACCATTCAAGACTGTTACAGAGAGTGGTGAACTCGGCCTGGACAAGCACAAAGGCCAACCTCCCATCTATAGAATCCATCTACCAGGCCCACTGTCAAGGAAAGGCTGCCAGCATTCTCAAAGATCCATCCCACCCTGGCAATGTTTTTCTACAACCTCTACCATCAGGGAGAAGGTACAGAAGCCTGAACACATGCACCAGCCGGTTTTGAAACAGTTTCTACCCTCCTTTTGTTAGAATACCGAATAGTCTCACAAACTCTTGGCATTTGCCTGTACCTGCATTTTTGTTTTGTCACTATTTACCTATTATTTACTTACCTATACTACTTAACTCTGTGATCTGCTTTCATTGCTCGCAAAATAAAGTTTTTCACTGTGCCTCAGTACACATGACAATAAATTCAATTCAATTCAATAATATAATAAAATATTCCAAAGCTCCACATAGAATCAATAAAAAGCGAAATTTAACACTTGACAAGATAATAGGGCAGATGATCAAAGTGTGGTCAAAGAGATATGTTTAAATGTCTGGAGGCTACAGAAGAAAGTTTGCAATGTTACATCTTTGCTGGTTTACTGAGAAATGAATGAGCTGAGAAATGACTGTTCTCAACTTTAACGTACAAACTTGATACATTTGCGTAAGGTCCACCTGTCCTATATTTTAGGAGAATCAGTAACTCACTTAAGATCAAACAATTACCATATGGGGATTACCAAATGGATTGGAGCATTCATGAAGGCAGCTCAACACCACCTTCTCAAGGGCAACTAGGGATGAGCAATAAATGCCCACTCAGTGACTCCCACATCCCATCCAAGAATAAAAAAAAGTCTTAAAATAGCAGCTAGAAGAACGTCATACAAACATATTCAGCTCAATCTATTGATTGCATCAGCTAGACTTTTGTGCGTTTGGGTGAAAAAAGCTATTTTAAAATTGACTGATTTTTTTAAACAAGCTCTATTAATTATATAATTTCTCTAAATTATTAGTATTTTGAACTAGTCTAACCAATAAAAAAGGATACAGTCAGTGAAAAAATAAACAAATATGATGTCACAAAGCCAGAGCAGAGAATCATTCCTTTGTCATTTACCAGGTTTTCTTTGTATATTCCCAGAGCCGAGTAAATGAGAATTGAGAGCAAGGAGGACAGGACAAATGAGACTGCAGTTCGTTTACCTGTGAGTAATCACAAAAACATAAAATTAAACAGAAATAGGTCACAAAAATTAATTTGAAGTACAAAATTATGACCATAAAGTAAATCACAGGTTTTATCATTGTGATAAAGCAAATATTAGTAGAATTACAATTAGAATTAGCTTTATTTCACATGTACCCAAATGAGTACAGCGAAATCTTTACAAGTTGCCACTCACGCACCATCTCAAGTAGAAAGGTACATAGGAACAGATTCGTAAGAACAAATTCTTAGGAAAACAAAATCAGAAAAATAAAGAAATAAAAAGCCCAGTATTACAGATTATAGGAATAAATTAGAAAAGTTATTAAATAGTTCAAAATGACTGTCTTTCCAATCCAGTCCATGCCACCACCTAGTCTTTAGTCTGCACTGGGCCTTGACTCCAGACCATGCTGGGCTTCCCCTCAAGGCTCTCGAGGCTGGGAGACCATTCTGGAATCATCTCGAGGGAGAAAATCCACGCTGAGACCTAACGACCACCACATTGGGCTGCCAAGGGACTGCCAGGCCAAGCCACCAAGAGACTATTACGCTGTGCCAGGAAATCGCCACACCAGGTTGGGAGACAGGACACTGTGCCAAGAGACCACCATGCCAGGCAATGAGACAGCCACACCAGGCCAGGAGACAGCCATGCCAGGCTGGAAGATAGCCACAATGGGGCGGGAGACAGCCACGGCAGGCTGACAGGCCACTATGCTGAGCAGATTGATTGCCACACTGGACTGAGAGATCACCACACTGGGTCTGCATTGAGACCAAGAGTCCAACTCTGTGCTGAGGCCAAGAGTTCAGGGCCTCGCCAGAAGAAAGAAGGAAATAAAATACAAAAAGAAAAAAGAGAGGGAAAGAGAAAAGCATCTGGAGCAAATGAACTCCAGCTGAGGAGCCCTACTATGCCACCCTCCTGGAAGAAAGAATAGTGGCAACAGCATCCATCTTCTGTTACAGTATTGACTCAGAATATTAATATCCAAATATTACATTCCCCTGCTAATAATCTACATTCAAACATTGGAGTTTTGATGCTTTTTAACTTATCTTATTGATATTGTGATAAGGCAAAGTGGGAACAATATACAATGCTCCAAGCTGTTTGGAATTAGGAATCCTGAGTTCACTCTGTCTGACATGTTCTAATGCACATTTAAAAATGGCTCATTTCTATCTAAAGTCAGTCATAACATAAACCAGATATAAACATTGTAACCAGCTTACTGAAGAAATGAACAGTTCTATTATTCAAGCTATTTTGAAAGGGTTTGAAATCCCCACAGTACAATAAAGTAGGCTTCCAGATTTCTTTTCAATCTTACCACTGGCAAGCTGTAGGGAATATATGTGTTCTTAAGTTGTGCCACTTCCCATATGTTCCAGCTTTGTTCAGAGCGAATAGGGCAACCTGCATATTTCCGTATGCCTAAGCTACATCTGCACTGCCGTAAAGAGGTGATTAATCAGTTCAGGTACAAGGGAGATAATGAGCCTCTTGAGTCGAACACAGCAATCAGTGCACTGGGTCCAAAGGTATCATTTATTTGATGATGTGAATCACAGAAATGAACACAGACCAGCATATTTACCTTTCACCATGTCAACAGTAAAATAAAACAAAGGGTGGTATTACCCCTTTTCTAAAGTATAGGGGAGAGTGTATTAATCAGTGACTAACTCACCATACCCACTGCTGAGAAAACTTATTATATTGCTTGCCAATCAGCTCAATATGCGCTGAAAGTCAAGCTTCACTGAGTTTCTCCATGAATTGTGGGCTTGGACACTGGCCAGCAGCTCCCAGCCTATCAGAAGCTTGCAGTTTCTGGATCCTAATGTCTTCTAGTCGAGGCCTATTCCACAGTGGTGAGAAAGTAATTACCTTTTATATTCTTCTCAAATGATGGTAGTCGTGGGTAGTGTCTGCTCAGGGGTCAGAAACAAAGGTAGAGGTGAGGCTTTTTGAGACCAACCCTTTGCCCCCTCAACTACATGTCTACAATTGCCCAGCTTGGCATAATTGGAGGTCTTTCCTCTAATCAGCAGGTAGGTTGCCTTGGTTTCCCTCCACAGTCAGGTGATTGGGGAGATGGCTGGCTGAGGCCCCAAAGTGGCCAGTAATTGACCACTTAAGTGTCTAAATTGGAATTGAGCAGGTCTTATGGGTCCTACTTGTCCATAACTTAATTGGTGAGGTGATGTGAAGTGGGTGAGGTCCTCTCCAAGATCAACCAGCCCAATTATTATCTTATCGCAATTCCTCTCTCACCACCTCCAGGGAGAGGGAAAAGGCACTCACGGTTCCCTTTTCATCAACAGAAAGGAGCAGAAGGGAGAATATAATATTCAAACTTATAGCTTAACTAAAAACAGAAATGCTGGAACCCCACAATTAATGACAGTTACAGAACAGAACACCTTTCTGTCTATTGTGTCTGCATAAATCCTCTGAATTAACATTTCAGTTTGTGCCACTTTCCTGTCTTCTCCCCATAATCCTGCACATTGTTCCTTTTCTAATAATAATCTAATTCACTTTAGAGAGCTTCAATTGAACCTGCCTCTACCATACAGTCAAGCAGTAATTCCAGACTGTAACCACTTGCTGCATGGAAATGTTTTTCCTCACATCTTGATTGCTTCTTTGCCAATTACTTTGAATCTATGCCCTGTTCGTCTGATATAATTTCTCCATCAGATTCATTCTCAGTCTTCTCTCTTCGAAGAAAAACAGTCCCAACTTCCCTAATCCATTTTAGTAACTGAAGTTCCTCCTCTCAGAAATCATTTGCATAAATATTTTCAACACTCCCTCTATTGCCTTCATATCGTTCCTACGTATAGCCCTCAGAACTGCACACAACAGCTGAGGCCAAATTTACACAAGATTAACATGATCACCTTGCTTTTATATTCCATGCTGCTATTAATAAAGGGGAGTATGGTATATATTTTATGAACCCACTCTCTCAACCAGTCCTGTCACCTGAAATGAACTTATGCAAATATATAGGAGAAAGTGAGGACTGCAGATGCTGGAGATCAGGGCTGAAAAATGTGTTGCTGGAAAAGCGCAGCAGGTCAGGCAGCATCCAAGGAGCAGGAGAATCGACGTTTCGGACATAAGCCCGTCTTCAGGAATTTTATGCAAATATATACCCAGCTCCCTCTGCTCCTAAAGACCTTTTAGAACTGTACTGTTTTTCATATTGTATCCATATACAATATAGATTGTATATGGATATACAATTAAATTTCATCTGCCACCTGTCTACACACTCCATCAATTTGCCTATATCCTTTTCAAATACTACACTACCCACCTCACAGTTCACATGCTTTCAAGTTATGTATCAACTGCAAGGTTTGAAATTGTACCTTGTCCACCAAGACCTAGGTGTCTTTTTTCTTCACATGAATCAGATGAATATCGTTTTGTGTTAACTTGCCATCCTGTTCATTTTTCACAGATGGCTGGTAAATGACCTTTCCAGTTATTCAATTATGAGAGGCTGTTACGACACGGCAGTGAACCCTTCTGTAAATTAAACCTAACACCCAGACAAGCTCACCTCGCCTTGTAATCTGATAAACTATGAGTGACAGAGAATTCCCAAATTCCACTATTTAAAGGAAATAATATCAATTTATTCCTTAACTATAAAAGTGAATATTAAACAAAAACTATTCACAGTTCTAAGCCCCTTTCTCTTAACTGCTTGTTACCTGTCTCCAACTATATAATAATGTACTGTTCCACTAAAAACATGTAGTAAGATTACATCAACTTAATTTCAAAACCATACAGCTGCTGTCACCTCTGGTGTCTTTATTGTTTCAGCTGAAAATCTCCCTGGGTCATCTTCTGTCTTTTAGTCATAGAGTCAGAGAGTCAGAGTCAAACAGATCCTTCAGTCCAACTTATCCATGCTAACCAGATATCCCAACCCAATCTAGTCCCACCTATCATCACCCGGCCCTCCAAACTCTTCCTATTCATATACCCATCCAGATGGCATTTAAACATACAATTGTACCAGCCTCCACCACTTCCTCTGGTAGCTCATTCCATACACATACCACCCTCTGCATGAAAATGTTGCCCCTTACGTCTCTTTTATATCTTTCCCCTCTCACCCTAAACCCATGCCCTCTAGTTCAGGACTCCCCCACCCCAGGGAAAAGACTTTGTCTATTTATCCTATCCACGCCCCTCATGATTTTATAAACCTCTATAAGGTCACCCTTCAGTTTCCGACACTCCAGGGAAAACAGCCCCAGCCTATTCAATCTCTCCCTTTAGCTCAAATCCTCCAATCCTGGCAACATCCTTGTAAATCTTTTCTGAACCCTTTCAAGTTTCACAATATCTTTCTGATAGGAAGGAGACCAGAATTGTATGCAATATTCCAAAAGTGGCCTAACCAATGTCCTGTACAGCCACAACATAACCTCCTATACTCAAAACTCTTGCCAATACAAGAAAGCATACCAAGTGCCTTCTTCACTATCATATTTACCTCCAAATCCACTTTCAAGGAGCTATGAACCTGTATTCCAATGCCTCTTTGTTCAGTAACACTCCCCAGGACCCTACCATTAAGTATATAAGTCCTGCTAAGATTTGCTTTCTCAAAATGCAGCACTCACATTTATTTAAATTAAACTCCAACTGCCATTTCTCAGCCCATTGGCCCATCTGATCAATATCCCGTTGTCATATGAAATAATCTTCTTCACTGTCCACTACACATCCAATTTTGGTGTCACCTACAAACTTATTAGTTATACCTCTTATGCTCACATCCAAATAATTTATATAAATGATGAAAAGTAGAGGACCCAGCACCAATCGTTGTGACACTCCACTGGTCACAGGCCTCCAGTCTGAAAAACAACCCTCCATCACCACCCTTTGCTTTCTATCTTTGAGCCAGTTCTGTATCCAAATGGCTAGTTCTGGCTGTATTCCATGAGATCTAACCTTACTAACCAGTCTCCCATGTGGAACCTTGTCGAATGCCTTACTGAAATCCATAAGATCTCATCTACCGCTCTGCCCTCATCAATCATCTTTGTTACTTCTTCAAAAAACTCAATCAAGTTTGTGAGACATGATTTTCCATGCACAAAGCCACGTTGACTATCCCTAATCAGTCTTTGCCTTTCCAAATACATGTATATCCTGTCCCTCAGGATTCCTTCCAACAACTTGCTCACCACCGACGTCAGGCTCACTGGTCTATAGTTCCCTGGCTTGTCCTTACCACCCTTCTTAAACAGTGGCACCACATTAGCTAACCTCCAGTCTTCCAGTACCTTACCTGTGACTATCGATGATACAAATATCACAGCAAAGTTCCCTAGCTTCCCACAGAGTCCTGGGGTACACTTGATCAGGTCCTGGGGATTTATCCACCTTTATGTATTTCACGACATCCAGCACTTCCTCCTCTGTAACATGGACATTTTTCAAGATGTCACCATCTATTTTCCTACATTCTGTATCTTCCATGTCCTTTTCCACAGTAAACCCTGATGCAAAATATTTTCCCCCATCTCCTGCGACTCCACACCAAAGGCTGCCTTGCTGATCTTTGAGGGGCCCTATTCTCTCCCTAGTTACCATTTTGTCCTTAATGTATTTGTAAAATCCCTTTGGATTCTCCTTAACTCTATTTGCCAAAGTTATCTCATGTCCCCTTTTTGCCCTCCTGATTTCCCTCTGAAATCCTACTGCCTTTACACTCTTCTAAGGATTCATTCTGCAAAGGTGTTTCATATGAGAAAGGTACCTTTGATAGAAAGTGTTTTGAATGGCTGTCTTTCTCAATAGCAGTTACTCTGTCTGACTTACAAAATGCCTGCTTTTTTATACCCCAAACATCAGATCGTCTCATTAGTTTGAGGTTGGTAAAAACAATAAATTCAAATTCAATTGGGTTTTAGTATCCTGGGATATAATTTAAACTGATTGATTAAATTTGAATTGTTGTCAAAACAGCAACCAACTCAGATATCTATTTCTCAGCAAAATGTTCCTTTTTTTCAATTTTCCAGTATACACTGAGATTACTAGCTTGTCATATGACACGTGCTTGTAAGCATTCAGTCTCTCTTAAAAGTACAGTACACGCCTTCAACATCATAACAAGGGTGTGAAAAAGAAGTGGCTTTGGCGTAGGATGGTCAAATGGGTGAACTAATGAAAACTGACTGAATCTTGTAATAATCACAGCATCCTGGATGTCTTGGACAGCAATCTATATGATCCAACACCCTCTTTACTTTTCTTCTGCCTCCTCCTCATTTTTTTCCTTCTCTTCCTCAGAATTTTCGAAAGTGGCTCTGTGTTTTGCACTTTATTAACATGCAGGACCAGTGAACAATTTGAACAACAAACAATTTATTACAAAGTGATTTTAGTTAAGAATTGATCTACTGCTGTTGCATAGGGCCCTGATGGGACCACACCTGGAGTAGAGTGTACAGTTTTGGCTTTTTTACAAAGGGATATACTTGTCTAGGAGGTGGTGCAATGAATATTCACTATACTAATTTCTGAGTTGAGGTGATTGCCCTATGACGATGGATTGAGTAGACTAGACTTGCATTTCTTAGAGACTACAAGAATGAACAGCAATCACAATAAAACATATAATATCCTTCAGAAACTTGACAGGGTAGAGAGACTGAAAGAATGGTATTCCAACCTTTAAAGTCTCGAACTAAGATTCAAATCTCTGAATAGAGATTGATCAGTTTGGACTGAAATGAGAAATCTCTACCATCAGAAGATCTGAATCTTTGGAGTTCTCGATACTGTAGGGTTCTGGATGCTCAAGTGTTCAGTATATTCATGACAGAGGTTGACACAGGTTTTTGGCTACTAAAGGAATGAAAGGTTATGAGGAATTTACAGAATGGTATCGCTGAAGTAAAAGATTAGACACAATCTTGTTGAGTGGCAAGCAAGCCTCCATCTGCTCCAATTATTAATATTCTTCTGTATTTCTCACAGACTCACACAGATTAGTTTTGCTTGATACTGTCATAAGATAATGTACATCTCACACAACTCAATTTAAAAAGCTTATCTTCTAGTGATCCAAGATTAGAGATGATATTTACTCTAAAGAGGGTCTGCTGTATTTCTATGGTTCACTTGTGCTATGGCAGTAAACCAGAATCATTCTAAAGCTATGTAGCACAGAACCGTTGGTTTATAACAGCAGAAAGGAGCATGAGAAAGGACTATGAAATTACTTTGTGTATTTCGCTTGTTGTATATTCCAACCTAATAACAGATGTATTTCTTTGAAATGCAACAAATACTTAGTGCTGAATTAAAGGTACAATGAATTTGTCTGCCAAAAGTTTTTTTCCCTTTGAAAACAAGAGTATTGTGTCACTCGAACACAATGGGCCAGAATTTACTACAGCTGGTTTCCTCCCATTGTCCTTCATCCTAACTTTTTAGTTAAAAATCTTTTTGCATCACAAATGGCTGGAAGATACAAGGCAATAGAATCTTGAGGAATAATCGACCCTACAGTCTATCTCTTCAATCACCAAGACGTAAGTACTGAGAGAAAGAGCAATGGTACAACAGCCTTGAACAAAATCATACACAACATTCTCCATGATTGTCACAATGATGCAATATCCTTCCTCTTTCATCTTTCTGCAGCCTTTGATATAATTGACCACAAATCATTCTCTAATACTGTATGGCCCAGCTCTGTGTAACTGTCTTCTCCTTATTACCACTTATAGCTACTGGATCTTAGAAAGGACACGTGAATTCATCTTAGAATCTACACTTATTTCTTTTGTCACCTAAAATTCTGTACTCTTCTGTTTGTAATATTCAACCACAATTATAAAGATAGCTTTCTCATGCAAACAAACAACACTCAACTCTACCTGTTCACATACTCCCTGAATCCCTAGACCACTTACATATATCAACTGTTTTCTAGGCATCCAGTTTGGGTGGAATGTAGCTTCCTTAGTTTAACTTTGATAAGACTGGTAAATTACCATCTTTGGCTCAGCCAAAACCTCCAGAGCCTTACCATCAATTTCTTCCAATATCTCAGTCTGAGTGAAGCTGTTCATAATCTCAAAATCCTGTTCAGTTCTAAACTTAGGATCTAACTAAAATCCTCACTGTCACAAAGCACACCTATCTCCCTTTCAACAATATCAATAACTCCATTCCTATCACAGCCCATAGCCTGCTAATAAACACCTCCATCCCTGTATTCCTTTTATCCCTTGTACATCAAACTATTCTAAGGCTCTCATGACCGTTCTCCCATCCGCCAAAATCTGTAATTGTCAGTTGTGTAATAAACTTTGGTATGTATATCCAATTCAAAGGAGGGTGATCACTCAGTTGGCTAGACAGCTAGTGGTATAGATTAGGTTAATGCCAACAGCACAGAGTTTGATCCCCATGCTGACTGAGGGAGACTTATCTTCCTCCTTGCCTACACATCATAAAAAAAACTGCACTTCACCATAGTTCAGTGAACAATTGCCAAGGACCTGTCTTTGGTCAGAAAACCAAAGATGTGGGGATCTACCTTCTCACCTACCAATATATCCTTCTGCAGTGACATTAGCACCTTGCTTCCAATTGCCCCAGTTAAAAATTCTCTTCCTTTTATTTCAATGGGAAAAAGCACCCAGCCAGTTCACCAAGGTGCTGTAAATTTCCAGCGGAGGAAAATTGCTTTTGCAATTCTATGATATATTTGAAACACTAATACACTGGAATTTTCAATATGATGTGAATGGCAAGTTATCTTTTTTATGACAAGCTTGCTACTACAGTTTTCAATTTTTCAGTCTCTAATTATGAGTCTGTTGACTCTTTTCTGTGTGTGCTATTAGCCAAGCCTCAGTGTAATTACACAGAGAAATAGAAATCAAACTGAGACGAAGCAAGCAATTTTGATAAAGACACTTGTAAATAGAGCTCCTGCATACATAGAGCCATGCATATCTCTGAAGTATCTCTTAAATAAAAGAAACAATATAAAACAATTAACAATGAGATAGAGATTAGAGTAAATTTGTTGGATCCAGGACCTCTCTTTTCTTTGCTGAAAGTTCCACCCATGCTGTGGGATTCATAGAGTTCGATCTTTAACACCTATTTATTCACTAGTGGATGGACAGTACAGATGTAGCTTCTGGAGTAATGGTGCTGAAAGAGCACAGCAGTTCAGGCAGCATCCGAGGAGCAGTAAAATCGACGTTTTGGGCAAAAGCCCTTCATCAGGAATAAAGGCAGAGAGCCTGAAGCGTGGAGAGATAAGCTAGAAGAGGGTGAGGGTGGGGAGAAAGTAGCATAGAGTACAATAGGTGAATGGGGGAGGAGATGAAGGTGATAGTTTGGGGGCGGGGGGAGGGTGGAGTGGATAGGTGGAAAAGAAGATAGGCAGGTAGGACAAGTCATGGGAACAGTGCTGAGCTGGAAGTTTGGAACTAGGGTGAGGTGGGGGAAGGGGAAATGAGGAAATTGTTGAAGTCCACATTGATGCCCTGGGGTTGAAGTGTTCCGAGGCGGAAGAGTGTTCCAGGCGTCTGGTGGTGAGGGAGCGGCGGTGAAGGAGGCCCAGGACCTCCATGTCCTCGGCAGAGTGGGAGGGGGAGTTGAAATGTTGGGCCACAGGGCGGTGTGGTTGATTGGTGCGGGTATCCCGGAGATGTTCCCTCAAGCGCTCTGCTTGGAGGCGTCCAGGCTCCCCAATGTAGAGGAGACCGCATCGGGAGCAACGGATACAATAAATGATATTAGTGGATGTGCAGGTAAAACTTTTGATGGATGTGGAAGGCTCCTTTAGGGCCTTGGATGGAGGTGAGGGAGGAAGTGTGGGCACAGGTTTTGCAGTTCCTGTAGTGGCAGGGGAAGGTGCCAGGATGGGAGGGTGGGTTGTAGGGGGGGGGCATGGACCTGACCAGGTAGTCACGGAGGGAACGGTCTTTGCGGAAGGTGGAAAGGGGTGGGGAGGGAAATATATCCCTGGTGGTGGGGTCTTTTTGGAGGTGGTGGAAATGTCGGTGGATGATTTGGTTTATGCGAAGGTTGGTAAGGTGGAAGATGAGCACCAGGGGCGTTCTGTCCTTGTTACGGTTGGAGGGGTGGGGTGTGGACGAGATGCGTTGGAGGGCAACTTTAACCACATGGGAAGGGAAATTGCGGTCTCTAAAGAACTGGCACCTTCCCCTGCCACCGCAGGAACTGCAAAACCTGCGCCCACACCTCCATCCAAGGCCCTAAAGGATGCTTCCACATCCATCAAAGTTTTACTTGCACATCTACTAATATCATTTATTGTATCCGTTGCTCCCGTTGCAGTCTCCTCTACATTGGGGAGACTGGACACCTCCTAGCAGAGCGCTATAGGGAACATCTCCGGGACACCCGCACCAATCAACCACACCGCCCTGTGGCCCAACATTTCAACTCCCCCTCCCACTCTGCCGAGGACATGGAGGTCCTGGGCCTCCTTCACCGCTGGTCCCTCACCACCAGACGCCTGGAGGAAGAATGCCTCATCTTCCGCCTCGGAACACTTCAACCCCAGGGCATCAATGTGGACTTCAACAATTTCCTCATTTCCCCTTCCCCCACCTCACCCTAGTTCCAAACTTCCAGCTCAGCACTGTTCCCATGACTTGTCTTACCTGCCTATCTTCTTTTCAACCTATCCACTCCACCTCCCCCCCGACCTATCACCTTCATCCCCTCTCCCACTCACCTATTGTACTCTATGCTACTTTCTCCCCATCCCTACCCTCCTCTAGCTTATCTCTCCACGCTTCAGGCTCTCTGCCTTTATTCCTGATGAAGGGTTTTTGCCCGGAACGTTGATTTTACTGCTCCTCGGATGCTGCCTGAACTGCTGTGCTCTTCCAGCACCATTAATCCAGAATCTGGTTTCCAGCATCTGCAGTCATTGTTTTTACCCCGTACAGATATAGCAACAACCCAGAAGATGATTGTACTTGCACATTATCTTGATATTGTAAGTCAACAAATTTTCACACAGCTCATTGAAGACAAATCTATGTTTGATACAGCAGTAACTATTATTGAAAAATATTTTGGGCCAAAAAAGGCTTGATGATTGAAAAATATAAATTCAATCAGAAATACCAGACCATTCATCATAGTCAGATATACTTAAGAATGTACTCAAATTCAAGGTACCCGTCAATTCACAATGTTGAAGAAAAATAGTTTAACTTATGTTTGAAGTGGAATCATTCCAAAAAGATATGCAGTTCATCAATGAGCTTAATCAGTCTGCATTGTGAAGGAGTCTCTTTCTATGTGAGTGGCTTCTATATTATTTGCAAGATATACAACTTATACATTTGTATACTAACACAGATGATAAACCCCCACAAAACTATTTTAGAGAATGCTCAGTCGGGATTGTAGGCATTTCAGTATCATTTCTCATTGATGTTTGGCATGAAAGTATCTATATTGAGCAAAAAATTCTCCAAACGTCATTTTTTTTTTGCAAATGCCTGCATCAGACACTATTTAAGCCAATGATGAATTGATTACTCCAGGTTTGGAGGATTGCATTTCCTATGTGCTCCAAAAATATCACCTTACACTTGTTCACGTTCTACAGAGCTAATAGCTGAGCATTATTTTCTTCTTTATGGGATTGGATGCTCCTAGCTAAGTCAGCATTTATTTCCTGCCCCTAATTACCCAGAGGGCAACCAAGACTCATTCACAATGCCCTGAGTTGGGAGTAACATGTGGGCCACACCAGGTAAAGACAGCAGATTTCCTTCCCTAAACAACCTTATTAGGGTAACATTTAAGGTAGGTCTGTCATCAAACTTGAAGACCACTTGAAGGAGCACATCTTTATGTGATTAATGGCACAAACTAGACACAGCAGTATCCTTCATTAATTACCGTTCCTAGAGAAGTTAAGATGTACTGTCATGTTTCTTATGATGACAAATGATCTGCCATTTTTGCAGAAGTTGAGATGGTTACCATTTGTAATCCATGCCAGCATATCACTGGAACTGAAATGAACCCAGTCATTGCATGATGTAAAAATGGTCAATTTAGACTGTGCATTGACCTAACAAAACAATCATTCCAGAAAGGTTATTTGGTTCCTATAATCTAAGAACTATCGGTATCATTTCATCAATTCACACTCTTCACAAATATCAACATGTAATGATGACCGTTTCAGATACCACTATCAGAGCAATATTTTGCAGGTTTTATTACATACAAATGCTCTAGGAGAAAGTGAGGACTGCAGATGCTGGAGATCAGAGCTGAAAATGTGTTGCTGGAAAAGCACAGCAGGTCAGGCAGCATCCAAGGAGCAGGAGAATCGACATTTCGGGCATGAGCCCTTCTTCAGGATTCCTGAAGAAGGGCTCATGCCCGAAACGTCGATTCTCCTGCTCCTTGGATGCTGCCTGACCTGCTGCGCTTTTCCAGCAACACATTTTGAGCTACATACAAATGCTGCAAGGATTGACAAAGTAGAGAGATGATCTAGAATGAAAGGTCATAGTTTTAGGTCAAGAATTCAAACAAGGATGAGGAGGAATTACTTCTTTCAAAGTGTAATAAATCTGTGGAATTCACTAACACGGAATGTGATGGATGTCAGAGCATTGAATAAATTTAAGGAGGAGATGAACAGATTTTTAATTTGTAATGAGAGTCAGCAGGAAAGTGAAGTTGACGCTAAAATCAGATAAGCCACGATTGCATTAAATGGTGGGGCAGACTCAAGGAGAGGACTTGTCTTCTCATATTTCTTTTCCTTATGGTCTTATGTTTCAGTATTACAGCACGTCACACATTGAAGAAGATTGTTTCTTTAGCGTTGTAAATGTTACTACAACTATTTGATGACATTGTTGTCTATGGAAGGAACAAAACAACAGTTTGACATGCATAGCATAATTTGATGCGCAACAAAATATCAAACACAGCATCTTACATTGACTTTATAGTGTATACCGTATTTAGTGAAGATCTAGTTCTTGTTAGAACTATACAACTTTTCTGGTGACTGTTGGATGCTGCAGAATCTCACCATATGTAAGACACATCATTTGCCACTACAACTGATGAAGAGGAAGTGAAGGAGGAATGAATGGAGGAAGAGAAGGAGCAAAAGAAGGAGCAAAGGAAACCAAGACAGTACATCATCTTGTCAGGTGGTCTCTTTCTCATCGACTCATCTGACAGTGGTACTATCCTCTATTACTGACAAGTACAACTTACCCTTGGCAAGAATGAAAAAATAATGTTTACTGCAACAAATATTTCAATCTAAATTTAGGAATGAAACAATCTAATATTCCTTTAAAAAAACAATCTTATCAACCTGTGACTCCCACAAATGTTAACTGCCTCGAAGTCATATGAAAGCCAAACACCATTGTGCTAATAGTGCAGGTTGCAGTCAGCTATGTGGTCTTAAAGACAGTCTGTCTCTCTTAAAGGGGAACTGCATTGAATGATTGCTGGTTACTGCTAAATTCCATTGTCACAACTTTAAACAAGAAAAAAAGATAAAGGATGGCCTGCACTCTCTGGGCAGAATCGATCAGCTACATGTAGGCAGATTTTGAGGCAGGAGGGCACAGAATGTTTGAAATGTATGCATCAGATCTTTGACTCAATGTGGTCCAGCCTCTAACCAATCTTATCAGAGTCAAGTGATTCTGACATCAGCTGCATGCCCATTGGTGGTAGTAACTATTATAGGCAATCAAGTCCCCACTTGGGAACAAATTGACGTCAGCAGCAAGATTTTGCCATTAGTATATAGCCCAGAACTAAGGTCAAAAGCCATTCCACTGATGGCCTGGTAGCTGTAGCAGCAGTTAATTTAATCTTTGAAGTGATCAAAAGCTATTTCCATCTTGAGATATCCCCATGATCTTGTCTTACATTAGCAGCAACCACCTCTTGCGATGAGGCTTCAGCTAGCCTGGTGCTTGGGAGACCAAATTAACCTTCCTGTTTACACAGTCCACTGAACATACTAAATTACTGTCGACCAGCTGCCTCTGGGAATATCAAACCTCAGAAACTATCATGGGCAGGAATCAGAAATGTTCAGCTATTAAAAAAAAATACAATATCTCTACAACTATAGGTCACTTAGAGTCATAGAGTCATAGAGATGTACAGCATGGAAACAGACCCTTCGGTCCAACCTGTTCACGCCGACCAGATAACCCAACCCAATCTAGTCCCACCTGCCAGCACCCGTCCCATATCCCTCCAAACCCTTCCTATTCATATACCCATCCAAATGCCTCTTAAATGTTGCAATTGTACCAGCCTCTGCCACATCCTCTGGCAGCTCATTCCATACACGTACCACCCTCTGCGTGAAAATGTTGCCCCTTAGGTCTCTTTTATATCTTTCCCCTCTCACCCTAAACCTATGCCCTCTAGTTCTGGACTCCCCAATCCCAGGGAAAAGACTTTGTCTATTATTCCTATCCATACCCCTCATAATTTTGTAAACCTCTAATAAGGTCACCCTTCAGCCTTCGACGCTCCAGGGAAAACAGCCCCAGCCTGTTCAGCCTCTCCTTATAGCTCAAATCCTCCAACCCTGGCAACATCCTTGGAAACCTTTTCTGAACCCTTTCAAGTTTCACAACATCCTTCCGATAGGAAGGAGACCAGAACTGCACGCAATATTTCAACAGTGACCTAACCAATGTCCTGTACAGCCACAACATGACCTCCCAACTCCTGTACTTAATACTCTGACCAATAAAGGAAAGCATACCAAACGCCTTCTTCATTATCCTATCTACCTGCGACTCCACTTTCAAGGAGCTATGAACCTGAACTCCAAGGTCTCTTTGTTCAGCAACACTCCCTAGGACCTTACCATTAAGTGTATATGTCCTGCTAAGATTTGCTTTCCCAAAATGCAGCACCTCGCATTTATCTGAATTAAACTCTTCGAGAAGATGTGCAGAAAGAGGGCACAGTTAGCGCAGCAAAAAGTCAAACAGCTACTTAAAGAACTATTTTAATGCAATAGAGCCACCAGCATTAGAAAAAATAGCAACTGCATTTTTGGGGAAAATTGTTGATTCAACCAATTCAGGATTGACTGAATTGGCTTATGTCAGTGCACATCTTATTAATATTAAACCTGATATAGAGGCAAGTGTCAATGTCATATCAGATGATTTATCCTAGTTAAGAATCAAAAGTTACAGCCTACAGAGATGAAACCGCACAGTCTAGGTGGAACTGGTTGAGGTATGTTACAGGCAACATAGCAACAAAAATAGTGTCAGACGACAGAGAATTTACATGTAATTTATAATCAGAAAACATCACATGATAAAGCATGTTTTGCCTTCCAACTTCTTCACAAGGTCAAAGAAGCTGAATAGCACAGGAGTAAAAATTCTTATAAAAAAGATAACTCTAAACTGATCTCAGGATTAGAAAATTTCGATGATGTTTACAGCATCACTATATAAAAAAAAAGGTCTCCCTGTTATAGGAAGGATTTTATTAAGCTAGAGAGGGTTTAGAAGAGATTTAACAGGACGTTGCCAAGAAGGGAGGGTTTGAATTATAAGGAGAGGATGGATACTGGGACATTTTTCACTGGAATGTATGAAGTTGAGTGGTGACCTTATAGAGGTTTATAAAATAATGAGGGGTATTAATAAGGTGAATGCCAGGTGTCTTTTCTCTAGGGTGGGTGATTTCATGACCAGGAGCGTTTTTTTATGGTGAGAGGAGAAAAGACATGAGGGGAAATTTTTTTTTACACAATGTGGTTCACATATGGGATGAACTTCCAGAGGAAGTGGTGGACATACAGTTACAACATTTAAAAGACATTTAGTTAAGTACACGAATAAGAACTGTTTGGAGGGATATGGGCCAAGTTCAGGCAGGCAGGACTAGTTTAGTTTGGAATTGTGGTCAGCATGGATCAGTTGGACCGAAGGGTCTGTTTCCATGCTGTATGACTCTGAGTCTCATTCATTATGTCTCCATATACCTGGGAAAATTCTAATCCATAATGAAACAATTCCTGAAGCATTTTGAAGAAGTGGAGTGGCCAAAATGGCCATAATTTTAAGGGTGGCAAAACCAACTGTGTGGAGTTCAGGCATAGATACTGTACCCAAACTCAATATGGCTGTCATAATTTATGTTGAATGAGCACAACTCAACAAATCAGTGATGAGGGAAGTTCACCATCTGTCTACAGTAAACAAGAGTTTAGCCAAAATGTCTAAAAGTAGAGTTTCCATTAGACTTATTGCCAACAGAGACTTCTGGCAAGTACCTTTCGATAAGCAATCTAGATGCTCACTCCAGTGATAAAATGTCATTGGAGAGATTCTACTTCAACAGACTGCCTTTTGGAATTGCTTAATCCCAGAGATTTCTGAACAGACTATGTGCAGTATTTTACAAGCCTTAGATTGTAACATATGCCAAATAAATGACATATTGATAGATGGGGAGACAGACAGAAAACATGACTAGCGAGTCCATGGAGTTTTAGAAGGGTTTGCCCTCAACAGCAAGTGTGAATTGTCTAAGGAATCTATTCACATTTTGAGTGAACTTGGAAACAATCACAGAATCGTGGAATTGCTATGACCCACCATATTTGCAGCAGTAGTCTGAGCAATTTAACTTATTGCCAATTTCCTCCCATTTTTACACAGCTGACGTGTTGTTTCTATTTAAGTAATCATCCAGTGCTCTTTGAATGCCTCAATTGAAACTGCCTCCACCACACTTCGAGGCAGTGCATTCCAAATGCATTCCATTCATTCGATGAAAAGGTTTTATTCCTTACCTTGCATTTGCTTCTTTTGCAAAACACTTTAGAACCGTGCCCACTCCTTCTCAATCCATTTTAGAATAGAAACAGTTTCTCTGCATCTACTGTACCCAGACCCCTTATAATTCTGAATACAAATAGTAAACTTCTATCCAATCTCCCCTTGTCCTTTCCTTCTCAAGAAAAACAGTCCCAACTTCTCCAATCTTTCATAGAACATAGAACAGTACAGCACAGGAACAGGCCTTTCAGCCCATAGTGTTGTGCCGAATCTGACGCCAAATTAAACTAATCTTTTCTGTCTGTCCTTGGTCTACATCCCTCCATACATTGCATATTCATGTGCTTATCTAAAATCCCTTAAATGCCTCTATCATATATGCCTCCACCATTACCTCTGGCAGTGTGTTCCAGACTCCTACCAAGCTCTGTGTAAAAACCTTGCCCCTCACATCTGCTTTGAACTTTCCTGCTCTGACTTTAAATGCATGCTCCCCAGTAGTAGACATTTCATCTCTGGGAAAAAGATTCTGATCGTCAACCCTAGCTACGCATCTCATAATTGTATAGACTTCTACCAAGTCTCCCCTGAGCCTCTACCACTCCAGAGAAAACAACCTGAGATTTTCTGACCTCTCCTTATAGCTCAGACCCTCTAATCCAGGCAGCATCCTGGCAAAACCTTCCTGCACCCTCTCCAAAGCCTCCACAACCTTCCTGTAATGTGGCGACTAGAATTGAACACAATTAATTGTGGCCTAATCAAAGCCTTATAAAGCTGCCACATGGCATCCTGACTCTTGTACTCAATTCCTGGACCAATAAAGACAAGCATTCCACATGCCTTCTTCATCATTCTATTCACTTGCGTGGCCACTTTCAGGGAGCTATGGACTTGAACCCCAAGATCCCTCTGTACATTAATGCTGTTCAACGTCCTGCTATTAACTGTCTACTTTTCTTAAACATTTAACCTCCCAAAGTGCAGCACTTCACATTTACCTGGATTAAACTCTACCTGCCATTTCTCTGTCCATATCAGCAGCTGATCTATATCCTGCTGTATCCTTTGTCAACCATGTACATTATTCACAACTCCACCAAGCTATGTATTGTCTGCAAACTTACTAACCCACCCATCTATATTTTCATCCAAGTTATTTATGTATATCACAAACAGTAGAGGTCCCAGTATGGATCTCTGCAGAACACCAGTAGTCATGGACCTTCAGTCAGAAAAATACCCTTCCAACACTACCCTTTGTCTCCCATGGGCAAGCCAATTCCAAATCCACGTGGCCAAATCACTATGAATCCCATGCATCTTAATCTTCTGGGTGAGCCTACTATGAAGGACCTTGTCAAAAGACTTACTAAAGTCCATGTAAACAACATCCACTGCTCTACCTTGTCCACCCACTAAATGGCCACGAAGAATATAAGGAACCATGTCTGCATAAGCCACAACAGAAACTACAGAGTGCCTCAGCCTTGACCAAACAGGCTATCTAAGACACTAGACAGCAAACAGGAGATGACTCAAGCCATGTTCAGACTGGGGAATACATTTCCTGAGACAGCCTGACAATAGACTTCCTAGTCCTCAGTAAGCACAATTTCTCCCAAAAGGGTGCTCAGACTGACAGGTACCAAGTTAACTCACCTGCGACTAAGCCACCTTGGAAACCCACTGATGCCAGGATGAGAGACACTCACACCTACCCTCACACAGGATCAAAATCTCCTGTTTCAATTATGGACTGGGTGTTACTCTTGGATGGCTGACTGTTCTCCCATTGATTCCATTCTTCTCTTGATCGATCTGTAATTCACACCATTGTACTGTATCCCTCTAAAAACTGCCCGCACTCACTGCTTGTGGAAGAGAGCCCTTGATCTACCTATAGATTGTCAGTTCTGTGTCAGGGTATTCAATTTCTCTTCTAATGATATTGTTTATAATAAACAGCTTGTCAATTTCATCCGATCCATGCTCTGTTCAACTGGATAATTTCTCTGACAATCACCATTGTCATCTCCTCAAAAAATTCAATCAAGTTAGTAAGACATGAGCTGTCCCACACAAAGCCATGCTGACGGTCGCTAATTAGGCTGTGCTTTTCCAATTGCATGTATATCCTATCCATATGAATTCTCTCTAAAAGCTTCCCTGCCATCGATGTGAGACTCACCAGTTTGTAGGTTCCTGGATTATTCTTATTCCCCTTCTTGAACAGAGGAACAACATTAGCTATTCACCAGTCTGCCGTGACCTCTCCACTGGTTAGTGAGGATACAAAGATCTTGGTCAAGGCCCCAGCAATCTCTTCTCTTGCTTCTCTAAATAAGCTGGGGTAGATACCATTGGGCCCTGGGGACTTATCCACCTTAATACTCTTCAAGAGACCCAACACTCACTTTTTTCTCGATCTCAAAATGCCAGAGCACATTAACATTATACAGCATTCCTCATAACTGAAGGTTTTTAATCCATTCTTATAAACCTCTTCTGAACTCTCTCCAATGCATTAACATTTTCCTAAAGTCTGGTACCCAGAATTGTACATAATAATTCAACTAAGATCTAATCACTGTCTTATATAAATTAACTACCTCACCTCTGCACTCTATGTTCATATTAATGAAACCTGTAATACTGTCTGCCTTTTTTAACAGTTCACTCCACCTGTCCTGCCAACTTTAAAGACTTACACATTTTAATCCAGGTCTCTACGCTACTGCATAGCTTTTACATAGTACAATTTGTAATGTTATTCCATGTCCTCTGTCCCAATGTATATCAACTCACACTTCTCTGCAATGAACATCATCTGCTGCTTATCTGCCTACTTCACCAACTTGGATAAAGTGAGGATTGCAGATGCTGGAGATCAGAGTCGAGAGTGTGGTACTGGAAAAGCACAGCAGGTTAGGCAGCATCCGAGAAGAAGGAGAATCAATGTTTCAGGCAGCAGCCCTTCGTCAGGAATGATTCTTGTAGTGTGACCACCTTCATCAGGAATGATTCTTGCAGTGTGACCACCTTCATCAGGAATGCAAGAATCACTGCAAGAATCATTCCTGATGAAGGTGGTCACACTGCAAGAATCATTCCTGACGAAGGGCTTACGCCCGAAATGTCAATTCTCCTGCTCCTTGGATGCTGCCTAACCTATGTGCTTTTCCAGTACCCTACTTCACCAACTTGTCAGTGTCCTCTTGAAGTTCTACTCTGTCCTTAGTTTGAGTTTATAAATGTTTGAAATTTTGCGTCATCCACATACCTTGACAGAACCACTTACACATGAAGATCTAGAACTCAAGATTGACCATTGTCATTCTCTACCATCATCATCCTTATGACAGAATGATCACTATCTCCCAAATGTTCCCCCATTGTCATTTGATTTACTTGTTCCTATTAGTGCCTGCTTGCTTGCTGAAGTGAATGCATACTGCTACAGGAAAGCCTTCTGAGTACAATCTAGCAACACCTACTCTCATTGTCCCTTACACTACCACTATGCCATAATTATACTTACTCTATGATGTTTCCACCCCCTGTAATTTCCTTGCAGGTTTGTTCGTTTACATGGAGTTGGACAATGCTTCTGAGACTTCAAGAATGCAATTAATTTGGCGAGAGCTAAGGATTGAGTAGCATGCAATTACATTTTTTGGTGTAATCTATAGACTGCCAACTATAGGGACTTGTTTAGTTCATTCCTTTCTCCTTTGCACTGACTCCACCTATTTACTTGTTATTCTCCAGTCTAATGATATCTGCCTCTCCTAGCATTTTGTGCACCCTGGCATTATTTTCGAATATTCTCTCCAAGTCTTACACCTGCTGAGTTATTTTAAACTCTCTGCAATAGCACCAGTAGATGACCTGGAAAGAACTCAATCCCAACTCTGTTCAAATGCAACCTGTTTGGTTAATACAGGTGCCATCTTCTGCTGAGCCAGTGGAAGGATCCCAACAACCTACTCGCCTCCCTCTGACAGCATCTTTACAGCCACTCATCAATCTGACTTTTCTTGCTATTTCTGTCCTCAATTACATGTGACATTGAGAGTAATCAGGGCATTTACTACTTTGGACATTCGACTTGCCAAGTTTCTATCCACCCGCCTACTAATTACAGTTTCAGAACTTGAGCAATACTTAGAATTACTGTGGTGCATCTGTGAGATAAAAGATCTTATGGATAGCACATTCAGAGAGGTGGTCACACTGCAAGTTAGGGAACAGCAGGCAGATAGGGAATAGGTGGCTGCCACATATTCCAACAGAACCACGTAGATAGTACACTAATCCATGGAGGTTTTCCATTTTTGATTCTGGTGGGGTGATGGACCTTTTGAAATATGTCACATCCCGCTTTCCCCTTCCTACAGATGTTTTTGGTATCAATCTGGACCATGACCTTGGGTTATGTGTCCTCCCCTAGAAGAATGTCCCGCAGCCATTCTGTGACATCCTTGCTCCAAACAACAGACAGCAACATCATTCTGGAGTCACACTAATAGCCGCAGAAACTCCTATCTAGTCCCATCACGAAAGATTCCTCTGTCAGTACTGTCCTCCCTCCTGTACATCACCAAAGATCCACCTGCTCTTTTAGGTGCTGGTGACTGTCTCCAGGTCCTCCTCTCTCCCATTCTTTTCCACAAGAATGAAACATCCTAAACCACAGAGGGCTGTTAAGGTGTTCTCCACTCCAGAATTGGTTAATGATCTCCAATTTTTTTTGGCATTACAAACCAAAATTGGTTAATGATCTCCAATTTTTTTTTGGCATTACAAGCCACTTGACAAAGTTATTGCTTCCCTTTTGCAGTGGGTTGGCCATGTGACCTATTTCGAAAGCATTGACAGCATTTTCTAATAATGGAAGGTTTACTTGAGTTTGATGAAAGGCTGGTGGTTCCAGTTTGGATTCAGGAAGATATCCTAGTCTGGATACACAGGAGATTACCAAGTGCTGAGCCAAGGCTTGATCATCACTGCAGTGGCCTTGGATCTCAAAGGAGATCAAGGATCAATAGATAGTGTCATAGAGTCATACAGATGTACAGCACGGAAACAGATCCTTCGGTCCAACTCATCCATGCCAATCAAATATCCTAACCTAATCTAGTGCCGTTTGCCAGCACTTGGCCAATTTCTGTCCAAACCCTTCCTATTCATATATTCATCCAGATGTCTTTCAAATGTTGCAATTGTACCAGCCTCCACCACTTTCTCCGGCAGCTCATTCCATACATGCACCGTCCTTTGCGTGAAAAAGCTGCCCCTTAGGTCCCTTTTAAAACTTACCCCTTTCACCCAAAACTTATGCCCTCTAGTTTTCAACTCACCATCCTGGGAAAAGACCTTGTCTCTTTACCTTATCCATGCCCTTCATCATCTTATAAACCTCTATAAGGTCACCCCTCTGCCTCCGACATTCCAGGGAAATGACATTGAAACTTCTGCCATTCACAGTCCTGAGCAGCGAGAGTCACTCGTAGCCCATTACATTTTCCACCAGACTGAGGGAACATGTGAGAACAGATGCATTTATGTTTGACAGACAATCTAAGCTTATCACTGTCACGTCATTTTCATGAGAGATAGAGGTGAAAAATTTGTACACTATCACCACAGATGGCCCTATCATGTTCTTGCATGAAAAAGTTACTGTGTGTGGCATCCCTGAGGTGGTTGTGTTAGACAATGGCCCACAGCTTGTTAACAGGTTTGCCAGCAAATTTACAACCAGTTCTGGAATTGGACATACAACAAGTTCACCATTCAATTGGTAGGCAAAACATGCGGTCCAGCCAGTCAAGTCCCTTTTAAAGAGAAATGCTGACTTTGTTAAGACAGCTTTATTAAGTTATCTGTCCATCCCACTACAGTACGGCTGATCTATATCAGAATTGCTGGTCAGAAATTGAAGACTCAATTCCCTGTCATATCAATGAAGTTGACTCCACAGTTAAATCCATTGGACTCTACCTGGATTTTCCAATGGCCAGATAATCATTTTGAAGCATAGTTGGGAATGGTGCATCAGGACCCTGATCAATCACATTGTAGCAGAATCTGAAAGAATTGACTAGGCAAGAAACTATTTCACTGGGTGTTCCTTTTTGCCAGACATTTGGCATGCAAGCCCTCAAATTCAGGCCAGTACATGAATCTTAAGCATACTTCCTTCTACCAACACATAGGAACTAGGGATGCAGTCAATTTTTAACACTTTGTTTGGACTTCCTGAAAGGGCAAACAGAAAAAACATGTCTATAAGACATGACTTGGTCAAAAAGCACTGAATTTAGGAGATAGTGAGGACTGCAGATGCTGGAGAAGTCAGAGTTGATAAAGTGAAAAGCCCTGAAGAAGAGTCATGCCCAAAACATCGACTCTCTTGCTCCTCAGATGCTGCCTGACCTGCTGTGCCTTTTCCAGTGACACACTTCATCAGCACTAAATTTACATCTGCAGTCTTTTTTGTCTGTAGCAGTCCTCTTTAAAACAAGCCACATTTCGGAATTTGAAATGTCCACATTACTTTGGAGTTCTGATCTGTCTTCATGATACGGTGCACGATAATTGATGCACTTCAACCAAAGGCAATAGATATATATATAATACTTTAACAAGAACGAGACAGTTATTCTAAAGGGAGTAAGCCAGTTGTGATTATCTCCTGTCTGTGTGGCTGACGAAATTTTATAAAAGAATGCCTGGAACCTTTTGTCTTATGGAACAATCATTGAACCAAGTGAGGAGCACCACGACAGCAACATTTTATAGATATCAGCGGGTGAAAACAAATCAATGTCAACAGTTCTCAAGCCAAAGACCTACCAACCTTCCAAATCTGAAAAGAACAAATTCTGGAAAAACTGTGAAATCTCCAAACTGTCTGAATTTGTGAAGTCAGAGACTTTAAGGGAGATAAGGTAGTGGTAAATATAACCATATAAATGAATGTATATATTTTAACTGTGAGAAAAATAGCTTGGGATGGCAATTGTACAAGTTAATGGTTTTGAAAAGGTTAATGTGAAGACAAAGGTAAGGTCTACCTAATCTGATCATGTCATAAGGACTTGGGTTAAGGAAAGGCAAAATATCTTAGGATCTTGTAGATGAAGATGTTTACCCAAATGTCTCATCAGAGTATTTGTGGCCATGTTTAGCATTCTCATATAACTTGTACTGATCACTATCACACAATAAAGTATATAGTGTTTAACGCAAGATCCTCCTCTCATTGAGACTCACTAATGGTTGTCCTCTATGACTGTAAACAAGTAGACATTTGGAAACCAGTGATGGAAAGGATATGGTGGAAACCCAACCAAAATCTGATAATGGTTGGTTCTGCAGCATATACAATAAATAAAATCATTTCTGTGAACCTTTGTAATCATTGGAATGATTTTACTTATACAATGGATAATTATGAATGGGCAATAGTTGTGGCCTTTCCAATTTTCCAACACAGAAAATGTGTGACCCAGGTGAATACAGCACCTAATAAATCACAGTATTTCCTTCCACCTTTTAGGCTCAAATTAGAAAATTAAACATTAAATTCAATTTAATTTGGCACCAATAGAGAATTGAACTAACATGAGCAGTGATGGTGTTCCAACTCCCCTCCCTTCTGATCCCAATTATTTATATTCTCCATTCGATTTACAGTCTATAATTGGAGAAGAAATATTTGCCTCAGATGGATTCTCTCATATCCTGTCCTCCAAGAGGCAGCTTTTTAAAATTCAACCTCTAAATAAATGATTCCTGGGAGAAACTTTGTTCAGCTCCTATTTTGTGGATTTTTGGCATGTCCCTAACCCTGACAACTTTACAATGTGTTTCACTTTTTATACATTCACAGGCAGTTTAAATATTAGCACATGTTACAGACAGCTGATACAGTGGACTAAATGCCAAGCCTTGGCACTTCTCCACATATTGAAATGACCCCTTGCTGCATGCTGGATGCTAATAACTTCAAAATGTGAATAACCTGAAAATCTATAGCCTGACTGAGGAGATTAGATGACATTCTAAACCTTTGGAGTGCATCTTGGACAGTTTTTGAATTACAGCAGAATCTCTCAGGTTAGTTGTCAGCTGAAGTCTCCATTCCTTCCCCCACTTCTCAACCTCAGTTGACTCAAGGGCATAGCTTCAGAGGTTCCACTCAGAGGGAAAGAGCAGAGCCACAGGGAGAGGGAGGCCAGTGTCAGCCCACTGTGACTCCTGATCGGAAAGCTGATAACATAATAAAAAACTGTTCCAAAGTAAAAACACTCCTGCCAACATTATCTCACATAGCTTATAAACGCACCATACACACAGGAATTACATTAACTAGTGTGTCAGTGCCAGTGTAAGACTGTTAAAATGTGTCATTACAGAACTTCTGGGATACAAAACACAGATTTAAATTTGCAAGCTGTTGTTTTCCTGATAATTTTATTCAAATTAACCGCAGTGCAACAAACAAGGAGGGCAGCAAATGCTGGCCAAACTAGCAACGCCTACATCCCACAACAGAACCAAAAGAGATCCTAATGAAGCAAGGGATATAATAATTCCAAAGCCAAAAATATATGCATTATAGGACACGATGGTTACCAAAAATTAATGTGTGATAACCTGTTTGCTGAAGGCATCCTGTTTATGGGATGTAGCCTTTCTTTTCGATTTCTAACTATGGTGGTTTATGGTAGTAACTGTGCATCATTTTCATACACACTGTTATAAACATATAGTTTTCAACCGGAGTGGATTATGGCATTTCAGCCCGTTGCTTGGCAAACCCATTGTAAGCCTTCAAATATGTTTATATTGCATGGAACAGTATCAATGGTTTGCTTTAAAATTACTGAATAAAACTTATCCTCTTCTCCCAGCAATTATAGTGGATAATATTGCTTTTACTTGAATACAGTTGAAACTTTATTGCTGGAACAGCACAGCAGGTCAGGCAGCATCCAGGGAACAGGAGATTCGACGTTTCGGGCACAGGCCCTTCTTCAGGAATTGAAGAAGGGCCTGTGCCCGAAACGTCGAATCTCCTGTTCCCTGGATGCTGCCTGACCTGCTGTGCTGTTCCAGCAATAAAGTTTCAACTTTGATCTCCAGCATCTGCAGACCTCACTTTCTCCTTTACTTGAATACATCCAAGTAAATCATATTTTAGGACACTTGGGGGTAAAACTTTCTGTAGCCTATTTTTAGGATTGCTGATTGTGTGAAAATATTTGCCCAAGTTGGATATCAGCTTTATTTCAATAATATGGATGATATGCCAAGAAGTGCTAACCATCAGCAGCATTCCAATTTTAAATCACCCACCACATCATCAGTGACCCTCAGCTAAATCCCAGAATAGCTCAGAGGACAGCTTCTATTTTTCCTGCCTCACAGGAACATTTTTAACTTTATTCCTATTTTGCAATTGGTCTCATTTTCATTTCTCCCGTGGGAAAGGGAATTGGGCAGAGTGGACAACTCTGTCTGTAAAACACTCTCTGTTCTCGGGCTTCACTCAAGACAAATTTAGCTTCCACTTTTATCGAGCTAGTACCTTGCAGTCCAGGCATTTCAAACTTCTTCACAATAACAACTACTTTGGCATATAGTAAACATTATAATATCAACAAATAAGTTATAAACATAAAGGCTTCTCAAACAGCAGTGAGATAAATTAGCAAATATCCCACTTTAGAGGAATGCATTTTGATTAACACATAGGGAGAACTACTGAAGAATTCCAAAAGATCTTTTATGTCTACTTGAGAGGTTAGTTAGAGATTCAGGTCAACATTTCATCCAAATTATGTCAATTCCGACAATACAAAAGTTCACACTTTAGTTATTACACCAGATCAACTTTCCAAGGTAATCTTGTGCAAGTATCCACAATTACAAAGTAATTATTTTATCTAAGAAATACATACATGACATCTGTGAACAGCACATGGGCAAACCAGTGTTGTCTTAATAAATTTTGTTTAAAGGACACCTCGCTATCTTAGATTATGAAGTAGAAATATTTTTAAATTCTGACAAATATGCAATTGCTGATACTAAAACTTATTTGTACAGTATGTACTATGTGTGGTGTGTTCTGATTATTGTTTACAACATTATCTATTTTAAGAATAACATGCTGGTAGATAATACCAAAGGTTTTCAATGTGCATCTTCATTATTCATGTGCTAGAGTCACAGCTTTTAAAAGACTGCAGGCTACTATAACTTCAAAATGGGAATAACCTGAAATTCTATAACCTGACTGAGGAGCTGAGACTCGTGACAAAGCTGTTCCTTAAACAAGGTTACGCTGTCCTTGGCTTTTTTTTTCCAGAGAGGTTGGAAATGACACAGATTCTGAGAAGCCTGGAGGTGAGGGGTTTTAGGGCTGAGTTGATAATAGCTAACAGAGACTACCTCAGACAGAAGGCTTTCAAGTTTTAGAAAAACAACACTTGTACAATGAAAGGGGAGTGGCCAGTTATCCCAGTTCAGCTTTTTGCTGGTTTGGTTTTTTTTCTTAAGCAGTGTGGTGTAAAATTCCAAGCAGTGGAATGTGGTGAAACGGTTAAAAATTATGTCCCAATACATGTGTGAATCTAACCGGAATGGAGGTGTTGCTTAGTCCCGTGTGAATCTTATTACACACCTCCCCGTGTGAATCTTCTTATCTGTATGTAACCAGAATGGAATGTGTTTTTTAGCCTTGCTCTGCTGTTCACATGAATGTTTATATCTGGAAAAGAGTATATCAGCTGGAAAAGTCTCCAGTTCGGTGAGTCTGCTCCGGGGTTACGTTTAACCGCCGAGCGTGGGTTGTTGGCAACCGCTCTACGAGAACTGACGGCTCCCAGTTCCGGTAACATGTAGAGTGAGTATAAGCCAGACCCGTTGGTTGTGGTGACGCTGCGGGGAATAAAATGCCCATATTCTAGCAGACTCGCCTCTTGGTCGTTTGTTCTGTGTCAGACTACTCTCCTACGAACCTGACCTTGAGAATTTTTTTTAAAACAAGCAGTAGTATGGTAAAGCGGCTGGGAGCAGAAGCAGGTCCAGGCTGGTACTCTCTCTTTCTGACTTCTCTCCTGTAAGAACCTATGTTTGATTTTACCTTTTGTGCCAAGGGGTATTTATGGGGATTGTTGCAAGTATTTGGAACAGCATCATTAAGTTGGGTTGATCTATTGGGTTTTCAGAGAGGTTAAGTTATTCGGTATTCTGTTTTCTGTTGTTTGTGTTTTATTCAGTAAACTTGCAAATAAATTCTGTTTTCTTTAAAACTAAATTGTTTAACCAGCTGATTCTCTCCTGGAATACTCACTTTACACCTGCTTAAAACAACTAGCAAATTTAGGGTCTGGGCTACTTTCTTGAAATGTTTTGAAGGGATCTGGCCTGGTCCATAACACATTATAAACCCTTGGAGTGCATCTTGGATAGTTTTTGAATTATAGCAGAATCCCCCAGGTTAGTTGTCAGCTGAAGTCTCCATTCCTTCCCCATTTCTCAAATGTGAGGTGGAATTTAATACCTTCCCCTGAGGTGAGTTTGATGGCATGGGAACATTTAATTGAACAGGAGCATGCTGGGTGGAATCCCCACCACTTTCACATTTTTGTCCAAATTTAATCTGGGGTAGGAAAACTCACAAACAGCTTTCATTCTCCTGAAATTTCATGTTGTATTGTTATGATGTTCAAAAAGAGTTTGGAACTTTATTTTTATCTATATGAAAACATGAGGAATCAAAATGCCATACCACTCACTACCACACCAGTCTGAATACCCAACGAACTGTGCATTATTCCACAACACTGTAAGATGTGAAAAATCTGGTGTCAGGTCTCTGCATTTGTGTCTACAAATGTGACTGCTGGGAACCACTAGATGTAGCAAGTGCAATTTAATCCAGACCACAGGAATCTCACCTGTTGGATGGACAATAGGCAAGAGTTCTTCCTGTTGGGAGAACCAACCAATTAAGAATTTAGAACAACAATTAATGCTTATTTAATGCCTTATAACTCTATCACTGATATTCAACCAGGGATGGCAGGACAGCAAGATAGGATATCAGGTACATACTGGCTCTTGGCTCCTAATATCAGATCATGAAACTTTTAGTGGTACTGCATCCAGGTCCTCAGGATAAGGCTCCTGATATTGACCAGAATGGCTACCTATTCATTGTATATATTACAAAATCTACAGCACTGTGAGCATGGCATATGCAGTGACTTGTCAACTTGAACCATCGGAGATGCTTTGGGGAGATTTACTGCTACCAATCCTTCTTTCTAATATTAATCCAAGTTGTTAGATGAAGGAAGGGCTGTTGATGTCATATACATGGACTTTAGTAAGGTGTTTGATAAGGTTCCCCATTGTAGACTAATGGAGAAAGTGAAGTCACATGGTGTGCAGGGTGTTCTAGCTAGATGGATCAAGAACTGGTTGAGCAACAGGAGACAGAGAGTAGTAGTTGAAGGGTGTTTCTCAAAATGGAGAAAGATGACCAGTGGAGTCAGTATTGAGGCCACTGTTATTTATAATATACATAAATAATCTAGAAGAGTGCACTGTTGGTATGATCAGCAAGTTTACAGATAACACAAAGATTGGTGGAGTAGCAGAAAGCATAAAGGACTACCAGAGTATACAGGAGGATATAGATAGACTGTAGAGTTGGGCGGAAAAGTGGCAGATGGCTTTCAATCCAGACAAATGTGAAGTGATGCATTTAGGCAAGTCTAATTCTCGAGCGAATTATACAATGAATAGAAGAGCCTTGGGAAAAATTGATGAGCAGAGAGATCTGGGAGTGCAGGTCCATTCTACCCTGAAGGTTGCTGCACAGGTGGTTAGAGTGGTCAAGAAGGCATATAGTATGCTTGCCTTCATTGGACGGGGTATTGAGTATAAGAGCTGGCAAGTCATGTTAAAATTGTACAAGACGTTGGTTCGGCCACATTTAGAATACTGTGTACAATTCTGGTCACCACTTTACCAAAAGGATGTGGACGCTTTGGAGAGGGCACAGAAAAGGTTTACGAGGATGTTGCCTGGTATGGAAGGACTAGCTATGAAGAAAGGTTGAGTAGGTTAGGTTTATTTTCAGTAGAAAAAAGGAAATTGAGGAGGGACCTGATTGAGGTTTACAAAATCATGAAGGGTATAGACAGGGTGGATAGAGACAAGCTTTTTCCCAGGGAGAAGGATTCAATAACGAGAGGTCGTGCTTTCAAGGTGAGAGGTGGAAAGTTTAAGGGGGATACACACGGCAAGTACTTCACACAGAGGGTGGTGGGCGTTTAGAACACATTGCCAGCAGAGGTGGTAGAGGCAGGCCCGGTAGATTCATTTAAGATGTATCTGAATAGATGCATGAGTAGGTGGGGAGCAGAGGGATACAGATGCTTAGGAATTGACCGACAGGTTTAGGCAGTACATTTGGATCGGCTCAGGCTTGAAGGGTCGAAGGGCCTGTTCCTGGGCTGTAAATTTTCTTTGTTCTTTGTTTTTTGTAGTCTACATTACTGAAACCATGTGGGGTAACATGAAAAGTCTTTGACAGAAGTAAGACTTGGGTCCTTAGAAAAAGGTTAGATTTATTACTTGGTACTTAATAGCTCATTACATCTGAATTGCAAGAGAGTCCATGGTAAGACCTCAGTCTGCATTTAAGTGTAAGTGTACACTTCTGTGCCTGAACTGATAACACAAATGGTTAGCTCCACCTAAGTACAGTCTTTAGTATCCTATTGGGCAGGACTTACTACATGAGGTCAATTAAACATTCCAGGTACTGGCTGCTTTATACAACATCACTCTCCAAGCTTTTGTCTGGCTGTTAAATTCCTTATGCTAATCTATAAAGTTGCTTTCTGCCACGTCATACCATTATTCAACGTTCTCGGTGTCAAAATCTAGCATAGTCAGCTAACTTTAATTCATGCAAACTTCCCAGCTTTGTTAACAGGTGTGCTGACACTCAACAGCAAAGTTCAAACTGGCTGCCAGCTGCAATCTTTCACATTAGTGGGGAACATGATTTTGGGTGCAACCTGTATGGATAGCAACAGCGGTGTGGGCTCTGCTCACATCATGGGCAGGATTCCATGTTTCACTAGGCGGGTTCAGAGGTAGAGGTTGTAATTTAATCATGGGAAGAATGGAGGAAGGGTGGGTGTGAGATAGTGATCATTACATCTTCCCCACTCCCCCTAATCATGAGCTGTGTTGAGGACAGCCTCCTCACCCAGTAGCCAATTGAACCCCTTAGCTGGCAACTTAAGAACCTCTTTTTTTTTTCATCTTTGATATTCTACCAGTGGTGTGGAGCAGTCACTATCCATGAAGACTGATCAGCAAATCAAGCTACTAGAGTAGGGGAAGGGTACCCATCATAACCAGACAGTCTGTGCCCAACCGAGGGACCTGGTAGTAGAACAAAAAGATCCCATGAAAGGGACATATCTCCCCATGCTGTCAATACCCCTCAACGGCAAACCCAAACCCCTACCATCCCCTATCCCTGACACAGCAATTAATCCCTCCTGTTCCCAACACATCAGACTGGAGTTCTGAGATATTAGCTCAGAGGTGTTACCACCATTTCCCACAAAGTAGGTGGCATTCATGCAAATGATTAACTCAGGTGCCATTATCACAACAGACATCTGGGGAATCTGTAATGACTGAAATCAAAAGGGTATGAAAATTATCAGCTGAACAATTTATGACCAATTGATCACATGGCCACAAGAAAAATCTGAGGCCATTGGTAAATTTTCACCACTCAGCTCTAGTTAAATGCTATGAGTTCACTTCCAAACAGAGCGAGCATTGGAATTCCCAAAATTCAGCTTCCAGGTAAGTGGGTTTCAGCAGGAGGAAAGATGGGTTGGAAGCTGGAACAAAGGAAACAACAATTTTCTTGCTAGGTCTGAGAGAAACCTTGCTACCTCCATATTGGAAACTTTCTCATTGTCATTGTGAGACTTCCCATTTTTCCTTACAGCCGTTGACCTTTGATTATCTGATGACCCAAATTAAAGTGGAGCTAATGACAGAGTAGGATCGTGGTTTGCATAAATTCATGAGATCCCCAAACTGATTTTGGCTGGTGTTCCATCTGCCTGCAGAACCCTCAGGGTCCACTGTTGAGAAACAGAGGAGCTCTGAGCACATATCTATTCAGTTTCATCGGCATTTCTCCCCGCCCCACCCTTGCAGTTTCCATCTGTGCTGACGTAGGTAAAAACAAATCCCTACTAGACTACACTAAAGAGTCAGGAGCTCAGTAAAGAGCTGCCATACAGCAAGGAGAAAGGAAAACTAATCAAACGACTAAATAAGCAAGTTCTGTAAAACTTTTCAGTTGCCATCTTAATTGAAAGAAATGATACTGAATTGAGGCTTGGAACATAATGAACCTATACACATTAAAACATTCAGAAGTAAATCATTTGCAGAGCCACATGTAAGCAGAGTAGTAATAGAATATTAAAGCTGGCCTTTAATTCAATATTATTTTTCTCTGATGATCTGGACCACTTTTGCCAATCTGGATGTGAATTTCTGAAACTTTCCAAAGTTATTAACTATGATGAATGGAGGTGTTCAACTGAGTAGCAGATTAAAGTGCTCAGTCTGTGCAAGCATTCTGCAAACAAAGCTCTCAGAATTCTACTCAACATTGTCTCTGCCTTTAACTGACTAAAAGCAAGTCAAACTATTGCAGGAGCATTCACCTGCAGTCTCCTCCTTCAAATCAGATAATAAAGAGGAGAAAGAACTAAATCCTAAGACAGGCAGCTAGCTAGATTTGTGTATTAGTACAGAATAAAGATAGATTTCTGTATTCCACTTTGTGAGCACCAGTGTGAGATGGGCAATACCCAAGGAACTATTTACACAAGAAATGTAATGGGTCAGTTCACTTGAATATCATTTGAAGGGGCTGTTGGTGTCCCATTCTGGTGATTAAAGTGAAAATGCACGGGGTTTCTTGGAAGTAGAGTGCAGCCTTTAGAATTAGAATTCTAGCTGATGGCTGAAATAGCGTTGTGAAGAAAAAATAGATAAGTAGCCAAATACTGAGCTTACTAATTTCACTCCTAAGTACCTCAACTCTACCATTTCTAAATGTTTTTCCACAGTTTACAGGAACATCTACATCTGCCTGAGGCAAACAAGGAAAGAACTGAGATCAAGGTGGAAAATTATGTAAAATTTCAATCAGTAAAGCCTCCTGGATGAAATAGAGCAGAGGAGATGCAGGTGGCTAGTGAGTACCTGGAGGAGTTGGCCTTTGCACTGTGCAGAGGGAGGTGACGCTGATCCTGGCAACAAACCAGTGTCACCAATCATTCAATACCCTGACCAGGCCAGACAGGGCAACAACCTTTCTAACCTAAGTATGCTCCATAGTCTATAACTAAGAGTCATAGAGTTATAGAGATGTACAGCATGAAAACAGACCCTTTGGTCCAACCTGTCCATGCCAACCAGATATCCCAATCCAGTCTAGTCCCGCCTGCAAGCACCTGGCCTATATCCCTCCAAACCCTTCCTATTCATATACTCATCTAGATGCCTTCTAAATGTTGCAATATTACCAGCCTCCACCACTTTCTCTGGCAGCCCATTCCACACACGCACCAATCTCTGCTTGAAAACGTTGCCCCTTAGGTCTCTTTTATATTTTTCCCCTCTCACCCTAAACCTATACCCTCTAGTTCTGGACTCCCCACCTCAGGGAAAAGACTTTGTCTATTTACCCCATCCATGCCCCTCATGATTTTATAAAACTCTACAAGGTCACCCCTCAGCCTTCGACACTCCAGGGAAAACAGCCCTAACCTATTCAACCTCTCCCTATAGCTCAAATCCTTCAACCCTGGCAACATCCTTGGAAATCTTTTCTGAACACTTTCAAGTTTCATAACATCCTTCCGATAGGAAGGAGACAGAATTGCATGCAATATTCCAACAGTGGCCTAACCAATGTCCTGTACAGTTGCAACATGGCCTCCCAACTCCTGTACTCAATACTCTGACCAATAAAGGGAAGCATACCAAATGCCTTCTTCACTATCCTATTCTATCTGCAACTCCACTTTCAAGGAGCTATGAACCTGCACTCCAAGGTCTCTTTGTTCAGCAACACTCCCTAGGACCTTACCATCAAGTGTATAAGTCCTGCTAAGGTTTGCTTTCCCAAAATACAGCACCTTGCATTTACCTAAATTAAATTCCATCTGCCCATTCTCAGCCCATTGGCCCATTTGATCAAGATCCTGTTGTTATCTGAGGTAACCTTCTTCGTTGTCCACTACACCTCCAATTTTGGTGTCATCTGCAAACTTACTAACTATACCTCTTATGCTCACATCAAATCGTTTATATAAATGACAAAAAGTAGAGTTACATAACTATTCATACTGCACACAGGTTAAGGATAAACATATCAATATCATTAAAAAAATTGCTTCCATACTCGTAATTAAAACTTTGACCACTACATTAACAGAGTGCTACATGGAGTTGATTAACACAATATTTTGAGTCCATACCTAAGGCTGACCTCCAGAGAGGACATCTCCAAGAGGGGTCCCTTCAAGAAACAGGGCACAGAGTTGATCCTATAGCATTGTGTGCTTTTGCTATAGGAGATAGAAACACCAAATCCAGTGCTAAGTTAATGACTCTACATCTATACTGTCAGTAAAGCAACACATTGAACCACAACACAGCCGCTAGCATTGGTTTGCTTCTCTTGTCTCCTTATCTCAAGGGAAAATAGGGGAGATGTGATGGCATTTCTGGGCTGGGTCAGGATGAAACCAAAAGAGTTAAAAGTAAATTAATTAAAACATAAACTCTGGTACAAAATGAACTGAATTTGCTGAACCACCCAACTGCAATCACTTTTGGTTTTCTGCACAATGTTAGTACTGAAATGATAAGTTGGTGGTTCCATGCTTAGTAATGTCTGTTAATGTTGAGGCCACCAACAAAATTGTTTTTTTAATGTATTTATCGCTAAGCCGAATCTGAAAAATTTGGTTACATCACCTATTTATTGTTTTATTTGGAATTGTTATTGAAATATACTCTAAGGGAACAAATTAAAAACACGCATGCTTTTAATATGAGAATAATTCTATTTGGATACAGTTTCATTTCTCAGGCAATTAGATTACCGTAAACTGGGATCAAATATCAAATGAAGGATGCTATGGTGCAGTTTGTTTTACATACACAATTTAATCGATTCATTCATGGTATCATCCATGTGAAAATGGTCAGTTTATCCACATCCCATTACACTAACTTGACATTGTAGTTGACTTACAATTGAAAAACAAAATTACGACCAGTCCTGCACAAAATTACTGAGCTCTGCTTGTTTCCACTAGAGGACAGTGTGCACAGAGTAAAAATCAAAGAATTCTCAGGATAAAGAGTCAGACATTCCCCTTTTGCTTTTTTTAAACAGTGTCTGATGGTGCCTGACAAATTTCTGGGATGACTTCACAGATTCAGAGTATATATACGAATAGCTAATGAAATTCCACATCACTGTCAAAATCAAGTGAATAAATGCAATGATATGTCAAATCATGTTAATTAAAATAATCAAAGGATTACTTTAGAATGTTGCGGAGTTCAATTTGTATTTTATTGAGTATAAAAAAGATAAAGCCTTTGAACAGACTGTAAAATTGTTTACTGCTGCTATTTTAGAATTGTATCTCGAACTTCAACAATGAATAATTCCCCAGCACCACCTTAAAAGCAGCAAGACCTGATTTATTGTAGCTGGATGCCCTCTAGTGGTGTAGTTAATGTAATTCCGATGTACACAGTGTAAGAGCACATTTGTAACATAACTGTTGTCTTGAAAAAATAGCATAAGGAAAGTCGTCATTAAAGTTCCTCCTGCTGAAACAAAAATGAGTGGCAATTCAAGTTGTAATTGGATGTGAAAAATAAATTATCTGAAGAAAAGAAAGCAGTAGGTGTTGTGGGGGGCAGGCAGCAGCGGAGGAGGCAGTGAGGGGTGGAGAAGTAGAAGGTCCCGGATTATGGGTCTGTGGTAAGTTATTGACCTGAGGGCTACGTTAACCTAACACGCTCTGTGGTAACCAAATAAACAAATGGCAAGTTGAAAAAAAGTATTTCCCTCATTATTATTTATTGGTTATCTACTAAAATAACATGGGGAACAGTGTTCCATTGGTTTCAAAGGAAATAAAAATTGGGAAGATGTAAAAAGATTTGGCAAAGTTTGTTCACATGCAGAATTCATTACTATAATGATTTTCATAAGGTATGGAGAAGGGTATAATACCTCTCTGCTCCATTTTTCCAATATGCCGATGTCAATGTCAAGCATAAAGCTGCTAAAAAGCAGAGACCATTAAATAGAAACTGTTCATAAATCTCAATAAACATAAATTAAGTTATTTTTGGTGGAAAATTATTACTACCCATGAATTATTTGGATACATCAGCCATGATAGATTGCAAATGTTTCGTCATGTTTCCCCATTAAATACTTGCTATTTAATCAAAAATGACTTTTATGGGGAGGCATTATAAATGTTTGAAGTTTTGTCTTGACTTTCAAATAAGTACCAAATGGACAGCTGTATTAAAGTTGTGTATTAGCTATAATTTAGTTCACTGACCACCATGTAAGAAACATTGTCTGTTTCCTTTTCCTTAATCTATGGGTTTAATACTTAGATTTTCTCGAACAGAATTGATTTTGGACAATTGTTACATTGTCATGTCAGAATCAGAAGTACCAAGTTTAACTGAATCCAACTTCCATGCAACACGTGCCCTTGTCCTTCTAGGTAGTGAAGGTCAGAGGTTTGGAAAGTGCTGTTGGTTGAGGCTTGGTGAGTGGCCGTAGTGCATCTTGTGTATCATACACACACTGCTGCCACTGTGCGTCATTAGTGAAGAGAGTGAGAACATGGATAAGGTGCCAATAAAGATGGTTGCTTTCACCTGGATGGTGTTAGGTTTCTTGTGCGTTGTTGGAGCTGCACTCATCCAGGCAAGGGGACATATTTCATCACACTTTATGCATAGTTGACAAGCATTGTGGAGTCAGGAGGTGAGTTACTCAACATAGAATTCACAGCCTTTGGCCTGTTCTTGCAATCACAACATTTGTACAGCTGGCCCAGTTCTGGTCAATCATAACCCCCAGGATGTTGACAGCATGATATTCATCGAAGGTCATTAAATATCAAGGGGTGATGGTTAGATTTTCTTTTGTTTGGGATGGTCATTGCCTGAAACTTGAGTGACACAAATGTTAGTTGTTATTTAGGATCCTAGCTTGCATGTCTTTGTTGCATATGAACATAAAATACTTTTGTGTTCAGGAAGTCACAATGATGCTGAACATTGTGCAATCATCAGCAAATATCCCCATTTCTGACCTGATGATGGAAAGAAGGTCATTGGTGAAGCAGCTGAAGAGGATCTGACACAGAACACTACCTTCAGAAACTCCTGTAGAGATATCCTGGACTCAGATGACCAATCTCTAACAACCACAACCACTTCCTTTCCTAGGTGTGACTCAATCCAATGGAGAATTTACCCCTAATTCCCATGGATTCCAGTTTTGTTAGCACTCTTAATTACTTCGCCTCTGGAATTCACCTCTTTTGTCCACATTTCAACCAAGACTATAAAGAGGTCAGAACCTGACTGGTAGTTGTTGTCTGAGCAAGTTATAACTGAGAAAGTGCTGCTTGATAATACAGTCAATGACCCCTTCCATCACTTTGCTGATGATTGCGAGTAGACTGACAAGATAGTAAATGATTAAGCTGGATTTGTCCTGCTTTTTGAGGACAGGACATACTTGGGCAATTTTCAACATTGCTAGATAGAGCCAGTGTTGCAGCTGTACTGGAACAGCTTGACGAGGGGCATAGTTAATTCTGGAGCATAAGAGCTTTGGTTGTATTGCCAAAATGTTGTCTGTGCCCAGAGCCTCTGCAGTATCGAGTGCTTTCAGCTGTTTCTTATCACTTCAAGTGAATCAAATTGGCAAAACAGATAATCTTTAAATAGGTTAAAGGAAGCAAATAAACTGGTCCATGAAGGAACTTTGTATTATGATATGTTAGAATGCTTATTCATAATTAAGTAAGGAATGTACCTGAAAAGATGGTATTATGTTCTTGTGAATCAAATTTTTATATGGCCTGAACAAATACAAGCCAGAAATTTGAAAATGAAACATTAAAAAAATATATTTTAAGACTTTTGACATTTTCCATCAGTTGAATACCTGTAAATGACAGGAATGTACAGTTTTGAAACATAAGAACCATGAAACTTATAGAGTGACAGGAAAGGTGTGAAAAGGAGTGGCAATCCAGGGAACTACAGCAAGATCATGGGGTGCAGGCTAATGCCTCGGACCTTATTATGATTATCTCCATGGTTCCCGTCCAGAAATCAGCCAATGAACTGGATGGCAGCCAGCTAAGGAAACCATCGGGTAGTTGCTGGCAATACTTGGATATAATCCTAGGTGATCATAATTGTGGTTGGGATCAGTAAAGCCAAGAGGGAGAGAGGTAAGGATGGTCACTTGGAGTACAAGCTGACTCCTAGTGAAAGAAATGAAGGGAGGATGTCATAGAGTCATAGGGATATACAGCACAGAAACAACTTGTCCGTGCTGACCAGATATCCTAAATTTATCCAGTCCCATTTGGCATCATTTGGCAGCATATTCCTCTAAACCTGGTACTATTCATACACTCATCCACACACCTTTTAAATGTTGTAATTGTACCACATCCTCTGTCTGTTCATTCAATACGCACACCACGCTCTGCATGAAACGGTTGCCCCTTTGGTCCCTTTTAAATCTTACCCTTCTCACCTTAAAACTATGCCCTCTAGTTTTGGATTTCCAAAGCCTGGGGAAAAGACTTTAATTATTCACCCTATCCATGCCCCTCATGATTTTATAAACTTACCTAAGGTTACCCCTCAGCCTTGAAAACTCCAGGGAAAATAGGCACAGCCTATTCAGCCTCTCCCTCCAGCTCAAATCCTCCAAGCCTGGCAACACCCTTGTTGATCTTTTCTGGACCAGGCTGCGATCTTGATGTAGGCTGACTGGCTCTGGTGACGTGGCTTCCTTTGTTGGTCAGCCGGTCAAGGCACTGCCCTCCTTTACTCACTCCCTATTCCAGCAGCATCTCCAGATCCTGGAGGCAAACAAGGGTGCCAGCTTCCCTTTCTGCTTCATGCCATACAGACATACAACATGGAAACAGACCCTTTGGTCCATCCAGTCCATGCTGAACATAATCCCAAACTAAACTAGTCCCACCTGCCTGCTCCTGGGTCATATCCCTCCAAGCTTTTCCTAGTCATGTATTTATTCAAGTTCATTTTAATTCTACCTGCAATCCATCACTTTCTCAGGATATTCCTCATGAACCACCCTCTGCGTAAAAAGATTGCCCCTCATGTTTTTTTTTTAAATCCCTCTCCATTCACCTTAAAAATATGCCCCCTGGTCTAGAAATCTCCCATCCTAGGGAAAATGTAACTACCATTAATCCTATCTATAACCCACATGATTTTATATACTAAACTTCGTAAACTTAAGGTTATCTCTCAATCTCCTACTCTCCAGTGAAAAAGGTCACAGCCTATGCATCCTTTCTTTATCATATGACCTTCCATACATGGCAACATCCCGATAAATCTCTCCTGTATCCTCTTCAGCTTAATAAATCCTTCCTATAGCTGGGCAAACTGAACTGTACATATATTCCAGATGAGGCCTCACCAATATCCTGTACAATCTCAACTTGGCTTTTCAATTCCTATACACAAAGGTCTGAACAATGAAGGCAAGTATGCTAAACACTTTTTTATCCACTGTCTATATGTGATTCTAACTTCAAAGAATTATGTACTTGAACTCTTAGGTCCCTCTGTTCTACAACACTACCCAAGTCCCTGTCCTCAGCTATAGCAGTGTAGTAGCAATGTGAAGTGCAGTTTCTGGATTGCAGCATTGAAGTGGGTGCAGCTGGGGCTTTAAATACAGTGTGACTGCATGGACATTGGGATGTCCCAGCAGCGGTGAACAGTTCTGTCTATTTTGCCACGTGAAACGTATAACAAGAAGAGCACTATCGATCTCCAATACACCATTAATGAGGTGACAAGCAGAAGATCACATGAGAAAAGTTGCTCTGAGCCATGGCAGACCAGGTATTGTAGAATCTCACTCAAACAAACACTAACTCAAAATGGGCAACATTCAACCACAATGTTTTATAGAATCCCTCCAGTGTGGAAACAGGCCCTTCAGCCCAACAAGTCCACACCAACCCTGCAATGAGTAACCCATCCAGAACTATTCCCCTATTTTTACCCCTGACTAATACACCTAACCTACACATCTCTGAAAACCATGGACAATTTAGCTAACCAATTCACCAAATCTACACATCTTTGGATTGTGGGAGGAAACTAGACTACCTGGAGGAAACCCATGCAGACACGGGGAGAATGAGCAAACTCTACACAGACAGTCACCCGAGGCTGGAATGGAACCTGGTGCTGTGCGGCAGCACTGTTAACCACTGAGCCACTTTACCAGGATATGAAGGGTCACTTCAGTGCTATGGAAGAATTCTAACTTTGATTGGAGAGAGTCAAATATCAAAGTTGCAGGAAAGATAGACAGGAATTTGTGATTAAACAATATACTGAGGACTTTCGTGAGGCAAGGGAAGCTGAGGATGGGAATGATATCTTGAAAGGATTAGTGTCACTGTTTATTTTGCACTAGCCACACAGGGATCAGGCTGCTATGCTGTGTGTTCACAGTTTGTCCTCATTCACTATAATGAACAGAAAAATCATGGGGGAGGGCACAGAGGGAAGCCAAGACGATATATATTACTTCCAAAAATCATCAGCAATCCTTCTTAGTCAGACTATTGGACCATGGTGTCTTCATTCACGGCAACTGTAAAGCAATGATTGATTCTTCAGTTTCACTCTCACTTAGATAGACGAGGTTACGGAAAACAAGAAAAGGGTCGTGTGTCCAACTGCAACTGACCATGTCATTAGTGACAGTTTAGTATATAGGCAATAGACCATTAGCAGTGCACCTAGAGGGAAGACAGGCCAAGGACAAGTTATCTTGAAAGGATAGTTCAGCAAACAGCACTTCTAGGAATGATAACTTTGTGATGCGAAAAGGGGCAATCTCAGCCTTTATTTCCGAGAAAAAGATTTTATAAGATCTTTCAGAATCTCTCCTATATAAAGCAACTTTATGTTGCAAATTACTGTTGATACTTAATATATTTGTACAACTTTCTCCTGTCTAATATTTCAATGGATGCTTAAGATATCAGCCTGCTTAAAATATCAACAACAATATTTTCTAAACAGGGTATAATTACAGCCATGCATTAAAATACTAATTCTTTAATTTTAGTGTCACTGCTGTTTAATTTGTTCATTCTTCATAGTTAATATTGAATTTGATTATTTGTCAGGGTAGTTGGATCTTCACTGAAGACATCTTCTTTACCATGTCACCATTTCAACACTACTCCCCTTTCCTTGGACCCTTCCCATTCAATCAAAGGAGGCATGATAGGAACCTTTTTATCTCCTCTCTCCATTACCTGATGCTCCAAATATTACTTCCCAATGAAGTATCAATTTGCTTACATTATTTCAATTCAATATGTTACATTTGCTGGTCAGCAAGTGCTTTCCTTTTTGCAGAGTTCAAAGGCAGATTGTGTCTGTTTTAAAGAACACAGCCACTCAGTCCATAACATGACACTGAGCTCAAAGTTGCTTGTCATTTTAATTCATGACTTCACTACCATTCCGACATTTTGGCCCTTAGCCTCTTCTGGTGTTCTAATGAATCATAATGAAAACGCAAAGAGGTTAACCTCATCTTCTGATTAGACGACTCCTTGGACAGTGCAGGAGTCCATGTTTAAATGCAGCAAGATCTGGACTATATCCAGGCTTGGATTGACAAGTCGTAGGTAACATTCACGCTGCGTAAGTTCCCTCTCTAATTTCATTGTGGGTGCACCTATGGTGCTTCAAGAAGAAAGCTCACCATCACCCTCTCATGGACAAATAGTCACAGGCAATAAATGCTGGCCAGCCAGCAATGCCCACATTCCACAACTGAATTTTTAAAAAGCAGTTGTTAATGCTTGAAATGTCTGTTTCCCTGATTCATTTTCCATTAGAGCTGTGTTACAAATTACTGGAACTCTGCTCTTGACCATTTTGTTAAATCCAATGTGCCTCAAGAATCTTCATCTCCTTTGATAGTATTTTTCAATTGAATTTCTGCTTTCAAGCTCCCAAAGTTCTGTAACTATCTGACATCTTCTTAGTTTGTTTTGTCTGTGCTATGGTTTCTTCATCCACTAGCTCCTTTCCTATTCAAAGGATCCATAGAACGCTAGTGCCCTGCTATGTGTTATCATCATGTCAATGAACTCATAATCGTAATTATCATGTGTTCTGGAGAAGAGTCATAAGAGTTAAAATATTACCTCTGTTTCTCTTTCCACAGATGCTGCCAAATTTGCTGAATTTCTCGAGAACTTTCTATTTGTATTTCAGATCACCAGTATCTGCAAATTCTTGTTTATATTTACCTCCTCATCAAAACTGTCCACTTCTGTTTTTGCCAATCACTCCTCTTACCTTCTTTTCTTACTTCAGATCACACACTCAACTTACAATTTCCACTTTTCATCAGTATTATTCTTTAACTTCTATAACTTGAAGATCGTCATGACTTTAAATTCGGCAATATCTTATTCATTTCCATGCATGTAAATGATGCTGTCAGTGCTCCTGGACACAATCTTTGCTTATTTATATTGAATTATAAGAATGTTGATATGCAGTTTTTCTTTCACTCATATCTTCATTGTTTTCAAATCAAGACTTTTTTTAAAGTTCTTGCAATATGTTCTTGGTCTCGCAATTTTAAAAAAACTCTCATTTACTTGATTCTTTGAGCAAAGAAGGTGTTTCTGATATAACTTTTACATTTGCATTATATAATCTCCACTTTGCCATTAATCCCATTTTTACAGCTTACCTGAAGTAGGAAACTGGCTTTACTTTATCAATATTGATTAATAGTTTATATATTTCAGGCACATCACCCTAAACCATCCAAGGATTAATATCCTCACAACAAAATTGCCTTCTCAGCAACTATACATTTCAAAATATTAGGTAGTAGCAATTTCGATGATGGGCTGGTACTCAAAGAGAAATGGTAATAGGATCATAAAATCATTACAGCATACAACAATGCATTTTGGCATATTGTGTCCATGCCTTGCCATTAGAATAAATCAGCTTGTCCCACATCCCCGGCATGTAACCCAGGCCTCCATTCTGCTGGGGGTATTTTGTTGAAAGCTAATTTTCAAGTGATTCTTTTCAGACTGCAATATTGGTCTAACCATTGCTCATAGATCATTCCATTTACACTTAGAGCCAATTTTATTGGTCTTCTCGGTACCCTTTCCAACTTGTATATTTTTTGTGGAATGGTGACCTTAGCTGAACATGGAACAGTTTCACCCCAATAGGATACTATGTTTGCAATAAATACATGAATACACTTTGTTTTATTATACTTCCATGATGGTTGTGCCTTGAGGAGTTTTTTTTGATGTAAAGTTGGTTGACAAATCAAAATGTTATTGTTGTGTAAAATACCAGTCTACTTTTAAAATTATGTCAGGAACCCAACTCAAATAAAATATGACTTAGCATGATTCCAACCCATAGGAGTGATTTGACCAGTGTGTTGGGAAACTCTGGAATAATGGAACTGGTCATTTGTAATAGTTAATGGCCTGCCATGGGACAAAAATTCTCCAGCTAATTTCAAACTGTCAGAGTTACAGCAGTACAAAGTATATTGCTTCCAGATAGAAAAGATATGACTTGAATTGTGGACATCTGATATACATCCAAGACCATTGACATTTTGTTTAGCTGATCAAATTGTTATTTATCAGTTGTTATCATCAGGCAATCTAACAGTGAAACTCATTAGATATAGAATTATATTCCATAATCATCTGTGAACATTTCAAAAAACAAAATAGCCCTTTCCATGAACTTTATACTCCCAATAAAAATTGTATTTAAATGCATTCTACTGCTTCCAGTGAAATGTTCTTATTTACTTTCAAAGTGCAACTCAGGTTAAATCACTGTAATCTTAAAATCACTGTTTGCTATCTGAAAGGGATTTAACAGAAGAAAAACTAAAGAACAGATACTTACTCATTGTGAAAAGCAGACCTTTGGTGGAGAATGACCTGAGACAAATAATGTTCAAATTCAAACAGTCACAAAATGGATCAACTAGTTTCTGTTTTTCTAAAAATAACTGTACAGGTGTCATTTTCTCACTGAATATAGGATCACAAATGCCGATTGTGAAGGTCATCTCAAAAGCAAAAGAACAGCTATGTTTCTGCATAAGGTTCTGCAGCAGGAACATCGCATTCATGGCATCTATTCACATTTTTATCACACAATTCACTAAAAGAGTTTAATTTCATCCATTTTATTCAAAAGTCACCTCAATAATCTGCACCATATTTATTGTTAATTCAATTTTAATAGATGAGAACCTGACAACAATGTGACTTTGTATTGAAACTTTATTCCCAAGAGATATATTTTTGTTTTCTCAGCGAAGCCTTCAAAATGATACAATTTACAACAAAGACATTTTAAAATATATATTTATTTCTCCTGACAGTGACTTTAGTTGTTCACATGTTTTGAATCCATCACCTATTCGGAAGCAGGTTTGAGCCTTTCTATTTGACAAATTACACTGCATTCCTGCCCCTCAGGCAAATCCCCAACCATCATGGATATATCAATGACAACATTGCCGTGCCAACATAATAATAACATAATTTATTATTTTAATTTCTTCCACAATTCATCAAAAATATTGTTCTCATTTATTCCCATGATCAAATTTGGAAAGTTGTGGTAAGCCAGATTGGAGTCAAAACAAAAGAGAAAGGTATTAATAAGCAAATGATAAAAACAAATGTGACTGGAAGGGAAAATGAAGACAAATCTCAGAGTAAACCAAAAATAAGATTAAAGGTTATAAAAGTAAAGAATTGAAGACTCTGCATCAGCATTCAAAACAAAGTAGTGCAAATTAAAATAAATAAGGACAGTGCAATATACTGTAAGTACAATTGCATAGCCATTATCGAAAAATGGCTGCAGGACGACATAGATAAGAAACCTAGATAGTCAAAGCTAAATTACATTTGGAAAGGACCGAAAAGGTGGAACATTGCTCTGTTAACTAATGATAGCATTAGCACAACAGAGAGGGATGACCAAAGTGACCTAAGACATAGGAAACCAGGATATACAAGCGATTTGGATAAAGATTAGAAATAATAAAGGCAAGATGTCACTTGTAAGAGTGATGTAAGCAACACACACACACAGACACACACACAGACACACACACATGGTAATTGCACAATAGGAGTATAAATGGAAAAACGATGGGAGCCAGAAGGATTTGGCCATATGCATGGGAGATTTTAATTTATATAGAAACTAGAAAAATCAGATAAACAGAAGTAGGTTAAATGAAGATATTTTTCACATGGTTTCTTAGAACAGGATATTCTGAAGCCAACTGAGAGCAGACTAAAAACTGACTGGTATTATGCAATGAGGCAGGAACAATTAATGACCTCATGATGAAGATGCCTTCAGATAGCAACAACCATAATATGCCTAAATTTTACATTAAGTTTGACAAAGACAAAAGTGGCTCAAAGACTAGTATTTGAAATTTAAATAAGGTGAGTGATGGCGGTGCAGAAGCACAATTAGCTGAAGTGAATTGGCATTTAAGTTATGAACAAGTCAACAGAAATGCAGATAATTAAAATGGTATTTTAGAATACACGAAATAGATAAATCCCAACGAGGAAGAATTTTTCCAAGGACCAGACCATCGTTCATAGTTAACTAAAAAAACATTAAAGACAATACCAAATTTTTAAAAAAATAATGAAATTGTATAAAGATAGATACCAGGTCAAAATAATGGACAGAATGCATAAGACAACCAAGAATGACTCTATCCTGGCCACCACTACAGTCACCTGAGTGGAAAGTACAATGGGGTTTGTGTACTGCTCTACGTCCACATGGGTACCTGCTAGCACCACCTGTCTCTTTGTAAAAAGGGAGCACCACACCATTGTTTCCATAGCTTCGGTCCTGAGAACCAATGGTGGAATGAGGGACTGCAGGTATCATAGAATCCCTAGAGTGTGAAAGCAGGCCATTCAGCCCATCAAGTCTACACTAACTTGCTGAACAGATTCCCACACAGACACACCCCCATCCTATCACTGTAACCCTGCATTCCCCATGGCTAATTCACCCAACCTACACATACCAGGATCCTTTTCGACTCTGGACACTATGAGCAAAATAGCACGGACAATCCACCTAACCTGCACATCTTTGGAATGTGGGAGGAAACTGGAGCACCCAGAAGAAACTTATGGAGATACAGAGAGAATGGGCAAACTCCACACAGTCAGTTTCCTGAGGCTGGATTTGAACCCGGGTCCTGGTGCTGTGAGGCAGCAGTGCAAACCACTCAACCACCATGCCACCCCAGGTCATAGAGATGTACAGCACATAAACAGACCCTTTGGTCCAACTTGTCCATGCCGATCAGATATCTCAACCTAATCTAATCCCACCTACTAGCACCCGGCCTATATGCCTCCAAACCCTTCCTATTCATATACCAATCCAGATGCCTTTTAAATGTTGCAATTGTACTAGCCTCCACCACTTCCTCTGTCAACTCATTCCATACATGTACCACCCTCTGCGTGAAAAAGTTGCCCCTTTCACTCTAAATCTATGCCCTCTAGTTCAGGACTCCTCCACCCCAGGGAAAAGATTTTGTCTACTGATCCTATCCATGCCCCTCATGATTTTATAAACCTATATAAGGTCACCCCTCAGCCTTCGACGCTCCAGGGAAAACAGCCCTAGCCTGTTCAACCTCTCCCTATAGCTCAGATCCTCCAACCCTGGCAACATCCTTGTAAATCTTTTCTGAACACTTTCAGGTTTCACAACATCTTTCCAATAGGAAGGAGACCAGAACTGCATGCAATGTTCCAACAGTGGCCTAACCAATGTCCTGTACAGCCGCAACATGATCTCCCAAACCCCTGTACTCTATGCTCTGACCAATAAAAGAAAGTATACCAAACACCTTCTTCACTATCCTATCTACCTGCGACTCCACTTTCAAGGAGCTATGGATCTGCACTTCAAGATCTCTTTGTTCAGCAACACTCCCCAGGACCTTACCATTAAGTGTATAAGTCCTGCTAAGATTTGCTTTCCAAAAATGCAGCACCTCACATTTATCTGAATTAAACTCCATCTGTCACTTCTCAGCCCATTGGTCCATTTGATCAAGATTCCGTTGTAATCTGAGGTAACCTTCTTCACTGTCCTTTACACCTCCAATTTTGGTGTCATCTGCAAACTTACTAACTATACCTCTTATGCTGACATCCAAAGCATTTATATAAATGATGAAAAATAGTGGACCCAGCACTAATCCTTGTGGCACTCCAATGGTCACAGACCTCCAGTCTGAAAAACAACCCTCCACCACCACCCTCTGTCTTCTGTTAGGGGTTAGACCTAACTCTCCATGGCAGCCACCAACCTCTTCATACAGGCAGCCGGACAGTCTTATGACTTGCTGTAGCTTTTGAGCAATAAGTGTCATTGCATCCCATATGCCTGTCTGCCATTATTGCTATACCCTGTCCATTTGGACGCCAACACCAAGGCTCCTCTATCGCCTGGGGCTGAGCAGATGCCTGGTCTCTGCAGTTCTGTGACTAGCAATGGCCTGTGACATTTTTTCCTTGGCCAGCTGTGGAGCTGCTGCAGTGAGGTACTCAACAGCTTGTATATGCACACTCTCAAGGTTCCCACTGACACGTCAATATCTGGACTTGCTGGTGAATACCTGCTGAGTAGCAAGTTGTTGTGGCAGTGCCATGTGATAAGATGGGGCTAGAATCATGCCTGAGAGACACCATATGGCGGTAGTAAGTAATTAATGAGGCGGGTTTGATAAGATACAGTGAGAAATCTCATCAGGTCCATGGTGAAAAACACTTCAAATAAACTCGTACGTAGCCCAAAACAAAATGCAAGATTCATCCTTTGGTCTTCTCTTTCAAAAAAATTCAAGATTTCATGATTCGGTCTATCAATCCTTTCCTTGTATTTACACCCAGGCATTTCTGGTATCATTATATAAATCCTCTTTGTAGACTCTCTGATGCACCTATATCCTTCCTGCAGCATGCCAGCAAATAATGTATGGTGCAATTTAAGTGTGATCTCATAAGGTTCGATACAGGTTTAGCGTAACTTCCTGACTTTTAATTATGATCCATCTAATGTGAATACTGGATAAGTCAGATCCCAGGAAGAAACCTGATTGATAGACCATAGGTTTTCATTTTAGAACATAGAAGAATACAGCGCAGTACAGGCCCTTTGGCCCTCGATGTTGCGCCGATCCAAGCCCACCTAACCTATACTAACCCACTATCCTCCATATACCTATCCAATGCCCGCTTAAATGCCCATAAAGAGGGAGAGTCCACCACTGCTACTGGCAGGGCATTCCATGAACTTACGACTCGCTGAGTGAAGAACCTACCCCTAACTTCAGTCCTATATCTACCCCCCCTTAATTTAAAGCTATGCCCCCTTGTAATACCCGACTCCATACGCGGGAAAAGGTTCACACTGTCAACCCTATCTAACCCCCTAATCATCTTGTAACACTGTCAACCCTATCTAACCCCCTAATCATCTTGTTTTTACAGTGGCAATCAGTCACTAAACATATACATGACAATGACTGACAATGTACTCTTCGCAGACAAACTTCTTTTATTTCATAAAAGGACATCATAGGCTATATTAGACTATGCAAGAACTATTGGAATGATCTCAATTACAAATAATATAAAAAATGATTCAACTGCAGTAAAAATCTTACACTCAAACATCAGTGAAAAGTTACCCCTAACTCAGTCGTAAAGCTTTTTGCTCAGCTGGCATTGGCTGTGATGGGTTTCCTTTTGATAATTTAGTACATAATTGCTTGATGCTGATTTCGTCAGTTAATGTCTTTACCTGAGACCCTTAAAACAAAGTTCTAAGTTAATTACTTGTTTCTGACCATGAGTTCCCTAAGTTCTTGTCTTAAACAACCTCATAAGATGTCTTTCTCTCTAATTTCTCCACTGCCTTCTGATTTTGGAGCTTTCCTCACACTGATTTTTAAATCTCAATATTTTTCTATAGCTCTGACTGTTTCGAAATGCTAATAACAGCACCTCTACTGTTAAGGACCCCTTCTCCATGAGAGAGTCAACTTCTGCCCTCTTTCTTTGTCTCTCTCTGGGTCATAAAACGCAAGTTAGCGAATACCTTAGCAATTATCTTCCAGTTGGCTTGCTGGTCATTTAGCTCACTTCTTATAAATGCTATTTGAATATATTTTTCAAAATGACTTTCTGACCTTCAAATCTTTTCAGAACTGGAGTAATAAAATATCTTTTTCTTCCACTTTAAAACCAAAGTTCTGAAATAGCGATTATGTATTATGGGTCTTCATCACACCTCCCTGCAAAAACATGCATTTTTAAGAGTCATTTTCGACTATATTTTCTAATCAGTACCTCTTCTTTATTTATACAGAGTTTACTTTGACAGGAACAATATATTTACATCAAATACATAAAAACTTCCCATAGTACTTATATTGTACACATGTCCATTTTAATCATGACATTCAGTTGCCTCCATGTTTTTCTTTTCATAAAGCATCTATTGTGAGATTGTCTCTTCCTGCTAAATGAACAATGTTTACATTGTGTGGTTGTTGCATTAAACTCCATTGAAAGAGTTTCAGATTCTTAGTGCAAAACTTCGCTAAGAAATTTATGATCTAAATAAATAACAGCAGCCATGGAGTATTTGGATGCGTATACAGACACAACCAAATTTAAAGCCTCTGTTTCCAATTGAACATTAGTACCAACAAATATTGAATTTTCATGAGAAATATCCGACTAGTTGTTCAATCCTCTTCTCATCTTCTTTTAATAAAACTGCACCAGCGTTGATGACACCAGCATCAAAAATGAGTTTAAATGGCTGAGCATAATTCAGTGTTGCTAAAACTATTACACTAGTCAACACAGCTTTCAAGCTGTCAAAGGCACACAGACAATCCACTGTACGCTCAAACTTGATCAAATTTGTCCTTAACAAAATTATCAAAGGATCCAAAATCCGGAACAAACCTCTGATATAATCCCTTATTGCGTATATACCACAAAATCTCTTGTTTTGACACTGGAAAATCCAAAATAGATTTTTGTTTCGATTCTTAAGATGCTACCTCACCTTATCTCACAGTACGACTGAAATAAGTTACAAGTTCTCATTTGCCAGGTTTATGATTAAATTGGCTCTTTGTCACTGCTCAAACAATTTACAAGTGTTGTAAATGTTCTTAGAAAAGAAAAATACTGTGGAAGCTGGAAATCTGAAACACACTGGTGAAAGCTTCTTCAGCATTTTATTTTCATGAATAATCTTCCCAATTCTAGATGAACATAAACAAATCATCAGTATGTACAAAAAAATGTTGCACAAACATTCAATGGCCTTGTTGGTTAATCATTAAAAGTTGCTGGTGCATTTTTCATTCTGAATGCCATAACATTACATTGATCTAGTCCACCTAGAGTTACAAAGGTTGATATTTCTTCGGCTGTATTGTTCAATGGCACTTGCCAACATCCTTTCAACGAATCAATTTTTGTCACCAACCATGCTTGTCCAATCTTTCCAATACAGTCTTCAAATCATGGTGTCGGATATAAATCCCCTTATTGCAATATTGACTGTGTGAGAATCTATGTAAAATCATTGCAATGCATCTAGTTTGGCACCATCATAATGGGCGAGCTTAAGTACTGTGATTTGGTGCAATTATGTCATTTCCCTTCTTGAACTTGATCTCTTCCCTCACATGGGCTAACTTCTCTGGGTTGAATTTGTGAGAATCACATACATTAACATCATGTATGATCAAAGGTGTTTTCCCTGCTCTATTTACACACATTAATTTATGAATAGCTGCACTGAACATTTTAAGCACTTCCATCCTGTCCATTTGATTACTGGGGGGTTAACTTTAAAATGTTCAATTTCTGATTGATTATTAAATGCTCTGATTTCTTCATTTTGCTCCTTACTTCTCTCACCACTGTGAACTCACTCCTCTCATGATTATCCTGCCTCTCATAGTAGAACTTCCACACATGTGCAAAACACACTCACAGATTCTTCCGGCTGTCTGGAGTATTCACTCCATTTCACATCATTGAATTTCTTTTTGATTTGATATGATCCAGTCAATCTCTTTTTAATGGTTCCCAGAAACAGGCAACAACATCAAAGCATTGAATGGAATTTTCTTCTCTGACAATAACCGTCAAGGCGGGTCCTAAAAGCAGAAAGGACTTCTGCTTAAATTCTGCTCAGTTCTTAAAAGCTGATTATATATTTTACTGCTATATTTAGTTACACTTAAAAGACACCCAGACAACTTCACTGTCTATCTCTAGGATCATCAAATAAGTTCCCATCCAAACCTGGAAACAATAGAGAAGAGCCAAAAGGCAGTCCGACATTTAGTCACTGCTTCCTTCAATTGCTCCTACAGGGTGTGCATGAACGTAGGAGCATCCTGTTCTCCAGGGATGGAAACAAGAGTCCATCCTGCCTGAAAATTCTAGGGTGGGTTGCAGATTGTTCAGGCAGTCAGCAGACAGTCACACCAGACACATGGCATGTTGCAGTTCCATAAAAGGATGAATGAGCTTTGTACTCTGTCAGAGAAAGTACTGCAGTCTACTCATATCATATTAAGCTTGCCACCACACAAACTATTACAGACACCCTTAGATGACAGACAGCTCAATCACGAGCCTCATGTATTTCACATTTAATTCTAGCCACATTATACTAACAGTAATGTAGTGATACCATATCTCACAAATCTGCCAAGATTGTAGATTCATAAGGTCACACAACATGGAAACAGACTGTTTGGTCCAAAGAGTCCATGCCAAACATAATCCCAAATTAAACTAGCCCCAACTACCTGGTCCTGGCCCATGGCCCTCCAAACCTTTCCTATTCATGGATTGATCCAAAAGTATTTTAAACGTTGTGATTGTGCCTGCATCCACCACTTCCTAATGAAGTTCATTCCACACGTGAACCAGCCTCTGTGCAAAAAATTTGCTCTTATGTCTTTTTTTAAACATCTTTCTTTTCATGTTAAATATGACTGCTCTCATCTTAAAATCTCCATCCTAAGGAAAGGACACCTACTATTAACCCTAACTATGTCCCTCATGATTTTATAAACTTTTATAAGGTCACCTCTCAACCTCGGTACACTCCAGTGAAAAAAGTCCCAGTCTATCCAGTCTTTCTTTATAACTCAAACCTTCCATACCTGGCAACATCCTAGCAGTCTCTTCTCAACCCTGTCTAGCTTAATAACCCTATCTGTCCAATAACTTGGCAATCACAACTGGACACAGTATTCCAGAACACGCATCACCAATGTCCCTTACAAACTTAACATGACTTCCCAACTCCTATATTCAAAGGACTGAGCAATGAAGGGAAGCATGCTAAATACTTACAGTTCAAACTGAAAGGGACCTTTAGACTAAGCAGCTCATTCACCTTTCATTATAACTAGGATAACCTATTCATCAAATAATTTTACCAAAGTCTTGAACAGCACAAGGAGGCCACCACAAAACCTCATTTGACAATCAAGACCTCATATGAAAATCATGCACAGATACCTTATGAAGTTTATTTAAATTCCATAATTCCAGATCTTTCACCACACAAAGCCACTTTTCATTCACACCTCATTCAAACACAACGTTCTTCAAGCATTTTCTTCTTACTCAGAACATATCCAGACAATTGCACCTCTGCAATTTCACAACTGTACCTGTACTTGTCAATACAGGCAAGTTGTCCATGTTGCCATGTTCATTTCTGAATGCCTCTACCATTCTACAGGACAGGATTTTGCATAACCAGAGAAACAATGCAAAGAGGAGGGCTAGAATGCCCAAGTAATGACTTTCTGACCTTAAAAAGAGCTAAAGCCTTCCACAATTGAAAAACGAAAATTAAGTTTTTCTCCACTTTTGAATCCAAGTTCTTTCATAACAGATACTAAGTCGCTCGTGCAAAGTGCATGATTTCCTTTTATTCATGCATGAGATATGGGTACCATTGCCAGGCCAGCATTCTCATGCCCACCTGTATTTGCCCTTGAGAAGATGGTAGTGAGCTGCATTCTTGAAAGTTGCAGTCAATTTGGTGTAGGTAGACCCACTACTACATCTCATATTTTTCAATGAGAGTTCAAGTCCAGTGATAGGTGTCAGGTAATCTTTATTCTAATTTACAGCTTCATTTCTCATAGCACCAAGGCACACACAAATCTTCAAATTGTCTTAACTTATACAGTTTAAACTTAGAGTGCATATGCCTCCCTTTGATTAATATTGGTCAGTGGCACTGAGTTATCCCTTTGTAGTAGGGTCTTTGGTACAGCATCTTACACAGTTCTAGCTTGTGTCAGCAATTTCAGTGTATTTCCTATTAAGCTAATCAAAACACTGAACAACAAAGGGATGGACAGGCTTGTAGTCCATCCCTGTCTTTCCCAGGTTTTCTTATCTTCTCAAAGCTTTTCACAATGGATACTGTATTCAAGTAACAGCTGCCAGCTGCCCCGTGTTAACTGCCAATTAATTGGATACTTGCCTATCACTTCAGAAACCTTTAAGTTCCTCATTACAGGAAATACAAAAGAATATTGATATTTGATCAGTTACAACAAAGTCTTGTGATTGTTAGAATCCTCTGGCTAACAAGTTGTGTCCTAATGTATCATACAATCTAAATTCCAATGTCTGCTAATCTATGTATTCATTCCTCCCTGTAACGATAAGGGAGTTGCTTTTACTGTCTGAAACTGGTTTGAATCTTTTCCTGAAAAATGTGTTGCTGGAAAAGCGCAGCAGGTCAGGCAGCATCCAAGGAGCAGGATAATCAAAGTTTCGGGCATAAGCCCTTCTGACCTGCTGCGCTTTTCCAGCAACACATTTTTCAGCTCTGATCTCCAGCATCTGCAGTCCTCACTTTCTCCTAGTTGAATCTTTTCCTCTAATGCTTTTAGTGATTTTTTTGTATGTAAGTGGATATGTAACTACTTCAGAATCTATATCTCTACTTACCTGAAAAATCTTAACTAAAACCTACTCTTAATATTGTAATAATTGATTAAACAATTCAAGGGAAACAACTAATTAATGTTATTAATGTAAAATCTTTCTTATCTATGTAAGCAACTGCAATTGCACATTCTATAAACTTGATTATACAGAGCTACTATTGCTCTACTTGTGAAGATTACATTAAGCAAATATTTTCCAAGCGTTCTAACCACTCTCAGCCATGTTCACTTGCATTAGCCATGGACAGCCACTGACCATTTTGTGCTGCTCAGTTATGGGCACCCCTAACTCTCAAAATGTCATTAGAGAGGGAGTTCAGGAATTTGACCCAGCAACACTCAAGAATTGCTGATATATTTCCAAGTCAGAATGGTGAGTAAATCAGAAGGGAACTTGCAGGTGGTGGTGTTCCCTGTATTTGCTGCTCTTGTCTTTCTGCATGCAGTTGTCATGGGCTTGGAAGGTGCGTCTAAGGAGTTTTGGGGAATTACTGCAGTGCATCTTGTAGATGGGACACACTGCTGCTGCTGAGTATCAGTGATGGAGTGAATGAATTCTTGTCAATGTGCTATTCAAGTGAGCTGCTTTGTCTTAGATGATGTCAAGCTTCTTGAGTGTTGTTGGAGCTGCACTCATCCAGGCAAATGGGAAGTATTTCAACACATTCCTGATTTTGTGCCTTGCTAATGATGGACAGGCTTTGGGGAGCCAAGGGGGTAAGTTACTCGCTGAAGGATTTCTAGTTTTTGGCCTATACTTGTAGCCAGTGTATTTATTTGGATTGTCCAGGTCAATTTCTGGTCAATAGTAACCACCAGGATGTTGATTGTAGGGCGTTCAGTGATGGTGACACCACTGAACATCAAGGGACGAGGGTTGAATTTTCCCTTGTTGGAGATGGTCATTATCTAGAATAATTTTTATTCACTTGTGGGACATAAGCATCACTGGCTGGGCCAGTATCTGTTACCCATTCCTAGAAGGTGGTGGTGAGCTGCCTTCTTGAACTGCTGCAGTCCATGTATTTTAGATAGACCCACAAAGCCCTCAGGGAGGAAATTTAAGTGACGTGAATGTTATTTTCTACTTGTCGGTCCAAGCCTGGATATTGTCCAGGCCTTGGTGCATTTTGACACAGACTGCTTCAGTTTCTGAGGAGTCGTGAATGGCACTATACATTGTGTAATCATCAGTGAACATACCCACCTCTGGCCTTAGAATAGAGGAAGGTCATTCATGAGGTGAAAGTAAAGACTGCAGATGCTGGAGATTAGAGTCAAGATTAGAGTGGTGTTGGAAATGCACAGGAGGTCAGGCAGCATCCGAGGAGCAGGAAAATCGACGTTTCGGGCAGAAGCCTGATTCCTGATGAACGGCTCCTGCCCAAAGCGTCAATTTTCCTGCTCCTCGGATGCTGCCTGACCTCCTGTGCATTTCCAGCACCACTCTAATCTTGATCCGAAGGTCATTCATGAAGCAAATGAAGATTGCTTGGCCTAGGACACTACCCTAAGGAACTCTTGTAGATATATCTGGAGCTAACATTACTGACCACAACCATTTCCCTTTAAGTCAGATATGGCTGCAATCAGTGGACAGTTTTCACCTGGTTCTCATTGATTCCGGGTTTTCTATGACTCGTTAATGCCACACTTGTGGAATGCAGCCCTGATGTCAAAGGCTGCCACTCTCATCTCACCTCACCTCAGCTCTTTTGTCCATGTTTGAACCAAGACTTTAATGAGGTCAGGAGCTGAGTGGCCCTGGCAGAACCCAAACTGGCCGTCACTGAGCAGGTGCTGCTTTATAGCATTGTTGATGGCACCTTCTATTATTTTCACAATGATCGACAGTAGACTGATGGGGTAGTAATTTGTTCTTGATTTGTCCTGCTTTTTATGTACAGGACATACCTAGGCAATTTTCCATATTAAAAGATAAATGCCAGTGTACTTTTTAATGAACTTGCTAACTACTTGCACAACAGTTAGCGAATGATGTAGTTAAACTCTGAGATCCCATGACTGCTCTACCCAACCTAGATTTTTGCCTTTTGAAATAAAAACTGACCTCACGATTCTCCTTCCAAAACATTCAACCTTATGGTTACACCTAAAAGGATCAATGACATACTTATCCTTTCTAAGAAAACATCCACTTAAACTGCTGCATCTTTTTAGTTTTCACAATTATAACTAATTTTCCTTCATTCTAACAAAAGTTATTACATTCTTTTCGCAGCATTTTCCTTGCATGCTCTCCACACCGCCAAACCCATACTAGTTACAATGCAGTCAGCCATTACAAATTGGTAAAGAATGCAGGCTTTAACTGTGCATCTGGCTGGTGATATTGGCATTTTAGTCATTCCAAGTGAGAACTCAGATTTTCAGTGAGCAGTTAATTAGACATGGAGTCATTAAAGTGCTACATTGATTCTTTTTACAATAGTATCACAAGAGGAAAGAAACAAAAGAAAGTGAAAGATGTAATAAACAACATCTGATTTGTCCCCATTCTTACTAACACCTCCCTGGCCTCAGCCTAACAAACTCTACAGATCACAACCTCAACCTTCAGTCCAGACTTTCTCAAACCAGAAGAAAGGTTTCACAATAATATGTGCTGAGTAAGCTGCTATTAGCAGAGACTATAAAATGAACATGCTTCCTTGTTCCATTAATTTCCATGATAATTGATTCTTCAGCAGACTATTATCTGTCCATCAATGACTCCAGTCATTAACATCTCTGCACTGCCTGAGTAGGGACTGTAGTTCCACACCAAGCCCTGATGAGCTAAAAACCCAGTGAAAGGGATGACGTAATTCTCAGCTGTTAGCAGCTTCATTCTGCTGCCATCACCATTCTACTCATAGCCTTGTGATTTAATTCAACATTGGACTCCATTTCCACTGAATCACAAATCACTTCAGTAGCACACAAAACCACTTCTCAGTGATACAGGGTCTACTACTGGTTTGACAGCAGAAGACAGTCTGGAACAATACTACCTTTGATAATATTCCTGTTATTTACTCCCTATGAGAATGAAAGCAGGAAAATGAAAAAAAATGGACATCCCAAGGGAACAAATGAATACAGCCTAGCAAGAATGCCTATTTAATGGGATAACTCACAGTGCTATTTTTCACAGGTCCAGTGGTGTTCAATGAGAGTTGTGGCAGGTAAATAATTTAACAGCGTTCTGGCAAAACATATTTCAATCTCAGCGGTGGATCCACATCCTCAATAAGAACAGGACTCGTTGAGGAAAATCAATTGTATTCTTAGGTGTACAAGCAGGTTTCCTTTCAGTCATATTGTATGCTATCCCTCCACCGAACTTGTCTTTTTGATCAAGTGTTGGTGCCATTAAACATATGCTATTAGTAGCAAGGACCATCTCCACTCAGTGACAACACATGGGAGCAAAGCAAAAAGGGGGTAAACAAAATGGGTTTCTGCCACTTTTTCTTCACATTTGCAACTAAGGAAATGGCTGAACGTATTGACCTCCTTCTTCTGATCAGTGGGGGCACAGAAGGTGCCATCAGCTGTTGCTCAGTTGGCAGCATTCTTACCTGTGGGTCATGAGTCCAACTCCAAGATTTCTAAACAAAATAGTAGGCTGACGCTCCAGGTAAGTAATGAGACAGTGTTGTGCTGTCAGAAGTGGTGCCTTTCAACGTGAATGACATATGCAAATAGCACACAGAGCCCCCGTTCAACACTGACTTCATCTACTTGGATGTCACAGGAAGACTGGTCTGTGGAAGGCGAATCTGCTGTCGCTTCTGCCTCTTGAAAAATCTTGTGGCTAATGGGAAGATATCTGGCTCCCCTTCTGCCATTTTCTGGCCTCTGGAAGACTGGCTTTTGCTCTCTTCTAACCTGTCCAGTATTTCTACCAAAGATCTTTAGCAAATAAGCTTTTTATGCAGATGCCCAGCAACTGGTGCTTGTCATTCCAGTCACCTTTTCAAATGGTGGGATAAATTTCACCTACTCCCTGTAACGATAACAAAAAAATGGGGAATCAAGACAGAAAGCAAGGGAGTAAAATATTAGGTGTCACAAAAATAATTGAAGTGAGAAAGAACTTCTAACAGCACAGATTTGTTTGGACAGGTCGATGATCACTGGAAAATCACCAAGAATGGAAAAGAAGTGGTACAGCATAGACCAGATTGTGAATAGCGTGGTGCTGGAAAAGCATAGCAGTCAGGCAGCATCTGAGGAGCAGGAAAATCAAAGTTGTGAGCGAAAGCCCTTGCTTGATTCTCCTGCTCCTCAGGTGCTGCCTGACCTACTGTGCTTTACCAGCACCACACTAATCTTGACTCCGATCTCTAGCATCTGAAGTCCTCACTTTCGCATAGACCAGATTGTCTCAAGTGTTTTTTATTTAAATGGTTCAAGGGATGTGGACTTGCTAGGCCAGCAATCATTATCCATCCCTAAATGCCTTGAAGAAGATGGTGATGCGCTGCATTATTTATCCATTACAGTCCATGGAGTTATAGGTGCTGTTGGGAAGGAAGTTCCACCAAGGGGTCTGAGGCAGCATCTTCCAAACTCATGGCCACTCCCATCTAGACGGACAAGGGCAGCAAATACATGGGAACACATGTGCAGTCTGGTCCCCATGCTATAGGAAAGATGTAGAGGCTTTGGAGGTTGCTATAGAGTTTACAGGGTGTTGCCTGGATTGGAGTGTATTAGCTGCAAGGAGAGGTTAGATAAACATGGATTGTTTTCACTAACCCATCAGAGGCTGAGGGATAACCTGACAGAATGACATAAAATTATGGAAGGCATGAATAGAGTGGATATTCGGAATTTCCTCCCAGGGTGGAAATGTCAAATACTCAGGGGCATAGGTTTAAGCTGAGAGGGGGAAAGTTTAAGGGAAAGGTGTGAGGCAAGTTTTTTTGTACAGAGGGTGATAAGTGTCTGGAACATGCTACCAGGGGAAGTGGTAAAAACAGATATGATAGCAATGTTTGAGACAGACATTCGAGCAGGCAAGGATTAGAGAGACAAAGACCTGGTGCAGAGAGTTGGGATTAGTTTTGAATGGCTTCAGACATGGTGGGCCAAAGGGTCTGTTGCTGTTCTGTATTGTGTTATTGACTTCATTCCTTCAGTGTTACTGGGTCAAAATCCTAGAACTCCCTCGCTAAAAGCATTTTGAATCTCCCTACAAGAAATGGACTGCAGCAGTTCAATAAGGCAACTCCTCAATGGTAGAAAGGAAAGGTCAATAAATGCTAGCCCAGCCTACATCTATGAATGAACTTAAAAAAAGTTTGGGCTTAATTTTGGAGCTTCAGTATTCAGTGCTATTACGAAAATATTATCAGGGCTGATAGACTTCTTAGTACTTTTATATCTCACTGTGTTAGCGGCTGTGAGTCAAGCCCTACAGAATTCCCCAATTCGCCACCATCATACCTAGATTGACAGAAAGTACGCCCGCCTGGTCCTCTCTATTCAGATAAGATTGTCTTCAGACTCTGCATTACAGATGAGATGCGATGGCAGCAATTGCAATGAGGAAGTACTAAAACAAGTTCTGCAAGAACTACAACTCCCGTAATGCAACGAACGAGGTCATGCGCTTACATTTTAAATTTCTAATTTTCTCTTATTTCTCAGTTTAATACAAAAGAAGGTTCTAATTTTAAAAAGACTCAAGAGTATTATCTTGAAAATATGTTTGGATGTGCTCTGATCTGTCAGCTGTAACCTCGGGAAGCTCTTGTGAGGTTTCACATTGACATATTGACGGTTCCCCGCAGCCTGATATTTCGTGCTCGGTTTTTACTGTAAGTTTGCAGAAGCGCCTAGTGTCATTTTATGTTATATTCGCCCGGCGCCCGCTGTCCTTAAGGGGAAATAATGACTCGCCATAAATTTTAGTTAACCATTAATTTATTGTTGAAAAGGTAATCTCAAACTGGAGCAGATTTAACCTCTGCCTCGGTTATTAGTCCAGGAAGTTCATCCAATTTCATGGCAGCAATGAACTGCAGGAAGAGTGAAGTTTTGGGGAGTTGTAGCTGGAGCTGGGCTGACCTGACCTGGAAAGTGCTAACTCGGTTTTGCTCTCAGCATTGAGCTAGATAGAGAGAGTAATCTTCAAGTTACTGATTGAATCGATTGGTAAAATTCAGGAAATAGCCAACGTGGGCTTTGCAAGTTACGCATATTATCTAAATGCAGGGACAGATTTATATATAAACGTGAAACAAGGCGTTTCCTTCCATGATCGAGTGGCGAATCGATTACTTTGTTTTTCATCCCACCTCATTACACGCATTGGTTCCCAGCACCCAGCTTTTACTGTCCGTATGTTTCTGCTGAGAGACCTGCTCTCTATCTGTCTGGAGTAAACAGAGCGGACTGCAAGACTAGGAAAAGGCCAACTGCGGGAATCCGCACTGAAGGCAGCACTGAGCATGGGGGGGTAGGGACATCAGTGGGATTAGCAAGCATTTCGGGTGTGAAAGTCAACATTTACATCTTAAATGCTTATAAAGAGGATCGAGCCAGGGAAATGGAGGAGAGGCAAGTGAGCACATACAATAAATTGTAACATGATTATAAGAACAGGACAGTTTAATGACACAAATAAATAAATTACAGAAATAAAATATGTATTAGTCAGACAGAGCGGGCAAGCAACTTCGGAAATCCATTGGGTTCAATGGTCTGGAGCTGAGGGGAAAACATAAAGGTCGATGCCAAATGTACCAACTATCCTACAAGCTGTGTAGGAAAAATCATCCCCATTCCATACCCTCCATACACCAATCCTGCAATACCAGACTTCTTTTGAAGAATAAAAAGGAAGCTGTGGTTAAAGTGCTAAACTGTTCATATTAAGGCCAATGAGCTACGAAAAAAGAATTAGATGCTGTCCATCAAGTTTCATTCCATTAGTATAGAAATGCAAGGATGGAGTTCAATGTCACAGATAATAAAAATGCAAAGTGGAACAGACTTGCTCTGCAGTCAACCATATTGTTTGTCTCTCCAATGTGGATGGGTCCACACTATTGATTAGTGAATGCAGATATTAATTTGGCAAATGTATGAGTTAATCGCTGTCTCACCCAGAAGAATACTTGAAGTAATTGGTTATTAATGGAATGAATGATAGGTGATAAACTAGTAAGAAAATAGCTTAAACTAAGAAAATGGCTGAAGCCTATCACACCAGGGTCGCTAGAGTTGTAAAAATCCCAAATTTACATTCTTTTTGCATATACAACACAATTTTTAAATCACATAATTCATTGTAGATATAAAGATGATTTAATTTTAAATTAGTTCTTATATACTTTGATATTTTGATCTTTAATAGATGATATATATATTTTAGAAAAAAATTGGTAAATTAAGAAAAGTAAGCTATAAAATAGTCATTGGTAGCAATCAGTTTTAAAATAGAAAAAGGACAGAATTTGTGTGTTGACACCATTCTGTGTACAAAACATCCATCGAGGAATCTTACTGAAATAAAAAATACGAAATGGTGGAAATACACAGCAGGTCAGCCTGCTGTATTTGGAAGAGAAAGGGCAAGTTAAATCGCTGTATGTGAACTGTCCTTAGAACTAGAGATTATTGTTTTGAGCACACATCTCACCTGAAATGTCCTATCTTGCAGTTCCGATATTTTCAGCATTTAAATTATATTTCTTGTATTTTTTCTTTTATTTATTTATAAAGGATTGTTTCTGTTCATCAACAAAAAATGTGATATTTGTATATTTTTTGAGAACTTGTAAATACTTTACACCTCACATTAGTTCCTCATGTGCAACAGACTATGTTACTTGCATTGAGTGTAGTTTACTCATTATATTTACTTTGCCAGTTTAGGTGAAATACAGATGGCGGAGGTTGAAAACAATCCTGAGAAAGAAATGATTACACAGTTCCACAAGAATGCGGCTACAGGAAATGCAGCAAAATTATCAACTATGTTAAATTATTCAACCTCTCTCATTAACAAAATGGATGAAAAAGGCTGGACTGCCTTGATGTATGCTAGCAGGAATGGACATTTTGAGGTTACTCAGCTGCTTCTTGAAAAAGGGTAAAGTAGCAGTCTTTAATGAATAGTTTGGGTAATTGCTCAGTGATAGCTGTGGACATTATGCTGTAGCTAGACTTGCTAGTTCACTTTTGATAAAAGGACTGCTAGTTTAAAGTAGCTTCTTTGCAATTGAATATTACAGTGATGACCAAATCAAGATTGAGGAATTCTGAAACAGCATCTAAGCATCTTTTACTGCCAATAACATTCAATCACATGAATTAACGAAGAGAAAATTTGAGAACTAGGTATGTGCCATTTTTTGGTGGCACTGCAGAAAGCAGGGCTCTACATAAAGAGTACACAAGTTGGAATTTTACAAAGGAGCAATTGATTAAAGTTCTTGTGGAATTTTTGTACAAAGCCTGAAATCTGCAGAAGAGTGGTAAACTGAACTGTGAACTGAAACAAGTTAATTAATTATATTTAGATTTATTTGAAATATAAAAACAAGTTCTTGAAACAAATCCCTGTTCTAAATAGTACTGATTTATATTACCCAAGTTTGCCGTTTATAACCAACTTGCAATTCAAGATAGGAACATGATTATAAACTACTTCCTAGAATCTTCACCTTACATCATGGTTTCAACACACAGAGCTTTTTTTTAACTGAAGTTTTCTGTAATCTTTTGAAAGCTTTGACATCTCAATAAACATGTTTCAAGCAATGGCACATAAGATATAGTAACTTGTACAGCTTATAGTTAGTTACAAGTGAAGCTTGACAGTGAGTCACATTTGATCTTAAGGACATGCTGCATTGGCTTCTGCGAGTTCCATTATAGCAAGTTTCTGTGTTAAAGAGACTGGAATGTGAGAAACCTGAGTGATTTGCAGATTTGATATAGTTCTAATACACTTGCAGACAGCGCTGAAAGATGGGAGCATCCATCTTTGTAAGACTGTGCTATTCATCAGATAAATTTGCTGAGTCACTGAAGACCTTACAACTTAATTCATAACAATTTACTACTTATTGTTTATACTGATTGTTCTGTAGAGTGTTCTAGCTGTTTTGGCCACATTGCTAAAACAAAGTCTAGTTAAAACATTTCAGTAGTGACCAGCAAAGTTCCACGAGTCTCCGAAGTACCAAATAATTGGCTGATAGTGCTATTTTTAACTCTTTACCATTTTTGTTTTCCTCTAGGTGTGATACATCTATTTCAAATAATTCGGGACAAACGGCAGTGGATATTGCAGAATTCTGGGGACACAAGCACATTGCTGATTTGTTGGCAAATCCTAAATCTGATGTTAGATCAAAGATGTGGTGTGATGGCCCAGAAGAAAATGAGAATTACTTTGGCAGAACTTTGCTCAATAGATTAAGTGTAAAAAGGACCAATTCCAATTGGATAAAAAACAAGCAGATACAACCAACCACTGTCTACATTGTATTTTCCAATCTAAATCCATTAGTTATTTCTGCAAAATGTGAAGACTCTGGAAAAACTGGCATCCATCTCTGCAGGTTGCAGTATGAGGATGTAGAGCAGCTCTTGGTCAAACCAAAAGTCACTTCTGTTTTCCTTGGAGCAGAGCTCCAGAGTGAATCTTATGCTAAATTTGCATTAGGCAGTGCCTTAGCAGAAGATGATGGGCTTATTGCTTGGTTTGCAGTAAATGCAGAATTTATTGCTCCAGAAAATTTTAGGGTTAAATACCCAGATTGTTGTTTTCTCCAGCCACTCATTCCACATCTATTGAACTTCAGTAAGGAGGAAGCTGGTGAGTACCTGTAGTTTGTGGAAGTGAATAGGAAAATTAAACAGTCTGTGTTTTAACTTAAGTTGTGCTTGAGCTGTAAAATTACAATGAAATACTCAGTTAAGAATATTAAAAGCATAGAATAAAAAAGGGTATTAGCGCAATCCTTTTCAATGTCCTGAAAATAGGTTCTGCAACATTTCTTCCTGACCCTCCCCAGAGTTAATTTGGAACTTGAATTCTGTATAATGTATTAACTAGTTGTCTTCCATGATGTAACATTTCAATGAGTTCAAAATGCAGAGCCCACAATTTTCCATAACCCAGTTACTTATATTTTCTATTTTATCCTTACATACATCAGTTCCTAAACAGACCATTCTTGAATATCTTTATCAGTACAGCTTTAACTATTGTATCTCAGAGTATAATCTACCTCTCAGAATTAGAAAATCATTATAGCCCAGAAGGAGATCATTTGACTTCTGGTGTCCATGCCGACTCTTTACACAAGCAATCCAGGATCCACGTCCACACCCACACCTTTTCCCTGAATCCCCACAAATCTTTTCTCGTCAGATAATGATCAATTCCTTTCTGAAAGATACCAATTGAATTTGTTTCATCGCAGTCTCAAGCAGCACATTCCAAATCCTAACCATTATTGAACATAAAAAGTAACCTCATGTTGTCTTTGGTTCTTTCTTCAATCACTTTAAATCATTGTCCGACGGTTCGCAACCTTTCTGACAGTGAGAATAGTTTCTCCTTATGTCTAGACCACACATCATTTTGAACACTTTTCACATATGCAAAACTCAGAAGGGGGCCCTCCTCATCTGGAATTTTTTAAAGATATGTTCTCTTTATTCTCATGTCCTCCAGTTCTATATTCAGTCCAAATGCCAAGATTTTTGATTCTGTGTTATCCCCTTTAGCATTTGTAAAACCTGGTCCATATTTCCTCTTTTCACTAATGAAAACCAGTTCAGTTCCACTACACATGATTGTTATGGGATAAATATGGCTTCAGTGAGAGGGATCATGAACACTCATGGAAACATTTTACATTTATAGTTTGAAGTTGCCCATTAAGTTAGCGCTTTTATAGCCATATTCAATTCACTGTCCTTGTAAATTATTAATGATATTATACTTAGAACACGTAAATGTTGAAGGCCCTCTTTTGAAGATTAGTTTTATGGCTTAAGTTCAATCTTATCCATCTCTTGATTCATAACAGCCTACTCTACTAGGAATCTGCTGGGTATTCAGTACTTCAGTCAATTTCACGTTTTTAAATACATTTACTTAAATTTCGGTGCCCATTGCTTTTTGCATGTTTGAAGCATATTGTGATTGTCACGAGTAGAATCAATAATGCTTTAACATTTTTTAAACAACAACAGTATTGTTATCACAGAGTCCACTGCATGCTCTTGCCATTTCCCAAGAATCTTCTAGTACAGTGACAAATATAATTAGCTCATCATTATGATGACAGTGGAAATGAATATCAGGCATGGTCCAAAATGGGCAACCAAATTAACATGCATCATTTCACATTACTGGTACGGTTCACCATCAGTGTTCCATTTAAGGCATGAACATTGTGCATTAGGTATTTATAGTATAAAAACTGAGATTCGTTCGTTTTTGGTCTAACTAACATGACCATATATAAAACAAAATAATTTTGCAAGCACTCAACAGGTCAAGCAACATCTGTGCAGAGAGAAAAATAGAGTTAAAGTTTCGGGTTGATGATCTTTGAAAGAAAAAGAAGATTTATCAAAAGAAAAGTTACAAGTTTTTAGTGAGGTACATAGCCAAGGTTGCAGGAAAGCAAAGGTCTGTGATTAGATGAGGATAAAAAATGAGATAACTCATGTTGGTGCATGGTAACAAGAGATAATAATGAAAGAAAAAAACTTGCATTTAAATCGCACTTATTACAGTAACATTCCAAAATGCTTTGTGGCCAATTAAGAAATGTAGTCATGATTGTAGTGAAATGTGGCAGTCTATTTGAACAAAGCAGTCTCTGAGAAACAGTAGTTAATTTGGTTCTACTGATATTTGTTGAGGCATAACTGCAGGTAAAAGTAATGTAAAGAGGGGTAACTCCTCTGATATTCTTCAAAATAATGTTATCGATCTTTTACACCATCTGAAAGAACAGAGTGTCTCGTTGAAAAATCTGACCCTCCACCATTACAGTCATTCATCAGTACTGCCCCAGAATATCAGATTCCATTTTTGTGGTCAGGTCCTCAAGCAGAACTACACCCCATAACCCTTTGACTCAAAGTCGAGTGTTCTGGCACTGAGCCACAGATGTCACTTCGACAAGGGGAGACATTGCAGAAATAAAATGTAGGTCCAGAGGATGTGTGAATAGTTACAGCAGAATAACAATGAGAAATGCATGCATGGAAAAGTCTGCCAAAGTGGAGAAGACCCCCATGGCCCAATGTTAGGCCTGGAGAAATGTGATTATTAATCATTTACTCATTTCTGTCAGTTATTTACTTTTCCTTTAGCTAGTCAAAGACCTTTGCTTTTCTTGCACTATTCCCTGTCTCTGTAGCCAGATTTTCCTGACTGAGCTGGAAATATCAATCCTCTAACTCTCTTCATCCAAATACTACCTCAGCTGGTGAGTGTTTCCAATACTTTGTGTTTACTTCTGATTTCCATTTCTGATATTTAGTATGATATGTTTAGGGTGTAGGTTTGCTCGCTGAGCTGTAGGTTTGATATCCAGATGTTTCATTACTTGGCTAGGTAACATCATCAGTGGTGACCTCCAAGTGAAGCGAAGCTGTTGTCTCCTGCTTTCTATTTATATGTTTGTTCTGGATGGGGTTCCTGGGGTTTGTGGTGATGTCATTTCCTGTTCGTTTTCTGAGGTGGTTGGGGTGTGTGTGATGGTTTCTTCTAAAAGTGTGGTAAGTGTTTCCTTTGCCAGGTCGATGTTGATGGAGGTGAACTACTAAGACCCCTCAGAATCCTAGTAGTACATAAACCCACCAACACTCTCAAACAAAAACTAACAAACTTAAAAGACCCAGTACAACCCATGGACAAAACCAACGTCATCTACAAATTTCCATGCGAGGACTGCCACAAACACTACGTAGGACAAACAGGAAGAAAGTTCGCCACTAGGATACATGAACACCAGCTAGCCACAAAAAGACACGACCCTCTCTCCCTCATAGCCCGACACACGGATGAAAAAAACCCATCATTTCAACTGGGACAACACATCTAACCTGGGATAGGCTAAGCAAAGACATGCCAGAGAATTCCTAGAGGCCTGGCACTCCAACCACAATGCCATAAACAAACACATAGATCTAGATACCATCTATCAACCCCTCAGAAAACGAACAGGAAATGACATCACCACAAACCCCAGGAACCCCATCCAGAACAAACATATAAATAGAAAGCAGGAGACAACAGCGTCGCTTCACTTGGAGGTCACCACTCATGATGTTACCTAGACATGTAATGGATATCAAACTTACAGCTCAGCGAGCAAATCTACACCCTAACCCTCAACCTGAGCTACAAACCTTCACAAACCTTGCAGTATGATATGTCAATTTTGTATGTGTTTTGAACTGTCCATTTGTTGATAATAATTTATTTTTTATTCAGGTGTGGTGGCACAGGCCAGATCTGTCCTTGCCTGGCATAGTCGGTACAAGTTCTGTCCTACCTGTGGAGGTAGCACAGAAGTTCAAGATAGTGGTTATAAGAAAATATGTTTGCAGAAAAACTGCCCAAGCCTCCAAGGAATCCATAATACTTGCTATCCACGTGTAGGTACGATAAATGATGCACAAAGCAAGGGAATTTCTCAATATTTGTTTAAAGATTACTGCTATTGTACAATTTCATTTCAATTTTTTATTAGTTTATAACTTAATTCTGCATTTTAATATTGTTCATTTTCAGAGCAATGCTTATAACAGGGGTCAGGTAGAAAATACAGGTTCAGAGGGGAGGGAAAGAAATGTATTAGGGAAGAAAACAGCAATTATGAGAAAAGAGTGGCACCCAACATAAAAGGGAATCCCATAGCCTTCTATAGGCATTTACAGCAAACTTTTTTTTAACCGACATCTTATGAACCAGCACTTGATAAAACAATAAAAATTATATTCATGAAATATCAGAAATTTACTGTATTATCGTGATCTCCACGATGGACCGAGTAATAGACAGTTGAGAGTGCGAGTGAGAAGCATCTTTGCTGGTATGTTTTATTTAGGGCAAAGTTGCATTATTATTTAAGTGATTTATGCTCTAAATAAATAATAACAGTGATGCGTATACAACCTACATTATGTTTTTACTACGCAGTGTGTGTTTTTACATTGATTATGCGAACCTCTTGATCAATCAGAACATTTGATCAGCACTGTCCAGGTCCCATTGATACTGGTTAATAAAAAATTTGCTGTAAATAGGAAAAGAATAGTAAAATAAGGAAGAAGGCCAATCAGAGATCAACAAGAAAATTTACACATGGAAGCAGGGTGCATTAAATGAATATTTTACATGTCTTTATGGAAGAGGCAGATGATACCCAAGCTCTGATAAGAGCAGAGGAAAGTCTGACCCTAGAGAGTTTAAAGTTGATAAGGACGACATAGAGTTGTACACATGGAAACAGACCATTCGGTCTAACTCATCCATGCTGACCAGATATCCTAAATTAATCATGTCCCATTTCCCAGGGTTTGGCCCATATCCCTCTAAACCCTTCTTTTTCATGTACCCAATCAGATGTCTTTTAAATGTTATAACTGTACCAGCATCCACCACTTCCAATTGCAGCTCGTTCCTTACGTGCTCCACTCTCACATGAAAAGTTGCCCCTTTTTCCCTTTTAAATCTTGCCCTCTCACCCTAAACTTAAGCCCTCTAGTTCTGGCCTCCCCTGCTATCTACTGGAAAAGACTTTGACAATTCATCCTTTCCATGCCACTCACGACTTCATACATCTCGGCAAGACATCCCTCAACTTCTGACACTCCAGGGAATATAGCCCCAGCCTATTCAGATATTTGGTAATTAAAATTAATAAGGCACTAGCACCAGATGTAATGCACCCAAAGATGTTGAAGAAAGTAATAATGAAAATTGCAGGAGCATTGGCCAAATTCTTTGAGTCTTCTTTTGACTCAGAGGCAGTGCCAGAAGACTGAAGAATTACAAACATCACATTCTTGTTTAAAGTAGGATGTATGGATAAGTCCAGCAATTGCTGGTTCATCCATTTAACTTTAGTGATGGCATAGCTTGCAGAAAGTTATCAGGGATAGAATTAGTACTCATGTGGAGGAAGAGCCAGCATGGAATTCTAAAGAGGAAATCATGTTTAACTAACTTACTGGGGTTTTTCAAAGAAGTAACAGAGAGAGTCGATGATAGAGTGCCAGACAACAGACTTCTGAGAAAAGTTTTACTTCATGGAATAAAACAGACAGTAACAATATGGTCACAAAATTGGCTGAATGACAGGGAACAGAAAGTAACGTCAGTGGAAATGTTTAAGGCTGGGGGAAGGTTTGTAGTGGAATTCTTCAGGGGTTGATATTGGGACCCTTGTTTTTCCAGATATATATTATATAAGTAATCTAGATTTTGGGTGAGCGGGGACAATTTTAAAGTTTGTTTTAAACTTGGAACTTTCATAAACTGTAAGGCGAACAGTGTGGAAATCCAGAAGGACATAGACAAATTAATGAAGTTGATAGATAGGTGGCCAGTGGAATTCTAAATGCAGAGAAGTGTGAGGTGATGCACGGAGGAAGAACATGGACACACAATATAAAAAAAGCGTACAATTCTAAAGGGAGGTGCAGGAGCTGAGCGAACCTGGTATATACGTGCACATTGTCAAAGGTGTCAGGACAGGTGGAGAGAGCAGTTAATAAAATATATGGTATTGCAAGCTTTATCAGTAAGGTCAAGAGAAGAAGGTGAAGCTAACTTTGTATCATACACTTGTTTGACCTCAGCTAGGGTAATGTGTAGAGCTCTGAGTGTCACGATATAGTAAGCTTTGGAGGGAGAGCAGAATAGATTTATGAGTATGGTAGCAGGGCTGAGAAACTTCAGTTATGAGGACAGATTAGAAAGATTGGGTCTGTTCTCCTCAGAGAGAAGATTGAAAGTACATCTGACTGACTGTTTCAAATTCATGAGGGGGCTGGACAGTAGATAGGGAGAAGAAGTTCCACTTTAAAAGTATCAGGAATTAAGAGGGCACAGATTTGAAAAAGAAGCAAATGTGGCATGAGAAAAATCTTTTTCAGAGAGCGAGTGGTTCGAGTCTGGAATGCACAGCCTGGAAATATGGTAGACACCAGTTCAACTGAAGCATTTAAAATGGGATTAGATGATTATTTAAATACAAACAATGGCCAGGTTTCAGGGAAAAAGCAGGAAATTTGCACTAAATCAATACACTCATTTGGAAAGCCAGCGTAGGCACGATGGGCCAAACAGCCTTCTACTACATCAAACCACTTCTGTGATTGTGTATAATACTTTAGCAAAACAAAACCCTGCAAATGCTGGAAATCTAAAATAAAACAGAGGGTATGGAAAATAGCAGCATGCTTGCACATTGAGAAACAAACTTGGCAAATTAGTTGGCAGGCCGGGGGGATAAAAGTTTCTTCTCCTTGCTCAATTGCCAATCTCAGCAAGGCTGAAGGAGGTTCTAAAGCAAAATCATGTGGTCTTCACTGGCACACATCCTGCTCCTGGATCAGACCAACATTGACAGAAATCTAACAGCGGAATAGACAGAGTTACTGCAAAATCCAAAAATATCAGGATTCAGCTAGGTAGTGAGCAAAGTGAATACATACCATCAAAATTATGGAGTAGTGCCAATTTTTATTCTCAATAATCATGAATTAAGGGAAAGGAGCATGATAGATAACGTTTTGTGATGTTTTCAAATTGGCAGCATGTTAGAGGAAATGCAGCTTTAGTTGACCATGTTCAAGTTATAACTTTTTGTCCAAGAGGTCATTATTATCATAGAGCATCACTATCTTGTGGATGGGATGAAGCCCAATTGATTATCAGAGTTCTGTGGGATCCAGTTGTTACTGATACAGTTACTCCTTCTTGAATTAATCTCTCAAGTTATCATCCCACAATTGATTCAGTGGCTTCACACAACAAATTTTAATGCAGTATTTCCAATACAGTCAGTACAATATGCAGCAAGATCCCAACAACAAAAGTGAGGTGAGTGGTATTTTATGGGTAAATATTGTGAGGACTCAAAAGTAAATCAATATGCCAAAATTAATCAATGGTTGAGAAAGTGGGCATCAGAGAATTAAGGTCACTATGTTGTTGACTAACCTCTGACCCATGCTATTTCTGGATAGGGGTCAATAGTAGAAAAATGGGATTTCTGAATGTATCTCTTGGAGAATTCTCTTATAAAAGTGATCAACAGATTCTAGCTGCCACATGAGCAGTCTGAGGTTGTTTGTCCTCTATTTCATTATTTTGTTCCGAAAGCCATAACCTTTTTATCCTACATTGGTTAATCAATCTAGAATATGTACACAAATCTTGGAATACAGCTCAAGTCCCTACCTTCTCACTCCAAGACAAGGGCTCTACCAAGAAGTGTAAGATTCATCCATCTTAAACTCCTGTTAATTCCTTCTGTCATATTTTCAGTTACATCCATTCTTGGAACAAAGGATGGATTGTACAATTGACTGTGTAAAGTATTCTGGTATCATCCTGGATGTACAAGTTTGAATATGTATCTTTGAAAAGCATTTATCAGGTTCAGGCGTGCATGCACTTTGTAAAACTATAATGATATTTTTATGTCGCGTAGATCCAGTTGTAATAATGCTGGTCATTCATCCTGATGGCAATAATTGTCTTCTTGGAAGACAGAAGCGTTTCCCTCCAGGAATGTTTTCGTGTCTGGCAGGATTTATTGAACCAGGTGAGAGAAGGTTTCATGTCATTAAAAAATCAATTTTGCTGTTTTACTTTGAAATGTCTGTATAAAAGCAATATGGTTTAACAAGCTTGGAGAAAGTCATAAATTTGACTGCTTGGACTTATAATTGTGTAGCTCTGCTGCTTTATGACAGATTTCTCAGAAATAGCCAGATCAAGGAAAATAGTAGAAAATTGGTCCCTTAACAGAGACCGTTATAATTCATGCCATCAATGGTCTAGGTTTTGCAATCAATGTTACTATAACATTGGAAGTAATCTATTTCTGTTATGCAGGTATTAAAATACTATCAGGCAGAAAATATATGCAAATCACCCGTGTTGCAATATGCAGGTTAATAAGGCTGTAAAATTGCGAATCAAACACAAAGTTAATTTCCACAGAAAGAAAAATAATATATAGAGCACTAATGTTAAACCTCAATAGAACCTTCCTTGAATTACTGTGAATGGATTTGAATTCCATGATATAAAAATGATAAAGAGGCATTGAAGAAATTGCAAAAAGGTGATTTACAAGGATAGTACCGGAGCTGGAAGGTTATATTTATCAGGAAAATTTGAACAGGCTGGGACTGTTTTCATTAAAGAGCATAAGTTTGAAAGGTTGCCTGATCAAGGTTTTTAAAATTATTAAAAGTTTGGACAGAGCAAACTCAGAGGAAATGTTTTCATTCATGGAGGATATGAAATTCAGGAGCTATAAATATTCACATAAACACAAATATATCTGATAAGGAATTCAGAATTTTTTTTAACCAAGACTGGACACCAGAGATGAGCAGTTTGTCTTATGAAGAGAGATTGAGCAGTTTAGGTCTGTACTCTAGTATTTCGAAAAATATAAGGAGAGCTAATTGAGGTATATAAGATGCTAAAGGGATTGACAAAGTGATGTAGAGAGGATATTTCTTCACATGGGGCAGTCAAAAATGAGAGCTCATAGTTTTAGGACAAGGGGCAGCAGATTGAAAACAGAGATGAGGAGAAATGACTTCCCTCAAAGGGTCATGAATCTGTGGAATTCTTACCTCAGAGAATGGCGGATTCTGAGACATTAAGTTTAAGGAGGAGTTAGACAGATTTTTAATTAGTAATGGGTTGAAGGGTTATTGAGAGCAGGCACTAAAATGGAGTTAAGGTCGAGATGAGATCAGCCTTGATCATATCAAATGGTAGAGTAGGCTCAAGGGACTGAACTGCCTCCTCCTGCTCCTGATTCTTAGTCGTGATGTTATTATGTCTCGTCAGAATGGAATTGAGTGTGTTTTTGCCACTTTAAGTGAAATAATTGAAAAAATTCCTCCACTTCTGGCACATGTCCAAAAGCTGATGCCAACAGGTCCGACTTTTGACGTTAATTTTCCATCATGATAAACAAATACAACAGCACGTTTGTTTTCCTTAATAAGAACCAGTGCATAATCCGAAGCATTTAACAGGCCTATGCTTTGATTTAAAAAATGTTAGAATAAATCTGGTGTTTCACATATAAGTGTAATTTTTTGAGAAGTAAATCTAAGGAAATATAAAAAAAACTGCAGTATTTTCAACAATGCTCAATTGACTGTGGAAAATAGATTATGAAATAATTCAATAGATGAAATCCAAAGGTGGACCCTGTGTAACTGAAGTACATATGAAAGACAGTAGATTGAACAGATCAATGTCATATGAAGCTGAGACAGAATAAGGAGAAGAAATCCACAGGTAAAATTTTATAAAGAGGAGAAGAATAGGCCAAAACCAGCAGGTCCGGCAACATTTGAGTCATAGTGATGTACAGCATGGAAACAGACCCTTCGGACCAACTTGTCCATGTCGACCAGATATCCTAAATTAATCTAGTCCCATTTACTAGCACTTAGCCCATATCCCTTTAAATCTTTCCTATTCATATACCGATCCACATGCCTTTTAAATGTTGTACCAGCTTCTACTGGCAGCTCATTACATATACACACCACCCTTTGCGTGAAAAAGTTACCTCTTTGGTCCCTTTTAAATCTTTCCCCTCTCAACCTAAACCTATGCCTTCTAGTTCTGCACTCTCCTACCCCAGGGAAAAGACCTTGTCTATTTATTCTATCCTTTCCCCTCATGATTTTATAAACCTCTATAAAGTTACCCCTCCGACGCTCCAGGGAAAACCGCCCCAGCCTATTCATCCTCTCCCGAGAGCTCAAACCCTCCAACCCTGGCAACATCCTTGTAATTATTTTCTGAACCCTTTCAACCCTTCCTATAGGTGGGAAACCAGAATTGCGCGCAATATTCCAAAAGTGCCCTAAACAATGTCCTGTACAGCTGCATGTGTGGGAAGAATGCAGAGTTAACATTTTGAGTCTGTGACTCTTCAGAACGGAGAAGTTTGTACATACCAGTGCACAAGTCTGTTAAAATATGAGGATAAGATGATATAACTGAAAAAGTATTGGTATTCCTTTATTGGATAAGTATGGGCATGGAACCCATAAACATAGGGGTAATGGTGGGGAAGCGATGGCCTAATGGTATTATTGCCAGACTGTTAATCCAGAGACCTACGTAATGTTCTGGGGACCTGGATTCAAATCCTGCCATGACAGGAGGTGGAATTTGAATTCAATAAAAATCTGGAATTCAGAAGCTGATGGTGGTCATTGTCAGCTGTCAGGAAAAAAAACTCTTCTGGTTCAGTAATGTTGTTTAGGGGAGGAAACTGCCATCCTTACCTGATCTGGATTACATATGACTCCAGACCCATACCATGTGGTTGACTATAAACTGCTCTCTGGGCAGTAAATGTTGGCCTCGACAGTGACATCCTCATCCCATAAATTAAAAAAAATACGAAATCTGTTGATGTCACTGGTAAGACACAAGTAGAATTGTATCTAGTTTTGAGTAGAGTATCTAGGAAGCATGTCCAAGTAGAGGGGCTACAGGGGAACTTTGGCCTTGAGACAACCAACATTCATTTAAGTACCTGTAGAAACTCTTGTTGTCCATTTTTACTTTCACAGCAGGATGGCCCTTGGCCACCAATTCAGTATCCCAGCAAACAGCTGGATGCCATCTCACAGAGCCATAACAGAGAGCCGTCAACATCTGAACCCAGTCGCTGCAGAAAAGATCTGTTGGAAAGTACCATCATCTGAAGAGGTCCACCACCACAAATATGATCCAATGACTGTGGCTATGCATGTATTTATAAATTTACCCAGTGCTGCAGAAAGTGCCATAGTTTTGAGGTAACCCTGTGGTTTTGTGTTCTCCTTAGCTGTATTATCGCTCCCCTTGATGCTATCGACAAAACACTGCTGTGATGTGAGCCCTCCCATTGGGCTTCCCGCTTTCCTGCTCATAACTGGGTGGAGTCCAAATAAGGTTTCCCACTGGCCATCTCTGGGAAGATCACAGTCAACTTCCCACTATAGTCACTGTCAATTTCTAACCTAGAACCAAGACCAGTATTGAGATCACGACCCGAACTGGAATGTTTAGCTACTAACTTTGGTTATCCTAATATTTAATTGGAGGAAATTTCTATTTGTCCAGATATACAGTCTGACAACTGAAAGGCATCAAAGAGTTCTAAAGAGCTGATGTTGAGGCAGAATTGTGGGCCATCTTCAACCTGTGGGCAGCGCAAAGATGAAATAGAGGAGGAAGCCAAGGATAGATCCTTGGGATCACCAAAGGTAGAAAGCAAGAGTGGGAAGAGAAACCATTGCAAGTGATTCTGTGATTACAAATAAATAGCTAGGAATGAAACAAGCTGAGTGCAGTTCCACTCAGCCACACAACAATGGAAGAATTTCAGAAGATGATATGGTGAACCATGTTGAAAGAGGAAGGAGGGATACCCTCCAAGAGAGAGATGCCATTTGTGACTTTGACGTGAATTGTTTAAATGCTATGGCAGAGATGAAAACCCAACTGGAGAGAGTTAAAAGGAGCATTACCAGTAGAATGGGCATAAGTTTGGATGGGGATATGTTCAAAGAAGTTGGAGGTTGATGATAAGACAAGATCGAAGGGGTCTGAGGCTGCATTTTCGAGCAAAGCTGTGATGACAGCGGATTTGAAGGAGAGAGGAAAGAGAAGTTGAGGAGCAGGAACTGTTATTATCATCAGCTAACATAGCAGTCAGGAAGGGAAATCCAGTTGCGTGACCAATAGTTTAGTGGGAATAGAGTTGTGAGAATAAAAAGTGGGTCTCACAGTCTTAAGATGAGTTTGGAGAGGCAGGAGAGGAAATTAATCTAAAAGTAGGGCTTAAGGGACCTTCAAAGAACGTTTGGGTCAGTGGACTGGGTAGGGAAGTGGGAGAGGCAACTGATTAGATGGTCTCACTCTCCGTGATAAAGAAACCTATGGTTTGTCTTGCAGGTGAGCTGGGGGAGCAGGAAAGGACGATAATAAGATGTATTTGAGAAAAGAAGCCAGGATTGTCTTTGTATTGAATGATGATCTTGGAATAGTAAGCAGTTTTTGTAGATTAGAGCAGTACCCAATTTAGCTTGTGATCCAGTCAGAACTGAAAATAAATGTCTGATCCAGTAAATCCATTTAAATCTGACTTAAGTGAGCAGATATAAAGGCCATACCAGGGGGAATTGAACAGAGGTGCTAATGATAATGAAGGCGTGGAGCTATGTTTGTGATTGTGCAGATGGGGAGTTGCAGTAACGTCAATGTTGACTAGAGGGCCAATGGCTAGACAATTAGGATTTTGAAAGTGAAAACTTAAGAAGAAAAATATGAGAAAAATGTAGTTCAGTGGGAGTAAATGGATTGATTTTTCACCAATGATACAATGGGTGTGGTGGTCATATCCAAAGAGATGGCTACCAGTAGGCTAACTGCCCTCATTAACCTATCCAACTTTTTTAAAAAATCATCCACGAGTTGTAGACATCACAGACTGGCCCAACATGTACTGCCTGTGTCTAATTGCTCTTGAATTGACTGGCTGTCTAGGCCATTTCAGAGGGCAGTTGAGAGTCAACTACATTGATGTGGGTCACATGACAAATATAGCAAGGCAAGGATGATAATCGACAGCCGATACTGTTCACCATTACACTAACTATCTTAATTCTAGATTTATCAGTGGAATTCTAAGTTTACCATCTAGGAGAAAGTGAGGACTGCAGATGCTGGAGATGAGAGTCAAGAATGTGTTGCTGGGAAAGCACAGCGGTCAGGCAGCATCCGAGGAGCAGGAGAATCGATATTTCAGGCATAAACCCTTCAACAGGAATGAGGCTTGTGGGCCAGGGGCTGAGAGATAAATGGGGGTGGGGGGAAGATAGCTGAGAAAACAATAGATAGATGAAGGTGAGGGAGAAGGTGATAAGTCAGAGGGGGGACTGCTGGACAGGTCCGGAGGGCGGTGCCGAGTTGGAGGCTTGGGACTGGGAAAATGTGGGACAAGAGGAAATGAGAAAGCTGTTGAAATCCACATTTATCCTGTGTGGTTGCAGGATTCTAAGGCAAAATATGAGGCATTCTTCCTCCAGGCGTTGGGTGGTAACAGTTTGGCGGTGGAGGAGGCCCAGGACCTGCATGTCCTTGATGGAGTGGGAGGGGGAGTTGAAGTGTTCAGCCACAGGGCAGTGGGGTTGGTGAGTGTGGGTATCCCAGAGATATTCTCTGAAATGATCCACAAGAAGGCTTCCTGTCTCCCCAGTGTGTAGCACACCGGGTGCAACGGATGAAGTAGATATCATTGGTAGAGGTACAGGTAAATTTCTGATGGATGTGGAAGGATTCCATGGGGCCTTGGATGGAGGTGTGGGAGCAGGTTTTGCACTTCCTGGCAGGAGTGAGGTGTGGGCTGGTGGGGGTGTGGACCTGATGAGGGAGTGGCAGAGGGAATGGTCTCTCTGGAATGCTGATAGAGGTGGGGAAGGAATATATCTTTGGTGGTGGCAGAAGTAGCAGAGGATAATGCGATGTATGCAGAGGTTGGCGGGGTAGAATGTGAGGAGCAGGGAGGTTCTGTTCTTATTGCTTTGGGAGGGGTGGGGTTCAAGGGCGGTGGTGCGTGAAGTGGAGGAGATACGCTGGAGGGCATCGTCAACCATGTGGGAAGGAAAGTTGCGATCTTAGAAGAAGGAGACCATCTGGGACTTCGAGGTGGAATTGGTCCTCCTGGGAACAGATGCGGCGGAGATGGAGGAATGGGAATAAGAGATGGTGCTTTTACAGGAGTTAGGTGGGAGGAGGGGTATTCTAGGTAGCTGTGGGAGTTGGTTGTGTTGTAGTAGATGTGCCTGGTTAGTCTGTCACCGGACACAGTGATGGAGAGGTGCAGGAAGGGGAGGGACGAGTCCATGATGGTCCAGGTGAATTTGAGGTCGGTGTTGGTAAAGTTGATGAACTGTTCAATCTCCTCATGGGAACATGAGGTGGCACCTTGACTCCATTTTGTCCTCATCTCTTCCTACCTCGACACCGTCATGTACCCCTTAGTCCAGGAACTCCCTACCTACGTTCACCACATCATTCACGCCCTCCGCCTCCTCCAAGATTTTCATTTCCCTGGCCCCCAAAGCCTCATCTTCACCATGGACATCCAGTCTATGTACACATGGATCTGTGACGAGGATCTGTTTCTTCCTCACTGTCCCAACCAGTAGCCTTTCACCAGCAGCCTCATCCGCTTGGCCGAACTGGTCCTTGCCCTCAACAACCTTTCATTCCAATCCTCCCACTTCCTTCAAACCAAAGGGGTAGCCAGCACACGCATGGGCCGCAGCTATGCCTGCCTGTTTGTCAGGTACGTGGAACAGTCCATCTTTCACAGTTATACCGGCACCAACCCCCACCTGTTCCTCCACTACATCGATGACTGTATCAGCACCACCTCGTGCTCCCACAAGGAAGTTGAACAGTTTATCAACTTTACCAACACCTTCCACCCCAACCTCAAATTCATCTGGACCATCTCGGACACCTCCCTCCCCTTCCTGGACCACTCCATCATCGTCTCCGGTGACCAACTAACCACAAACATCTACTACAAGTTCACTGACTCCCACAGCTACCTAAACTACACCTCCTTCCACCCCAACTCCTGTAAAAATTCGCCAGGTCCATGCCCCCCACCAGCCCACACCCCACTCCTGGCACCTTTCCCTGCCACCGCAGGAAGTGCAAAACCTGTGCCCACACCACTCCCCTCACCTCCATCCAAGGCCCCAAGGGATCCTTCCACATCCATCAGAAATTTACCTGTACCTCCACAAATGTCATCTACTGCATCCATTGCACCCGATGTGTCACCTCTACATCGGGGAGACATGACGCTTTCTTGCAGATCGCTTCAGAGAACATCTCTGGAATACCCGCACCAACCAACCCCACTGCCCTGTGGCTGAACACTTCAACTCCCCCTCCCCCTCCGACAAGGTCCTGGGCCTCTTCCACCACCAAACCGTTACCACCTGACACCTGGAGGAAGAACGCCTCATATTCCACCTTGGGACCCTGCAACCACACAGGATAAATGTGGAATTCAACAGCTTCCTCATTTCCCCACCCCCCACATTACCCCAGTCCCAAGCCTCCAACTCGGCACCGCCCTCCTGACCCATCCATCACTTCCCCCATGGACCTATCACATTCTCCCTCACTTTCATCTATCTATTGCTTTCTCAGCTTTTTTCCCCAACCCCACCTCCCTCCCATTTATCTGTCAGCCCTTGGGCCACAAGCCTCATTCCTGATGAAGGGCTTATGCCCGAACCGTCGATTCTCCTCTGATGCTGCCTGACCTGCTGTGCTTTTCCAGCAACACACTCTCGACAAAGTCCACCTTTTGTCATGATGAGATACAAACCCATGTCTTTCGAGTTTTGTAACTTTGAATTACTAGTCTTTTACACTTGACTATTCCAAAGCACTCCTACTTGATCTCCCATATTTTATTCTCTGTAAACTTGCAGTTATCAAAAGAAACCTGCAGCCCATGCCTTAAATCACAGCAGGTTCCATTTCCCTATTGCTCCTCTTGCTCACTAACTTACACTGACTCCTAGTCAAAAAAGTATGGTGTTTTCAAATCACTTTGTGACCTTGCCCTTTCCTACCTCCATACCCCCCTCTAATTTCACAATCTCCACGATATCTGCGTTTCTAGTCTCCTGAGCACACCCAATTTAATTACACCACCATTGATGACTGAACCTTTTGCACTGCCCCACGCCTTGGAATTCCCTGCCTAGATTTCTCTGCCTAGGTATCTATCTTTCCTCTTTTAAAACACAGCTTAAAACCTAACACTTTAAGCACTTAATTACTCCTTGCGTGGCTTTTGGTTTGTAATGCATTACACAAAACGTATTGTTATAATGGTTGCACATTTTATTAATTTTTTTTTGGATTGTGATACTTTACAGAACATTTGTACTTTGGATATATCAACATCCTGTTTATCCTCCAGGTTTTCATAAAAATATCAGTAGAATGGTTTTGATAAAAAGCAGGGAGTTATCCCCACTGTCTCAGTCAATATTTATCCTTCAATTGACCTCATTAAAACAGACTGACTGGCCATTGTTGTGCGTGGGAGTTTGCCATGCACAAGTTGGCAACTGCATTTCCAAATTATAACTGTGATTAAATACCAATAACATACTTCATTGGCAGTAAAGCACTTTGGGATCTCTGCCAATCACTTTATTAATGTAAGTTACTTTCATTTTCAGATAAATGTGCATATATTTCACACAGTTCTCCAAATTTCAGTAGCTTTATGCTTCAACAGGGCCACATTAGTTTTGGATTTGATTGTAAAGTTACAATTGAACAGTGGGTATGGTAAATTTATACTACTGTGAATGTCTTGTGGGCTACTTTCCCTCTCATTTCTGCAGCTGCTACATGACCTCACATTGCTTAAGGGCATTAGTATGCCTGACAGTGCTGTTCATTCGTTGTTTTCAGAGTGTTGGCTAAATTGAGTCTGTTCACAGAACCATAGCCAGGTGATTTTGCAGTGTTAAATGCAGTCTGTGTGTTATTTGCTTACATTGGATAGATTCTATCAGTAAATTGCAGGGATTATTTGGTAGTTATAGTTGGAAAATTCAGATATTGTGCTGAATGCTTGTGCTTTTACCATAGATTATGCCATCTGAGTTGATCATTGAAGTCTCGAATATTCTTTTAAGAACTGGGGTTGACTTGTATGCCAAATATAAAATGTGAACCACCAGTAAGGATGACCATGTTTATAAATGCAGATAAAAAAAAATAATGCCAGTAGTTTATAATGAAAGAGAGTGGAATGATTTAATGAATAAATTAATTCTGTAAAGATGCCCTTAACCACAATCAAAGCATTTCAAAACATGTCAAATCCATCATCTATTTGACTTGACTGAAATACATTGAAATCCAGTTGAGTCACATTAGTTAAGGCATCAGCGTAGGATCCCACACAGAATCAGATTTGATGCTTTTGGTTTCATAATCATCCCTCCACAACAATTTATCTCCCTCTCCATCAAATTGGATTGAATATTCTACATTTTGGATATTCTGCAAGAATTTGTTAACAGTTTGTGCACTAATACTATCCCATGATTTGATTGAATGAAAATACCAGAGATATCGAGGAGGCAGTAAGCATATCTTTACTCTTTGTGAAGGTTTTATCTGAGACAATATCTGCTTCTACCAATTCAGCAGGACCATCATCCTTAATTGGCTTGGTCCTAGAGACTGCCAAACATTTCACAATAGCCAGAGTATTCTGAAAGCATAACAACCAATGGGGGACAAAGAATGAGGAGGATGCATGAGTCCCAACATTGGAGGAGTGCCAAGTTCTGAGATGGTTTTGGGCTAGAGGAAGTTACAAGAGATGGAGAGGTTCAATGGAGGGATGTAGACGCATGGATGAGAGTTATGAAGTTGAGGTTTTGGTGGACTGGGAGCCAATGCAGATCAGCAAGCACAAAAATGATAGTTAAATGGTATTTAGTGATGGTCAGAAATTGAGCAGCAGCATTTTACAGATGCCAGTTTTGGAGAGCTAGATCACAGAAGATGGAGAATCACAATAATAGTTGCCGAAGTTATTGCAAAGAAATTGTACTAGCAGTTTCCTGTTACTGAAGAACTCTTCAGAAACAAATCTTTCTCGTATACATGCATTAATCAGCAATGGAAAACACATGATTGGACTGTAATTGTTTAATTTAGTTATCTGTATATTGAGGCCAACACTGTATGAAGCCATGAAAACACTTACAGTTTTACGTTCTTTAAATGAGGTAGAAATTTGTCAATGTCTTAGAAAATGGTGTGTGTGCATCCTTTTGCTTTTGATTAAAATTAAGTACTTCAAAATAGAAAAGCAAAAATCTTGGGAGTTTCTGCTGATTCTCAAAATCTGGTAGAACACCAATTTGTGTTTATTTCAGGATGTGACAAAGGGAAAGTCTTAAGTACAGAACAATCAAGACAGCTTTGTCAATGGTGTTCATTCTGGAATGCTCCAGGCATATACGACCAGTAAATAATGTACAATCTACTCACTTACCTCCAGCTCTAATATAAAATTCTCCAATTATAATCAAAACTGGGTAACTCATTTGAATTTATAAGCTTGAATATTACCAAGGGAATGAATTAGGTAGAGGGCAAACCTTGTGATAATTTTAATGAAGCATTTTATTTTCATTAACAGGGGAGACAATAGAAGATGCTGTACGAAGGGAGGTTGCAGAAGAAACTGCTGTCAAGGTTGGGAATGTTCAATATGTTTCCAGCCAACCCTGGCCAATGCCTTCATCTCTCATGATTGGTTGCCAAGCTATTGCTGTAACAACAGAAATTATTGTGGACAAAACAGAGATTGTAGATGCCCGTTGGTTCAGTCGGCAGCAGGTACATCAGACTTAAGATTCTTAAGAAACAAAAACAGTTTATTGGATGCTGTTATTTTATTCCTAACTGTGTGAAATAATAGTGCGACCTGAGAAAGGATAGTTAGTTCATCAAAACCAAGGAAGGAACAATTCATCTCATGCTGCTCCATCACCTTGGCCCTGTAGGCCTACACATTTTACCTTTTAGAGTAATTTAATTCCCTTTTGAATGCCTCAATTAAGCATCATCAGACGTCTGTAGACAAGGAGAGCAAGGTAAACAATTAAAATTATAGGACACTGGAGACCAAGGGTCATATCTTGTGGACTGAGAGTATTCTGTGAAGTGGTCACCCAATCTGTATTTATTTTCTCTGATGTAGAGCAGACTGCATTGTGAACAGCGAATACAGCATGATAAATTGAACTTGTTGTATTTCATTCTGTTAGGTGCAACTGTAACATTGTCATCAAGCCTGCTGACAGGAATGGCGCTGTTGCTATCTGGCAAAGTGACCTCTTAAATCACAAAAAGTCAAATGCCAACTTTCCAAAACTTCTCCTTTCTATCTCCTGGATTATGTCCCCACTACCATTGTATCAAAAATTGTCACTGACCTCACCTCTAAAGATCTTCCCTCTATGGTGTCCAATTCTTGGTCCCACAACTCTGAGCTACCTCCACTTCTAGCTCCTTCCCAAGAGGACAAACCTGACCATCCAGATAGACTGAGAGTGGAGTGCTAGAAAAGCACAGCAGCTCAGGCAGTATCCAAGGAGCAGGAGAATTGGCGTTTCGGGCAAGAGCCCTTCATCAGGAATGTGGCTTGTGAGCTGAGGGGGCTGAGAGATAAATGGGGGGGGGGGGGGCGGTGAGGTTGGGCTGGGAGGAAGGTTGCTGAGAGTGTGATAGGTGGACGAAGGTGAGGGTAATGGTGATAGGTCGGAGAGGAGGGTGGGAAGGAAGATGGACAGGTCATGAGGGCAGTGCCGAGTTGGAAGGCTCGAACTGGGATAAGATGGGGGGAGGGGAAACTAGTGAAATCCACATTGATGCCATATGGTTGGAGGGCCCCAAGGCGGAAGATGAGGCATTCTTCCTCCAAGCATCAGGTGGTGAGGGAGTGGCGATGGAGGAAGCCCAGGACCTGCATGTCCTCGGCAGAGTGAGAGGGGGAATTGAAATGTTCAGCCACGGGGCAGTAGCGTTGGGTGGTGCAGGTGTTTTATCCAGATAGACCTGCTATTTCAGCCTATTCCTGCTCATTGAACATATGTCTCGCTGTATCGACTCTATTTTCATTCCCCTAGACTGTCCCTTGCTACCTACATTGCTGACTTTTCTGATGCCTTCCTCACTCTAAACTATCTGATCTCAATTAACCACTTCACAATTTTCACTCAGAAGGTTGAGAATTCTCTCCCACAGAGGGCTGTGAAAGACTAGCCTTTGAGTATATATACGGGAGAGATTGATAGATTTCTAATTACCAATCCCATACAGGGTTAAGGAGATGGATGGGTAAAAAGCATTAAGGTGTTCATTCAGCCATTATCAAATGATGGAGCAGGCCCATCAGGCTGCATCATCTATCCCTGCTTTAATGTTCCTATCTTCCTACATCACAGAATGTTCTACACCATTATCTTGAATGGAGGTCTATCCAGTTTCCACCTCTGATCAGTGACCTCTACCTGGCTGAGCTTGGTCTTACATTGAACAACTTCCCTTTCAACTCTGTTCATATCCTCTCAGTTAAACTTATTGCTAGCCTGAAGTATTATTGGACGCTATTAGAGGCTGAATAGGCTGGGGCTATTTTCCCTGCAGTGTCAGAGGCTGAGAGGTGACCTTACCGATGTTTATAAAATTATGAGGGGCATGGTTAGAGTAAATAGTCAAGGTCTTTTCCCTGTGGTAGGGGAGACCAAACTAGAGGGCATAGGTTTAAGGTGAGAGGGAAAAAATTTAAAAGTGACCTTAGGAGCAATTTTTTCTCGTAGAGTGTGCTGTGTGTGTGGAATGAGTTGCCAGAGGAAGTGGCCAGAGGAAGTAGTGGAGGCTGGTACAATTACAGTATGTAAAAGGTATCTGAATAGATGTATGAAGAGGAAGGGTTTAGATTAGATTAGATTACTTACAGTGTGGAAACAGGCCCTTCAGCCCAACTAGTCCACACTGACCCGCCGGGATATTGGCCAAATGCTGGCCAATGGGACTTGATTTATTTAGGATAGGTGGTAAACATGGATGAGTCGGACCGAAGGCTCTTTCTGTGCTGTACATCTCTATGCTTCTCCTCGGAGTTACCTCCTTCACAGCCAGAAACATACTCTCTTCAGAAATGAAGAGAAAGATCTTGGTGCTGTGTCCTCAAAAAATTCATCAATTTTCTTCCAAATTCCACCATTCCCTAACCTTCACTTGGATCAGCTCCAACTTTTCCCTTCCCTGATTTCTCGGTCTCCATTTATGAAAATATTCGAGCAACATGCATTCACTGTAAGCCGATTCTCTCCCTTGGCAATTTGACTACATTTCATTACACTCTACTGCTGTGAAAACTTCATCTAATTATCCACCATTTAACTCAAAGGTTCTCCATTCCATTTTGAATCTGTTCTGAAGATGCAACCTTCCACACCAGCAAAATTTCTGATGTACTTTTTCCCTCAACCAAGGATTTCTCCCCCGCAGTATTCTTGATCACAATTGTACCATTTCCTGCATTTTTGGTCATCTCTTCCCCTCCCCCTCAAACTATGACAGGGTTCCCCTTATTTTCACCTTCTACCACTCCAGCCTCTGTATTCCACATAGCCACCACCAATCTCTTTCCTCCTCCCCATCTCTTTCAGCATTCTTCAGAGACTATTCCATGCACAGCACTGGATCCACTCATGAGTCACCTCCAATTTGTCATCCTTTTTCCATGGCACCTTTCCATTCAAGAAATGAATAGTTGTTTACCATCCAAGGCAATAATTTCTCCAATATTTCTCAGTGCACACATCTCCGAAATCCGTGCATGGCAATGATTTTCGAAAGCAGAAATCAATGCAGAGGCACCCTAGTGTGTGCAGGAACCCTTAAGCCACCATGCAGCCACATAGCTGCACACCTTAGAGGGACCACTGTCCTAAAACCCCATCCCAAAAATTCCTTCCAAGTGAAGCAACGATTTAGCCCACCATATTCACTGTTTACAATGTGGTCTGTGCTATTTGGGAGACTAAATGCAGATTGAATGTCCAGTATCCAGAGTACCTCCATTCAGTCTGCAAGAGTGATCCTTGATCTTCCAGTTCCCCGCTGTTCTAATTCTCCACCTTGTCCTTATGTTGATCGCTCTATCCTCAAACTCTTGCATTTTTCTAAAGAAGACAAGCAGGGAGCTAGAAGAACATAGCAAGCCAGGCAGCATCAAGAGGTAGAGAAGTCAACGTTTCGGGTGTAACCCTTCTTCAGGAATGGTGGTGGGTATAAGGGGAGCTGCAGATAAAGGGGGTGGCGGGGGCAGGGTGGTGAAGTGGGAATGTAGAGGGTACGACCTTGCTGGTCAATGGAAGGGAGTCGGGGGAATGGAAGGGAAAGGTTCTCCAATTTCAAAAAACCTTCCTCCCCAACCCCTCCCCCTCCCTTCCACTCCTCCCAGTCACCAACCAGGTTCATTCTTCCCATTGAACAACCAGGTCATCCCCTCTATCTGTCTTCACCTATCCCTATTTTCCCACTCTGTCCCCCCACCCGCTTTATCTGCAGCTCCCCTTAAACCCAGCCTAGTTCTGAAGAAGGGTTACACCAGAAACATTGACTTCTCTTAACTCCTGATGTTGCCTGGCTTGCTGTGTTCTTCCAGCCTCCTGCTTGTCTACCTTGGATTCCAGCATCTGCAGTTTTTTTTTATTCTAAAGAAGCTGTATGTCATCTGGGGAACTGCACTTCAACTTTTGTTTAGGCATTATACAGTTTTCCAGACTCAGCATTAAATTCAGCAATATCTGATTATAATCTACCCTCATTTGTTTTCTGTTTATTTGCATATTTCAGTTTTAGTCTCATTTTTTCCATGTTTATTTCGATGGCAGCTGTTTGTCATTTTGCCATTCCCTCCTCTGGCCACATCTTCTGATCCTTATCTATTCCAGTGCCACTCCCTTCAACCCACTCCAACATCATTTTTTTATTATTTAATCTTTCCCATTCTGTCATTGAACTTCCCTTCTCCACCTTTCCCCTTTCACTTTCTTAAAACAATTATGTTTCCAACTTGACCTTTTCAACCGCCCTCCATAGATGCTTTCTGACATGTTGAATGCTTCCTGCATCTTCTGTTTTTATTTCCGATGACCAGTGTCTGTAATTTTGCACTCTCAAGAGCTAATTATTTTTGTTTCTTTTGATTTAGTTGCAGAGCACAACTTCAGTTGTATTTCTGACGAAGCCTTACTAATTGACTACTTTTATCTGAAGTTTATAGAAATCCTCATCTCAAGCAAGCTAATTCTGTAGCTAAATTATATAGATAAAACTTGCACATTAGAAAATATTGTCCATGAAACCACAACTGGCACATAATAAAATTGCAAAGCAGCTTCAATTGTTAGTGGTTAAATTAAATGAATTTTGTTACAGCTATTAAATATTGAAGATGTTATCTGAAAATCAAGTTAATAACATTTCCTAGAGAAAATTGACTTCATTCAAAATCTAATGTGTTTTCTTTTGTTTGTTGACATCACAGATTACTGAAATCCTGACGCATGAGAATCATCCAATTAGCATTCCGCCACAGCAAACTATTGCACATACACTAATTAAAAAGTGGCTTGTAAAGAATGCACACCTCTGAGTATACTGCTGTGATTACATCATCCTATTGACCTGCAATTAAATCAGTTGATCTGTCAATCTTTGTGAGAAGACAGCAGTAATCTCACCAAAAAGAACATTAGTGAAGTAATTTTCCACTCATTACAATATTGTTAATTCCAATGAACATTTGTCAATTTGTAGATTGTAGTACAACAAACATTTTATTAACTGGCCTCTGTGGGACCAAGAGTGGTCCAGTTGATCAAATATTTTAGGTAATCAATAGGTATGCTGACCAAGTGAAGCTTTGAGGCATTAGCATCCCTCACCAAATCCAAATAAAAACATTGATACATCTCCTAAAGTGTAAAAACACACAGTAAGTAATATAAAGGTAGCACAGAGCTTATACACATCACTGTTCTACTTAGTGATATTTTAGATATCTATTTTTTCCCAATTTATTAAGAGTGCCTGTTGAAATGGTGCCGGTTAAAACAAAGTTTGCTGTATTTCATTTACGAATAAGCTAGTAACATTAATTTGAAGTGATTTTTGATTTGTTTATTGAACAAGGATATATTTTCAAAATAATTCACATTGATTTACTACTTATAACAAATGAGGGTGATTTCCCCTGTTCTCAAGTCAGAGCAACTTCTCAAGCCAGAAGTATTTGACACTTTTCCCTGATATCTGGATGTGTTCCTTTATGGTTGTCAGATCCTTACATTTATTCCACTTTCAGAATTGCTTTGCCTCAAATACTAGATTAATAAAAAACAATTTAAAGCTGTTTGTCTCTTGCAAGTTAGAAACATAGGCAACCAGGCTTCATCTTACCCCTGTGGAGAAAAGTACAATAAGCAATCTGTTTGCACCTATGAATCCCATCAGGAGTCATTTTCACATGTTGCTCCAGGCGAATAGAAGTTAATTAACATCATAGGGAAAGGTGTCAGGAGAAGTATCAAGAAAGACTGCCAAGTTGTTGTTCCTCAAGATTCACCTGACAGCTGTAACGAACATTACATCATATTTTATGGGGTATATGCTGATTCTTTGAAATAATCACAAAAACAAGTATTGTCTTCATAGTGCATGGCTAGAAATGCCACATGGTTGATACACCCCAATCTCGTCCTGAGATCTTGACCATCATAAATGCCAAACTTCAGCCAATTTAGTTTACTCCATGTTACATTAAGAAACAACTGAGGAATGAGATCGAGCAAAGGCTATGTGCCATAACAACATATTGACTTTAGTACGAAAGACCTGTCCTCCAGAATTAGCTTACCCTTAGCCAAGCTGTTCCAACGTAGCTACAATACTGGCATGTACCTGATAAAATGGAAAATTGACCAGGAGTTCCCTTCTGGAAACCGCATGACAAATCCAATCTAGTCAATTGCCACCTTCCCACTAATCACAGTAGTCACTGAGTTAATAGAGGGTGTCATTAGTGCTGCTCGATAACATTATTACTTTTCAAATAGCCTACTCCTCAATACTCAACAATGAAACTATTTTTTCAAAGAAGTTCTGTCACACCCCCATTCATATTTTTCATTGTTACTATGTTCATTATACAATTATTGACTATCCTAAAAAAAAGTCATTAATCTGTCTTTGATCAATGCCTCGGTGTTAATTAGCAATATATTTCTTAATAGCACATTCAAATTACAATTCTTTACGAGATTCTTTAATATTTTACAACTCTTATTCAATGACCTAAAATAACATTTAAAACTCTGATAAAACATGAAAGATATAAATTATAACTGGTCAAAATTGATTTCTACTTAGAATGTTATGTCCATTGTCATGGTCGAAAAGTGTGGCACCGGAAAAGCACACCAAGTCAGGTAGCATCCAAGGAGCAGGAGAGTCGACATTTCGGGCATATGCCTGACCTGCTGTGCTTTTCCAGTGCCACAGTTTTTGACTCTGATCTCTAGCATCTGCAGTCCTCACTGTCTCCCTGTGCATTGTCATGCTCATGCAGATGAATCTATGGTAAAATGAAAAATGAATACATGCAGAATCAGGTGATCTTGCTCCTTTCTCTGCAATGAAATGAAATTGCTTGGGATTCAAAGTAGCCAGATTGTCAGAACATGAAAAGATACTTTTGAAATATTCCTTTGAGAAGAGGTTAAAAAGTAGCAGGACTACATTTGTGGATCTAATAGCTATTATCCTATCAGTGTTTAGAGAAACTGTTGCAAATTTACCACTGGCTTAATAGCTGCAGAGTGGGTCTGAGGAGAAACGACAAGGCCAAAATTAACACCAAAATTAAAACTACACCTCCTCCCATCCTGCCCTGGACTACACCTCCTCCCATCCTGCCCTGGACTACACCTCCTCCCATCCTGCCCCCTGTAAAAACGCCATCCCATTCTCCCAATTCCTTCGACTCCGCCACATCTGCTCCCAGGAGGACCAGTTCCAAAAACGCACAACCCAGATGGCCTTCTTCTTCAAGGACCACAATTTCCCCCCCGACGTGGTCGACGATGCCCTCCACCGCATCTCTTCCACTTCCCGCTCCTCCGCCCTTGAACCCCGCCCCTCCAACCGCCACCAGGACAGAACCCCACTGGTCCTCACCTACCACCCCACCAATCTCCATGTACAGCGCATCATCCGCCGTCATTTCCGCTACCTCCAAACGGACACCACCACCAAGGATATATTTCCCTCCCCTCCCCTATCAGCATTCCATAAAGACCACTCCCTCCGTGACTCCCTCGTCAGATCCACACCCCCCACCAACCCAACCTCCACTCCCGGCACCTTCCCCTGCAACCGCAGGAGGTGCAAGACTTGCGCCCACACCTCCCCCCTCACCTCCCTCCAAGGCCCCAAAGGAAACTTCCATATCCGCCACAGATTCACCTGCACCTCCACACATATCATCTATTGCATCCTCTGCACCCGATGTGGCCTCCTCTATATTGGGGAGACAGGCCGGCTACTTGCGGAGCGTTTCCGAGAACACCTCTGGGACACCCGGACCAACCAACCCAACCACCCTGTAGCTCAACATTTCAATTCCCCCTCCCACTCCACCAAGGATATGCAGGTCTTTGGACTCCTCCATCGTCAGACCACAATAAAACGACGGTTGGAGGAAGAACGCCTCATCTTCCGGATAGGAACCCTCCAACCACAAGGGATGAACTCGGATTTCACCAGTTTCCTCATTTACCCTCCCCCCCACCCTATCTCAGTCAAATCCATCAAATTCAGCACCGCCTTCCTAACCTGAGATCTTCTTCCCGACCTCTCCGCCCCCACCCCAGTCTGACCGATCACCCTCACCTTGACCTCTTTCCACCTATCACATTTCCGACGCCCCTCACCCAAGTCCCTCCTCCCTACCTTTTATCTTAGCCTGCTGGACAAACTTTCCCCATTCCTGAAGAAGGGCTTATGCCTGAAACGTCGATTCTCCTGTTCCCTGGATGCTGCCTGACCTGCTGCGCTTTTCCAGCAACACATTTCCAGCCAAGGCCAAAATTAAGCCCTATCGTCAGCACTGATGTTGTCAGGCATCATCTGTGGGAACAATAAGAACACTAAATATTATGGTCACCTAATAGAAACCAGCTTGTAATGAGAAACATTTATTAACTCTTGAAAGCAGCTTTGGGTCAGTCAGTTTAGAAAATAAAGAAACTACAGAGGGTAGATATCCTTCAAAGCAAAGGCAGATTCCTACCTAGAAAGTACCAACAAGCAGAGTGATCTGGTCTTTAACTTGAAGATTTGGAGAACCAAACAATATCTTAAATATAGCAGCTCTTCTATAACTTTGGCGGGAGCAAAGCCAGAAAGATACTGTTGAACTTATCACCAGAAACTTCCAACCTCTGTTTTCTAGCTGATTTAAAAGAATATTAGACTACAATGTTTTCAGCTTCTTTCCCACAACGCCAGAGTATTAGGGATTTTCTGGACTTTTCTAAAAGCAAAAGTGTGTGCTACCTCCTTTGTATCTACCTCCTTTGTATCTACCATGACTTGCACACACAGGTGTGTGTAAGTAAAGGGAGTGCATTCTGGCAATCTTCGATATAAGTAAATGGATGTTATCACAATTACATTTGGGTGTTGAGAAATAAATATTCATCTTTTTGAACCTACACAACATTGTTTTCATTCTTAAGTATCACAATGCTCAATGGATTAAAATGCATCTTCTTGCAATTAGTCAAATGATGGAAAAAAGGGGAACCATCTTACCAACTCTGCTGGTCTGTAACACCTTACAAACCTATTGCCACACCTTCCCATATTATTCTCTAATCAAGAAGTTGAGACTTCTCAATTAACAGAATCTTTTCTGGACTTAAAAAAATGGAATTGCTGGTTAAACATCTGCTAACAACATTTGCAGTGGCCTAGACAAAGGGTCTTCAGTGTTCCTGTTAGAAACGCTCTCCGACTCCATTAAATTGAAGTTCCAAAGATAGGATCTCCTTCAAGACTTGTGATATCTATGGAATTATATAGTACTGTGTATTTAACTTTTTGAAAAGGGACAAAATTGCTTAGAACATTTAAAATTCTTTGAATGATCGATTCAGATTTCACTAGCTATTTATACATATGAACCTTTTTTTACAAGGCCATACTTCAAGCAGACCCTGATAGCTGAAATGTGCATTGTAATGTAACCTGTATTTGTAGAATGTGCAGTCTGGTTTTCATTGCTCCTTCAAGCCCTCAATTCCAGAAAAGTAATACCTTCAACTTCTGAAAGATAACTTCAAAGAACGTTTAAGTAACAAAAAAGGAACAGTTGGTCTTTAAATTCTGTTAGTTGTCCATCCTTTCAATACACCCTATCATTTCAGAATCATAGCCAAAGATTAAAGTGAACTCATTATAAACAGCTGTATGTGGCAATGTTCTTTTGTGAGGTATTACTGGTTTCTATTCTTTGAAATATCCACTTGATGTCAACTGTCAATTTTTGCACCATTTAGCAGTTGTACATTTTGCATTTAATTTTAGAAATTTAAACGATGGTGCTGAAATATCTGTGATCTGCGGATCCACATTCCGTGCCAAGCTTATTGATCTTAGCAGTGGAAACAATAGAACCCTTGCAACTAGAGTTTCTAAGTCCTATATCAAACAGAGAATATTGTGCATCTGTGTTTGATTTTCAGAAACATAGGCACTTGAGGGGATATTCGTAATGACTGAATTATATGTTGACTGTTCTTATCTACCTTTCAGTGCCACTCTGTAGAGTTATATGAGGCTTGGGAGAGGGATTTTCAAACGTGCCCTCTTTGTGGAAAAAATATAAACTGACAATAAGTACAGAAAGCTGACGAATAAAATTAAACAACTCAATTTATTATATTCAAGAATAGCAAACAAGTTGCAACAGGAATAAATTGAAAATTAGAATAAACATGCAATAGTTTAAACAATGGGCATTAATATTTCAGGCCTAAGGGGTTAGAATGGACAACAAGCAATGAGCCCTAAAATATTGCAGAATTCTACTTGTTGGTCAGAGAAAGTAAAATATGTTAAGAATACACATGGCTGCTGGTTGAGTGTTTCAACTCACTGGCAATACAAACTGAAATCCAGATGTATACTGCAATCAGAGTACGTGAAAAAGTTGTCTTGTACATTACGAAAACTACAGTACAAAATGATTAAAGTTTTACAATTGTTAATGTGGCACTTCAGTGTTACAAATGATCTGCCTAATTCGAGTGTGCACTACACCAATATTATGACCATTTTGTTAATATTATTGGGCTAATTTTGTACTATCAGCGAAAACGATTGTACTACCTGTGGTAATCCTCACCTCTAAGGCTGTAGAAAGGAAATTCAGGCATATGCTGTGATTTTCCAACCATTTATGTTGATGGTCAAAGAAAAAGTCATACATTACACCTTCGTAAATGTCTAGTATTTTCCCATTGTAAATAATCTGTAGATTCATTACATGAATGATGTGATATGGAATTGCACTACATAAAAGTTCTTTCTTGCTTGTTGTACAAAGTGTTGACAGAGCAATTAAAAAGGACTGTTAATATAAAGAGTTCAATGGAATTTCAAGTGACGTACAGTTATTGACCTGTTTTAAATTTAATTTTGTCCAGAATCTAATTGCAGTTGATGAATGCATGATTTCAGAAATGGATCCAATTGATTAACTTGTTCAGTCTTAATAGACTGTCATGGTGAAGTAGCTGTTTGGAGGAGAAAAAGAATGATTTATCGAAAGATTGAAATAGTTTTATGATCAACATGGTTGCATGACTTGAAACAGGAAATTCTGATCATAGCAATAAACGTTTCTGATTTTACATTGGTTGAATGGCTTTTTGCAGTGCCACCAATGACCCCAAAGATGTTGATGCACTTTACAGCCAATGAAATACTTACAAATTGTGATCACTGCTTAATATAGCACCAGATCATGTGCTAACATCATTTTATCAAGAATAACTAAACAGAATGTCCACACCTATCCCATTCTCCATTGCCCTTCTGCACCAGACACAGCATCCAAACTGTAACAGTTACAGCAAGCAGGATTTTATTATAATTTTATTATAATATTATCAATGAATAAGTAGATTTTGATTTCAAATTATCACAATCACTGATCAAGAACTCTCATTTCCTATTACTAAACTCCTGTCAAATACTGATTGCAGTGTCACAATGAAGAGGAAGAGGATCAGAATTTGGAAAATTAAACCTGTTTCTAGGGCTTCAGCATCATCTGCAGTTTCCACAGATATTTAGCATTCAAGGGGATTCAGTGTTTGCTCTACTTTCTCCTTGCCAGTCTTTCAAGTGCATGCTGGCACTCTATTCTTTGATGGAGACTTTGATGGCTGAGCCAGCATTTGTCACCTAGCTCTAATTGTCCTCAGCTATCTGGCATGTTAAACATTGCAGAGGGGAATTAAGAGTCAACTGCATTGCTGTGGAATTTGTTTCCTTTAGACTACACACATCTGAAATTTCCAAAGATTCCACCAGTGAGAAGACATAAAAAAATTGCTTCATCATTCAGTATGATCTTGACTGTTTCAACATTCCTCATGTCCAATTTCCTGCCTTTTCCCCATAACCCTTGATTCCCTTGTTGATCCAGAAACTATCTCAGCCTTAAATATACACAAGGACTCTGCCTCCACAGTTTTCTGTGGCAAGGTAATGCAACAACCATCAATCCTCAGAGAATATCTTCTTCATCATCTCAGTCTTGAATTTGTTCTCCTTTGTTCTGAGGCAATGCCTTCTGGTCCAAAACATCCCCTCAGCAATTCCTCTGTCAAGCCCCTTAAGAATCCTATATGTTTCAATGAGATCACATCAGTCTTCTAAACTCCAGTGAGTAGCATCCCAAACTGTTTAGCCTTTGCTCATAAAACAATCCCTCCATACCAGGGATCATTCAAGGGAGCCTCCTCTGAACTGCCTTCAATGAAATAATATCTTCCCTTAATTACGGAAATCAAAACTGCTCATACTACTCTGGTATAGTCTCGCCAGCACTTTTTACATTAGCAATAAAGCATACCAACTGCTTTATTTCAAACCCCTTGAAATAATGACCAACATTCCACTAGTCTTCCAGATTACCTGTGTTTCATATTCAAGTTCCTTTGTGTTGCAGCTTTCTGTAGTTGTTCTCTATTTATATAATACTGTTCTTTTGATCTCCCTTCCAACCACTTTTTTTCCCCCAATTGTACTCCAATTGCCAGCTTTTTGCCCACCTACTTAACCTATCCACATCCCTACGTATACGGTTTGTACCCCTCTCACAACCTGCCTTTCCATCTAGTTTTATGTCTTCTGCAAATTTGGTCAATTCACTTCCTTCCTTCAAGTCATTAATACACATTGTAAACAGTTGCAGTCCCAGTAACTTGTTCCTTTGGAACCCCATTGGTCACCAATCTGAAAAAGAAACCCTCATCCTTATTCATTGTTTCATACCCATAAGCCAATTTTCTATACTATCTCCAACATCATGGTTTCTTATCTTATGACTTAACATTTTTTGAGGTACTTCATCATACACTTCGAAGTTCAAATGTAATAGCTCACTGCTTGCTCCTCTCAGTCTCCATTTTGATAGTAGTCCCCAACATCTTAGGGCACACTCCATGGGCAACAACTGCCCATCCCCCTTATCCTTGGAGCTCATCAGCACTTTTCATTGGTAATACTGCTGCAGGAGTCATGTGTGCAGGGACATGCACCTAACTTAACTCATCAATGGGACCAGACCACATCTCATGGATCCCCTCACTTGCTCTCTTCATGCTCTCACACTTTGGACCTACTTCAATGCTCTGCCTTGTGCTTTGTGCTTTGCCTCTCAATTAGAGCTTAAAGATGCACACAGTGCTTTGTCTTGCATTACTGGTTATGCATATACAAAGCCAGGCAGATTGTCATGGTTGCCAGCCGTGAGCAGTCAAGGAAGTGGACATGTTGCTGTGTCTCAACACCATGGGCTGGCAGCTTATGTAGTAAACACACTGAACATGGTCATGGTGAATGGCTATGTTTCAAAGTCTAAGGGGAGTAGACATTATTTATTCAGTAAGTCAAAGGCACAACTGGGGACAGTTTAGCTGGGCTGTCAGTTATACTGGGCATTAGGTTAAGATTAGCACTCAAGCAGGTTTCTAAGATAAGATGACGTTATAACCAATCCGTATAGCTTGGTTCTGAAATAGCAATAGTTTTACAAATGTATACTTTTATTTGCAATGAAGTATCAGTCTTGCCACCTATGTGCACTGAGAAGTGATTATTTTGGTTCCCCTCCTAATGCATGGTGAAGGGCAATTCATGGTTAGTGCACAATTGAGCTTTAAAAACAGTACCAGCAACATAGCCTCTGGCGAGAGGCAAGAGAGTGTAAGTTGGGCACCATAGAGGAGGGGTGCATAGTTACTGAGGTGGGTTTCAGAGAATAGTTGCTTAGATTCAGTGAGAGAAACTCTCCATGAAATTTGCTAAAATTGACACTTGGCTGATTCCTGGCAAATTCCAGCCACTTATTTATATAAGTAACACCGATGGGAGTCATTGATCCTCAGAAAGAATATAAGAAAATCACAATATTACTTCAGTCCCGAATTATTAGGAAAGTAGTCAGTTAAATCAGACAGTAGAGCAAGATATTTTATGATTAAGAATTTATAACTTTACCTGGCAAAGTCAGGCATTTTTGATGCAATATGATGGAATTCTGAAAGGTTTATACGTTCATCACCATCCATATCAATATCCTCCATGATCTTAAAAGCAACAGTATGAGAGTGTTTCATTCATATAATCCATAGGTATGTTTGCATTTATTTACTGAAAAACATTCTATTTCAAAATTTGTTCTGATTTAGTTAGGATTCAATCACATCACATAATATATTTTAAACTAGGGCCATCTGTTGCAAATTACAGCTTGTGTCTTGTTGCAGATGTTTGAATTTCAATTTGCACATGAAGGGCCCTGTTCACATCAGTAATCTAAATTTGCTGTAGCATGAAAAAGGAATAAAAAGGCTTTATCATCTCTAATTAAGGCAAATGTACATTTAATTTCAATTCACTTCAAAAGGTGTTGGAAATGTGGGACATTTGATGTATGTTTTCCATGATTTGTTTGAACACAAACCTGAAAAACCTCGAACATTTATATATCAGAAACAAATCAATTAATTCCCCAACAAAGTAATACAACAAAACAAACCATGTCAATAATGATTCCCATCTCCGTCTCATTAAGTATCTTGTGAACCTCATTTCCAGTAATTAAAGTCAAGAATTTGATCAAATCCGAGCGATCTATTGTACCATTGTCATTGAAATCTGTTCCAAACAGAAAACAAATTAATATCCACTTTATCATTTTAATTGAAACATATGGATTCAATGGGATTGCTTTTAATACTTTGGAATACAGTACACTAGACAAAGCTACTCTGATCTTTGAATGTTTTATTAGGGATTGAAAATCTAGCTTATTTGGTAAAGTTCTACAATTATTAAATCAGACTGGCACATGACAGAAGGGTTTCAAACTCTACCAGGACCCTAAAAAGCTGAGTAGCAGCTTTCTTCAGCAGTTTCCATTGTCCTTTGTCTGGGGGCAAACCTTCACAAACATGAATACTACTTCCTTTCAGAGCTATGATTCCCCGTCCTGTTCTTGTTAGAAATGTGTTCTCTTCAGATCACCAAGTTTTGCCACTTATCGTTCCTCCTGTCACACTGGAAAACTATTGCTGGGATTTTATTGGCAATCGAGAGCAAGCTAGAAGGCAGGACAATGAAAATATGGGTGGGATGGCACACGCATCAACTTCCAAACACTGGTGGCATTTCACAAACAGCAAGGAACATGGCACATGGCCCTGCCACCCTTAGGCCCTTACGTTCCAATTAAGATAGTTTAGCAGCAGTGGGTGGGCAGTGAGAGAATGCCAAGTAAATCCCAATGCCCCTCCTGTGAGCTCTGTGGGTGCTCTCATGATTGGTTACCCACTGAGTCAATGCAAGCGCCAAGCCCTCAAAAGCAACCTCTCAGCCCTCATGATTAACTTTCTTCACCCCACACCACTCCCACCTTACTGAGGGTTGACCCTGGCAAGTTCGACCCATTGGATTGAGAGATCTGGGAGCTCCTCCATTGAAGATGCTTTCCATGCCCAGTTGCAGTACCAACAGTGTCCACTAATCCCAGTGGCACTGTGGGGACTTAAAAGCTGCAGGCCCTTCAATTGGCCAGCACGTCTTGAGAACAGGACCCCTTTCTATTAAAAAAAACTGAGAGCCCCTGACTTCAAAGAGCAACTTCTTTAGTTTGTAAAATGCAGTTAGGGCTCCCAAAACCAGGTGAGGTAGAGAGTTACCTCAACGCATGGATAGGACCACCACCATGGTCAGGGAAAATAAAATGCAGCCCCTTGTTTCATTTTCAGGAAAAGAAGTGTCAGTTCATTTTTGAAACCAATTATTTATCTCATGTCTGTTTAGCTGGCAAAACTAATCATTCATAGTTTACATCTTAGAGACACAAGAAGGGATAGGAAAACAGTGTAATGCGGTTTGTAATTTAGTTTATTGCAAATATAGAGCAATACATTGAATTCTGAAAGTAAGTAAAGCATTTTTGAGGCAAATATTTCAGTAAAAAAATCTGAGAGGAAAAGGAAAACCATGCCTCTGTCTTCCTGGTATCCACTTTGTGGTGAACTTGAGAGTGAATTAAAGAAGTAGTAATTGTGGAGAGTAACAGCAGAATCTGATGGGCAGAAATGCTGCATCTTGCCACAGCTGACAGCAAGTATAGAGTATGTGGCTCCTCCTGTCTACAGCAAACCACACTACACTATATAGTCATGATTCAAACGTCAAAGAAAAGGAAAATATAAGAGACAAGCTACAAAGTAAAGAATGAGGAAGGAATCAGGTAAACACATACAGAAACGAGAGATAATCAGAAGAGGAAATTTAGAGAAATATACAACAACTGGAAATCAGAAAGGGACCTTTCACTCTGTTCTAAAATTCCATACATTATTGTACATACTTACAAAGTTCCCACTATTGAAATGTTAAAAGGTAGAAAAAGAGATCCCCTTTTATAGCTTAAATCATCCAGGCAGATCACAGGAGTTTATCTAGTAATGCTTTAAAATTTGTTTGCATTCAATTACCTTCACAAACACAAATATTCTTATCAATAAATAACCTGGAGCCATTCCTACCCAAGATTCGGAATGCATATTCAGCTTTCACATCGGCTGGAGCTGCTTCACTAAAAGCAGAAAACATATCAAGGAAATCTTCAAAGGAAATGCTGCCATTATTCAATTTGGAAGTTGAGAATATTCGACAGATCCGTCTCTTAAATGGATTTGCCTGGAATTGGAAATGTTTTGTACGTGTCAAATATTTTAGATGCAAAACAAAAATAGAATAACCACAGAATCAAGCAGAAAAAAAATCAGGTGCTCAACAAGAAAGCATTAACAGAAAAAATATGTAAAGGTATAAAGGACAATAACCAGCCATTTTGATGTACAGGATATTGAGGAGTAAAGGTACAGAGGGACATTGTACCACTTACTCATGACACTGGGGAAGTATTCTCTGAGGATGGAAGTTATAAAATAATCAAGCTATTCTATACCATAAAAGGGAAGGGATACTGAGCAAATTGAAAAGCAGGCTAAAAACCTTTCTTATAACTAAGCTTGCTTAACATAAATAGAAACCATCACTACACCAATTGCAAGTCAAGCATGTGGCACGGTGGCTCAGGGGTTAGCACTGCTGCCTCACAGCACTAGAGTCCAGGTTTGATTCCAGCCTCAGGCAACTGTCTGTGTGGAGTTTGCACATTCTCCCTGTGTCTGGATGGGTTTTGTCTGGGTACTCTAGTTTCCTCCCACAGTCCAAAGATGTGTGGGTCAGGTGAATTGGCCATACTAAATTGCCCATAGTGTTAGGTGCAAGTGTCAGAGGGAAATGAGTCTGGGCGGGTTACTCTTCGGAGGGTTGGTGTGGGCTTGTTGGGCCGGAGGGCCTGTTCCACACTGTAGGGAATCTAATCTAAAAAATGAGACTGTGAAGTTAGCAGATCCCATCCCTGGCTGATAATCTGCAAAGCACGATGAAATCAGGTAACAAATTTCTAATTAATTAGAACATAGCTCTTTATCTTGTTGCAAAGCAGGATCCTTCAGATATAGTTGTTCCTTGTGGTTCCCAGAGTTTGAAATCCTCACACTTTTGAACTTAGTACTGGAGTTTCAATTAACATATTTCTAAGGTTACAAAATAGTACTGTACTAATGTAGTGTTGGTTTAATGTCCAGACTATTTTGTAGTAATGTGATGTGGTGGGATATTTATGTATAAAAGTGCATGCAAATACAGCTTCTTTATATCATTGAAATAATGTATAGCAATGTAACATTTTGTGAGCCTTATATCAAATTAGGAATGGCACAAGGGATCAGCTAGAAGAACAGTAACTGATTAGAGAACCAAATTTGGTTCAAAAAGATCAAAATGTATACATTTTGCTGAAATTCATTGAGGAGGTTATAGTTCTGGTGGATAGGAAGAGGCCGTTTTTTCACTTAGAATTAAATGTCTTTCTGAATTCTATCTCACATACCAATGAAAACTAAAAATGTAGGATTCTTTCCCAAGGTTCTTGGCATTATTTATCCTCCAAACTCATTTACTTGGACTCAGTCAGGCACAAACATTGACCACTGCATTCCAGCTTCAAAGATCACAAACAGAAGTTCTTATGTGATCTATTTTCAAGGAGTGTTTTAGCACTAGCATTGTAAATCCTGACTTTTCTGTTAACTTTGTATGCTCTAAAAAGAAAAATATGGCTGCCCAGGAAGCTTAAAGGAGAAGAACGGATTTTAAAATATTGACAACCATAATCACAGCTCCATCTACTTCATGAGATCAGTTAGTGAGGTGCAGGAGAGACCAGTTAGAAAGTATGGAGAGCATCTGAAGAACATCACATACAGTGAAACAGCAGAAGATTCAACTTAGTGGCTATAGACTCTGCTTGTGTACTCCTGTCACTACTGACTTTGAATCTCTGATGTGATAGGACTTTCCTACAAATGCAGGTTAGCAATGAATAGTGACAGCTTAGGCAGACATTTCACAATATATCAAGTGTCATGTCTCACTGGGATGATGCACTGGAAATCAAGACTTTCTTAGAGTCATCAAAGTTAAAGATTATATCGACGTAGGCAAACTTCCATAACCATTCTGTCTTTTTAGGCTCAAGTTAACAGCAAAGACAAAAGAAGTTTCTGTACTTAACAAGAATTACTATTTATTACAAGTAAACAGATTTTAGCCAAAGGTAAAGAAATATGAACTGTCAATAGAAAACTCTTCCCCTTAAAATTCTCTTCCCCTTATAAATCCCCACCTATACACATATGCAGACTGACAACACAACAACCCATTGGTGTTATGGGTGGAGGAAAACAGAGGCAGCATTTCAATAGTCCCTGTCCACAGGGTTTACTGAGATGCTTGTCATGATTTGCTGTTCCTCCATCTCTCTTTTCCAGGCACTTTCACTTGTATGTGACAAAGAGCAACTACTTCACAATTTATATAGTCTCTGACATATTGGTTAAAACACAGCCTACAGCATCTAATGATGGGAAGTAAACTGGTTTTCTTCAGGCCTTAGATATTTCTTACTATAGACAGACAACAATTCTCGTTCCAGAAATCCAAAGACTTCTGGGCTACCCGGTTGACATCTACAAGCTGTTCAGCTACCAGGAAGCCAATCACGCAGTTGTTGGCTGGCACAAGGCCTTAATCGTTGACAACTGGTTGTCGTGCCACAAACCAATCAGATACGTGTTGCCAGCCAAGTCTCCTTTCACGCACACCTGCTGACTCCAGCTCTGCTGCAGTAACTCTCTCCCACTCCTCCCCCAAACCCACCCCCACCACCACCCTTGACTCTTTGAACAAACAGCTATGTAAACAGCATGTACAGTGAGTATTAGTAAACTGCGTTCTAAAAGTGTAGCAATCCCTTTCACAGGCCTTGTTTTTCAGAAGTCTTTTATGAAAGTGGCCATGTCAGTGAAAATCATTCTTTTCCTCATATGCCAAGCAAACAGTACAATTTGCAGCATTTCTAAGTTCCGGAAGAGTACACATTTCAGAAGAAAACACCATTTTTTGACCTCCACTAAGCAGAAACATAGAGGGAACGTACACAAAACAGAGCAACTAATTTTGAACAAAAATTTAGATGACTGGAATGATCATTTACAAACTCGCACAGCTGGCAGACAGCCTCATCATCAAATATCCAGGCGTGAACTGCTCCAAATTCCAAAATGCAGAGATATGGCACTGACAATCAGGACATTCCCTCTTTGCATAACTTGTCTTAACTTTGAATACCAGGGAGTAGATTAAGATAACAGTAAACATATTGTTGCACTTATAGTTTTTTTCATAGGCATGAGAAAAGAACATAAAAAGTGTAAGAACTAGGAGCAGGAGTAGGCCATCTGACCCTTCGAGCCTACTCCACCATTCAATTAGATCATGGCTGATCTTTTCATGGCCTCACTCCACTTACCTGCGCTCTTACCAAAACCCTTAATTCCTTTACTGTTCAAAAAAATTATCTATCTTAGCTTTAAAAACATTTATTGAGGAAGCCTCAACAACTTCACTGAGCAGGGAACTCCATAGATTCACAATCCTCTGGGTGATGAAGTTCTTTCATAATTCAGTCCTACATCTGCTACCCCTCAATTTTGAGGCGATGCCCTCTTGTTCTAGTTTCACCCACCAGTGGAGACATCCTCTCTACTTTTATAATATCTATTCCCTTCATAATTTTATATGTTTCTACAGGATCCCCCTTTCATTCTTGTAAATTCCAATGAATATAGTCCCAGTCTACTTAGTCTCTCCTCAGGAGCCAACCCCCTCAACTCCTGAATCAATCTAGTGCACCCCCTCTGCACCCACTCTAGTGCCAGTACATCCTTTCTCAAGTATAGAGACCAAAACTGAAGGCAGTATTGCAGGTGTGGCCTACCTGCACCCTATATAGCTGCAACATAACCTCCCTGCTTTTAAACTTAATCCCTTTAGCAATGAAAGACAAAATTCCATTTGCCTTCTTAATTATCTGTTGTGCTTGCAGACCAACCTTCGATGATTCATGCACAAGGACACCCAGGTCCCTCTGCACAGCAGCATGCTGCAATTTTTTACCATTCAAGTAACAGACCGTTTAACAGTTATTCCTACCAAAATGGATGATTCACATTTATTAATGTTGAAGGTAATGCTTTATTCAATTAATTTCACTGTCATGTCTCATGTGTTGCAATTATTTAAGTAAATATGTCAGGACAGGATATCCAAAGGATATTCACAAATTAATCCATTTTAATCAAATCAGTACTCTATCACTTTGATCCTTACCTTTAACTCATTGATTTGTATCATTTGTTGCATAGGAGATCTTACAGTGCGGCGAGTAAAATCTTTAATATGTTCTGGAACTAGTTCTTTAAATCTCTCACAAGCTCTGAAAGATAACAACCAACAATTAGGCATTTTTGTGTTACATCTCTATGTGTCTAAACATACAAATTATCAGTAAATAGATTATGTTTTTCAGACTGCTTGTAAATTATATGAAGGAAGAGAATGATACTAGGCACAAAGGAAGAGAACAATTTTCAATCCTGCAGCATTTTGTATTGATGTTAGTTATGTAGCAAACTCGTATACAGTATGGTCTGCTATAACGCACCTTTCTTCAACACAATTAGCTTTAATGTGATTGAAGAATTTCGACCATTATTTACAGAATGCAAACTTTCCTGAACTATATTGGCTATAACTTGATTCTGGCCCCACTGGTTTACAGGGCATGGCTTTTGCGTGATTTTCTAATAATGGGAGATTGCAGGTGAATGGAACTATTGCATTATATCAGAACCGACTGTACAAGCTGTCATTTACTCATAAGATTCCACAAACAGAGAATTAGCTAATTGATGATTTAAGCTGTTTTAGTCGGGGACTGAATATTTACCAGGCCATCAGAAAATCTCTGTGTTTCAGTTCTAGAAAGTATCATCTAGAAGTATCAAATAGGCATATATGATATAACAGCTCTCTGAACCAACCCAACCAACCCAACCACCCCGTGGCTCAACACTTCAACTCCCCCTCCCACTCCACCAAGGACATGCAGGTCCTTGGACTCCTCCATCGCCAGACCATAGCAACACGACAGTTGGAGGAAGAGCGCCTCATCTTCCGCCTAGGAACCCTCCAACCACAAGGGATGAACTCAGATTTCTCCAGTTTCCTCATTTCCCCTCCCCCCACCTTGTCTCAGTCGAATCCCTCGAACTCAGCACCGCCTTCCTAACCTGCAATCTTCTTCCTGACCTCTCCGCCCCCACCCCACTTCGGCCTATCACCCTCACCTTGATCTCCTTCCACCTATTGCATTTCCAACGCCCCTCCCCCAAGTCCCTCCTCCCTACCTTTTATCTTAGCCTGCTGGACACACTGTCCTCATTCCTGAAGAAGGGCTTATGCCCGAAACGTCGATTCTCCTGTTCCTCGGATGCTGCCTGACCTGCTACACTTTTCCAGCAACACATTTTCAGCTCTGATCTCCAGCATCTGCAGTCCTCACTTTCTCCTCGATGATATAACAGCTACAAAGTGTAGAGTTGAATCACTGACAACAATGCTTCCCTCCCTGATGAACTCAGTGCAATTATGCTCGTTTTGTATGGAAGGTCAGTGAAATGATGTCACCTGCCTCAAGACCATCAGGGGCACCTGTATCCATTGTCACAGCCGCAGATGTCAGATCATCCTTTTTTTATTAGATATTTTTATTGATAAAATAGATTTTTTAATATTACAACAAGTACAAAATAATACAATTCAAAACAGTACCAAACAGTAACAGTAAAAAAACCAAATAATTTTTAAAAATCCCCAACCCACCCTCACGTACAAATGTATAAACATATATAGAAAAATATAGAATTAAAAAATACCCAAACTGGCTATTTAAATAAATAAATAACCAGCAACAAAGTAATAAATTGTAATAACTCAGCCCAGCCAAACAAAATCTCATACACTCACAGTTCCTCCTCCGTGGATATTGGACTTGTAAAGTACAAATGTTATGGCTATATAAAAGCCCTTGTTAGTGTGGCAGATAAAACTGTGTCAAGATATTCCAAAAAGGGCTGCCATGTTTTGTAAAAATTCTCGGTTTTGTGGTGTACCATATTTGTGAGAGAATCCAGGGGAATATGCTCCATAACAATCTTGCGCCAACCCAACAGGCCCGAGGGGTTTTCGGATATTCAACCTAGCAAGATATTCTTTCTTGCACAGAATGTGAGAATATTGAAAAGTTTTTTCTTATGCACGTCTGCAGGAAATACAGTGGGCAGCACTAAAAGGAGAGAGATAGGGTCCTTCTCCACCTTTACACCCAAAATCCTCTCCATTGCGCCTGCCACAGCACTCCAATACGTTTGAAGCCTATCACAAGATCAGAGACAAGGGGTAAGAGTGCCCGTGCAGACCTTGCTCTTGGGACATATTGAAGATACCCCTGGTTTAAATTTTTACAAACGGTCCAGAGCCAAGTGGACCCTGTGGAGAATCTTCAACTGTAAAGCATGGGTCCTACTGCAAATTGATATCTTCCTTGCATTCTCCCAAATATCCTCCCATGCCTCTGAAGAAACTTCAACACCCAGCTCTCTTTCCCACATCTTGCAGAGTCGATCAAACTCATCTGAGGTGGCATCCCCCAATTGATGATATAAAGTAGAGAGTGTACTCTTAGCACCTAGCATCCCCCCCTTCTATGTCAGATTTGAAGGGATCAGTCAAAAAGTGTGGTCTTTTTTTGAATAAAATCCCTAATTTTAAAAAAACAAAGAGGTTTCTATTAGATAACTCGTACTTCCGTATTAACTGATCGAAGGACATCATTATGTCTCCCTCAAATAAATTGCCCCTCACTGCCCAACATTTAAATCCTGAATCTATCATACCCGGTTGAAAACCCGGCACACCCACTAAAGGTGCAAACAAAGGTGTTTTGCCAATATTGCCTTCCCTCTGCCGAATTGCCCTGCATACTTTAACAGTATTGATAACTACTGGGTTATGGCAATATTCCCTAACTGTCCTCATTTTGTCCAAAAACAGCAAACTGGTAAGGGGGCACCTTGCCTGGGAGGCTTCAATACCTAGCCATATTGAAAGAGGATCTCCACAAACCCAATCACTCATGTAAGACAAAAGCGAGCTTAACTGGTAATTTTTAATGTCTGGAAGGTCCACTCCCCCTGATCTGTGAGGCAACTGCAGTTTGGCTAATTTAATGAGGGGTCGCTTACAATGCCAAATAAAGGAGCTGACCCAGGCCGTTCAGCCTCCTGAGTGTTTGCTTATTGAAAATCAGGGGGACCATCCATATAGGGTATAGCAAACAAGGGAGAATATTCATCTTAATAAATGCTATCTGACCCAACCACGAGACTGGAAGTGTCTCCCATCTTTGAAGGTCTTGTTTAATTTTTCCAAATAATTGGATAAAATTGGCTTTGAACAGCCAATCTAGAACTGGAAAAATGAATATACCCAAATACACAAAACCCCCCTGTGACCACCTAAATGGGAATCTATAGTTGCCCTCAAGAGCTAGCTCCTTCGTAAGACCACACATAGGCATAGCCTCTGATTTAGCAAAATTAATTTTATACCTTGAAAAAGCGCCAAACGTGCGAATTGCATCAAGCAAGGCACTGAAACTGTTGGATTTGTCAAAAAAATTAGGACATCATCTGCATACAACGAAATCTTATGTAACTTTGACCCCACTTCTGGAGCTGACATTTTGGGATCCCCACGAATGGCCTCCGCCAACGGTTCAATCACCAATGTAAAAAGCAATGGCAAAAGTGGACTACCCTGTCGGCTGCCCCTAACAATATTAAAATTGCTTTATCGTACCCCGTTGTTCATAACTGCTGCGAGAGGGCCACTGTAGAGAACCTTTAGCTATCTTATGAAGACTTCGCCCAAACCAAACCGCTCTAGAGTATAGAAAAGGTACGGCCACTCAACTCGGTCAAATGCCTTCTCTGCATCTAAAGAAATCACCTATCCTTGTCTTGACTGCTGTTGGCATGCTTGAATAAATTATGCAGCCTCCTAACATTATTGAAGGATCTGCGACCCTTTGTAAAGCCCGTCTGATCCTCTTTAATAATAGAAGGTAACAAAGTCTCCAGCCTTAACGCGAGAGTCGTACAGAGGATTTTAAAGTCCACATTTAAGAGCAAGATGGGCCTGTATTAAGCACAGTCTTCCGGGTCCTTCCCTTTTTTAAGGATAAGTGAAATATTGGCCTCTCTCAGAGATAGTGGGAGACAATCACGACTGTATGAATCATTAAACATATTGAGCATCGGGCCTGACAGTATACTTATAAATTCCTTATAGAATTTACTGGGAAGTCCATCAGGACCGGGCACCTTTCCACTCTGAAGCTGCCTCACAGCTTCCTGCACCTCTTGCTCTGATAACAGGGCATTGAGAAAAGAAGTTGTTCAGGAGTCACACCCAGGAGCTTCAGATCTCTAAAAAAGGATTCCATTTTGGCCTGGCCCTCCTCACAATTCTCAGACTGATATAACTTAGAATAAAATCTCTGAAAGGCACATTAATCTTTTTAGAATCACATGTTAGGTTCCCAGACCCTTCCCTAATCGCCGTAATGGCTTGTGGGGCACTCCTCTTTCTGGCAAGATACACTAAGTATTTACCTGGCTTGTCACCATGCTCATATAACCTTTGCTTTGCAAAAGCCAGCTCTTTCTTTGTCGTCTGCGTGAGCACAGAATTTAATGCAGACCGCAGTGCCGTAATCCTCTGTAGTTTGACCAACGAAGGTCTGTCAAAGTAGGCCTTCTCGGCTGCCTTCAACCGTGCTTCAAGGAAACATTGCTGCTCACCATTCTGCTGCTTCCTACTGGCGGAATATGAAATAATTAACCCCCTAGCATAGGCTTTGGCAGTTTCCCAGAGAACGGATGAGCTATCAACCAAGCCTATGTTGATGACTAGGAACGCCCGAAATTCCCTAGAGAAATACTCCACAAACGTATTATCCTTGAGGATAAAGGGATCCATTTGCCAGTACCTCAAACCCACTGTAACGTCCTTAATTGTAACCATTAGGTACACTGGAGCATGATCAGAAATGGTACAAGATGCCACCAGATCCAGGGTTATAGCAGGGATCAGAAAAAAATCAATCCTTATGTGACATCTATGCGTGTTGGAGAAAAATGTAAAACTGTAGGGTGGAGACGCCTCCAGATGTTCACCAACCCTAACTCCCCACACAGACCCACTGACTGTTTAGTTTGTACAGCGGGTATCCACGGACCTTTGGGCAACCTGTCTACTGTGGGATCCATAACACAGTTAAAATCTCCCCCTATAATGATGTGCCAGGATTTGAGGCTTATCAGTTTAGAAAAAGCATCTACCAAAAATTTAAGGGGATGAGCTGGAGGGAAATAATCATTTAAAACACCATATTCTTCCCCATTTATCAAGGCTTTAAGAATTACAAACCTCCCGTGTGTGTTTTTAACACACTCCAACAATTTAAACGGGAGATTTTTTCTGACCAATACAGCCATGGTTCTGGTATTAAATGATGAAATATAAACTCGATCAAAGCCATTCTGCCATACTTTCAGATGCTCCTTGTCATCCAAATGTGTCTCCTGTGACAAAGCAATATCCACCTTCTCCTCTCTAAGACTCAAGAGTACCTTCTTCCTCTTAATTGGTGAGTGACTTCCCTTGATATTCCAGGTGCACCATTTAAACAAATTATTCGCCATAATCTTCTGCAATAATATTTAAATTCCAGAGAGGAGGAAGCCGAACCACAAACTGCTGAGCCTTAGTGTCACATGATCTGCCAAATATAAAAACTATATGAACTAAAACCACTACATTTAACAAACCTACAAAACTATTAAGAATAAAAAACAACAAAAACCGAATAAAAACAAACCAACATATAAAGTGCCAACAGTGCTAAGTAGAGGAACTCACACCCTGCCCAGAGGGAGCAACTACCCATTCCAAACTGCCCATAAGTAGGCATCTAATCATCCCAACCACCTTCACTTCTCCCAGCTAGAGCCGCAACACAAAGAAAAGCAGAAAAGAATAAACACACCACAGAATACCAAAATGAATAAAAAAAAATCATTTTTTTAAAAGGAGGAGAATAAATACCCCACCCATCCTTTGGTATATCCTAACTCAGAAATTGAAAATATACATCTCAACCACCACCAGACATAGTTTAAACCAAATTATTATCAATACAGGAAAAAGAAAATTTAACAGAATAATAAACACACACCCAAACAATACTATTTATACATACTAAAATAGTTCACATTAGATTAGTTTGTCCAGAAAATCTCTTGCCTTCTCTGACGTGTCAAAGAGATGTACATCTAAGGTGTACCAGAGCACCGCTGGATACCTCAGGGAGTACTGAATCCCAAGCTCCCTCTGTCTTCTCTTGACACTGTCGTAAGATTTTCGTTTCTAGATCACCGCCGCTGAGAAGTTCTGAAAGAACATGATCTTAGAGCCCTCGTAAATTAGGGCCTTCAGATCTTTCCCCTGGGCTCTGGTAGCCTCTATGACTCTCTTCTTATCCCGGTAATGATGGAACTGCACTAGGAGAGGATGAGGACATTGACCCAGACCCAATCTCCACGCTGCAACCTGGTGAGCCCTCTCTACCTTCAATCGCTTCATGCCAGCCTCCAAGTCAAGGAATTTCGGGCAGCCAGTCCTCAACAAATTCCGCAGGCCACTCACCTTCCTTACCCTCAGGCAGACCGATGATCTGAATGTTTTTTCTCCTGCCCCTGTTCTCAAGATCATCTGCTTGGTCACACAAATTACGGACATGTGTCTCCAGGGCTTGGATCCTATCCTTGGATGAATTGGCATCAGCTTCCACCACTGTGACGTTCTGTTCCACCTCATCCGTCCTCTTCTCCAGGTCTCCCAGCTGCTACTCATGCTTCTGCAGCATGAGAGAGATTGGAGCCAGCTTCTCTTCAATCTGTTTCCCCAAAATCTCGCAAGATTTCGAGAGCTCGTTCACCAGGGCATGGAAAGTAATCGGCTCTGAGGCTACTGCAGGCTGAACTGCAGACCCGTCCTGGGATGCTCCTCCTCCTTTTCTCGGCATCTCTGGACTTACACGGTTCAGTTAGTTTTTAGAAGCTTCTTGGGACTCCAATATCTTTCCGGAGTTCCAAGATATCACAATGGTCTGGGTTGGTCGGGTTAAAGGATCGTCCTGCTTCTGCTGCGATGTGAAGCTCTGTAGTGCGATCTTCTCAGTTGACTGCCATTTTGGATCCCCCAGATCGGCCTTCTTGAGGATGAACCCAGATGGAGTCCCTGGCTGTGCACTAAATCCTGTATGGGCCAGTTGACATGAGTTTTCACAGACATCTTTAGCCTCTACCACTCCAATGTGAGGTTCCCACCTGCTTCAAGGAGACCACTATCATCCTGGTGCCAGGTTATAGTCCAACAGGTTTAATTGGAAGCACACTAGCTTTTGGAGCGACGCTCCTTCATCAGGTGATTGTGGAGGGCTCGATCGTAACACAGAATTTATAGCAAAAATTTGCAGTGTGATGTAACTGAAATTATACATTGAAGAATTGATTGTCTGTTAAGCCTTTCATCTGTTAGAATACAGTGATAGTTTCACTTCTTTCATGTGTAAAATCACAAAACCCTTTTTTTTAAAGTTGCATTCTCGGGTTAGCTGTTAACAATGGTGATAGCTAGACAATGTGTTGAAAGTGTTAGCCCCCTGTGTTCTCTGTCTATGACCTGATGTTTAGATTGATTCCAATCTAAAAAGTGAAATAACAGAGTTTTACATAAATTCATGCAGTTTTTGAGCTCAGAGTTCGACATGAATCTATGTGGTTTTTGAGCAAAGTGCAATGTAACTTTCTACCAAAAAAATTCACCACACACAATATATATGTGTGCATGTGGGTCTTTGTCTGTCTGTGTGTGTGTCTGTCTGGGGTGGGGGTTGTGAGTGTGAGAAAGTGTGTGTGTGTGTGTGTGTGTGTAGTGAGTGCAGAGTGTCTTAAGTCTGTGAGGGGGTGCATGTGTGGGAGTCTGTGTGTCTATAAGGGTGTGTGTGGGTGTCTGTGTGCGCGTCTGTGTGTATCTGTGTCCGTGTGCATGTGAGAGTGTGTGTGTGTGTAGGAATATCTGTGTGTGTGTGTGTAGTGTAATGGTGATCACCTGTAATGTGACATGAACCCAAGGTCCCGGTTGAGGCCCTCCCTATGGGTACCGAACTTAGCTATCAGCCTCTGCTCAGCCACTTTCCTCTGCTGCCTGTCCCGAAGTCCACCTTGGAGGATGGTCACCCGAAGGTCCGAGGCTGAATGTCCTGGACCACTGAAGTGTTCCCCAACTGGGAGGGAACCCTCCTGTCTGTTGATTGTTGTGCGGTGCCCATTCATCCGTTGTCGTAGCCTTTGCTCAGTTTCCCTAATGTACCATGCCTCTGGGCATCCTTGCCTGCAACATATAAGATAGACAACGTTGGCTGAGTCACATGAGTACCTGCCATGTACAAGGTGGGAGGTGCTCCCACGTGTAATAGTGGTATCTATGTCCACAATCTGACACATTTTGCAGCGTCCACCGTGACAGGGTTGTATGGAGTTGTCCTGAGAGCCGGGCAGTTTGCTACGAACAATGATCTGTTTGAGGTTTGGCGGTTGTTTAAAGGCAAGTAGTGGAGGTGTGGGGAAGGTCTTGGTGAGGTGCTCATCCTCATTGATAATGTGTTGCAGGTCACGAAGAACATGGCGTAATTTTTCAGCCCCTGGGAAGTACTGAACAACAAAGGGTACCCTGTCAATTTCAGCCCGTGTCTGTCTCCTGAGGAGGTCATTACGGTTCCTTGCTGTGGCACGTCGGAACTGGCGGTCGATGAGTTGAACATTGTACCCCGTTCTTGTGAGGGCATCCTTGAGTACTTCCAGGTGTCCGTCACGTTCCTCCTCATCTGAGCAGATCCAATGTATGCGTAGGGCTTGTCCATAGGGAATGGCTGTTTTAATATGTTTTGGGTGGAAGCTGGAGAAGTGTAGCATTGTGAGATTGTCTGTGGGTTTGCGGTAGAGTGTGGTGCTGAGGTATCCGTCCTTGATGGAGACGCACGTGTCCAAGAATGAGACAGACAGTCGAGAGTAGTCCATGGTGAGTTTGATGGTGGGATGAAAATTGTTGATGTCACTGTGTAGTTTTATCAGTGACTCCTCACCATGGGTCCAGAGGAAGAAAATGTCATCAATGTACCTGGTGTACAATGTCGGTTGGAGATCCTGCAGAGAGAAGAAATCTTGTTCGAACCTGTGCATAAAAATGTTGGCATATTGGGGTGCAAATTTGGTCCCCATGGCTGTTCCGTGTGTCTGGATGAAGAATTGGTTGTCAAAGGTGAAGACGTTATGATCGAGGATAAAGCGGATGAGTTGTAGGATGGAGTTTGGAGACTGGCAGTTGTTGGTGTTGAGTACTGAGGCTGTTGCCGCGATGCCATCATTGTGGGGGATGCTGGTGTAGAGTGCGGAAACATCCATTGTGACGAGGAATGTTACTGGTTCGACTGGTCCATGGGTGCCGAGTTTCTGTAAGAAATCCGTAGTGTCGCGACAGAAGCTGGGGATCCCCCGTACAATAGGTTTCAAGATGCCTTCCACATAGCCAGAGAGATTCTCACATAGGGTCCCATTTCCCGACATGATGGGACGTCCCGGTGTGTTGGTTTTGTGTACCTTTGGAAGGCAGTAGAAGTCGCCTATACGAGAGTACGTGGGATGAGGGCACGTGGGGAACTCTGAAGGACTGGATCCAAAGTTCTGATCAGTGTGTTTAATTCTCGGATATGTTCTTTGGTCGGATCAGCTGGTAGTTGCCTGTAGTGTTCCTGGTTGTTCAGTTGTCGGTACATTTCCTTGCAGTAATCTGTTCTATTCTGAATGACAACAGCTCCTCCTTTATCTGCTGGTTTGATGACAATGTTGTGATTGGTTTTGAGAGCCTGGATGGCATTGCGATGGGAACGGGTGATGTTTTGCTCTACCTTATGGGTACGGCTGATGAATCTGGCATTTATATATTTCCTGACAGTTTGAGCATACATGTCAAGCCAAGGGCAGCGCCCCTCCGGTGGGGTCCATGTTGACACCGTCTTTGGTCGCTCCTCTACAGATCCCTGTGATGACTGTTCTAGTTCATCAGTGGGCTCAGTGGGATCACTGCCGGCACCTTGAAAGAATTCCCGGAGTCTCCTATTTATTGAATTTAGCACCACCTTCAAAATTATAGTTCTAACCAAATTCATTTCCAAAATTCTGAGACCTAGGACTCTGCTCCCCATCTCCCCTTGTAACTGATCCTCAACTTCCTCAGCCATAGACTGCAATCAGTAAGGCTACAGGACAACATTCCCTCCACAATAATCCTCAACACTGGTGCCCTACAAGGCTGCTTACCCAGCCCCTTACCATTTTTCTTGTACATTCATGACTGTGTGGCCAAAATCAGCTCTAGCTCCATTTACAAAGTTGCTGATGACACCACCATAGTGGTTCAGATCTCAAACAATAATGAGACAGAGTACAAGAAAGAAATGGAGAGCTCAGTGGCATGGTGTAAAGATAGCAATCTCTCCCTCAATGAAGGAGCCAGTCATCAACTTCAGGAAGCAGAGTGGAGGACATGCCCCTGTCTCCGTCAATATTGCTGAGGTGGAGGTGGCCAAGACCTTCAAGTTTCTAGGAGTAAGTATCACCAACCAAGTATCCTGGTCCATTCAAACCGAAGCTACATTCACAAGGAAGGACACCAGACACCTCTACTTCCTCAGAAGGCTGAGAAAATTCAGCATGTCCACAAAGACTCTGACCAATATTTATAGATGCACCAAAGAAAGCATTCAATTCAGATACATCACAGCTTGCTATGATAACTGCTCTGCCCAAGACTGCAAGAAATTACAGAGAGTTGTGAAAGCAAGTCTAGTCCATCAGGAAAATTTGCCTTCCTTCCATTGACTCTATCAAAACTTCCTGCTGCCTCAGGAAAGCAGCCAACATAATCAAAGACCCCTCCCACCCCGGTTATACTCTCTTCCACCCTATTCTATCTGGAAGAAGGTACAAAACTTTGAAAACACATACCAACAGATTCAAGAATAGCTTCTTCCCTGCTGTTATCAGACTTCTCGTATATCAAAGTTGAGCTATCTCTGCATCTTCTCTGTAGCTGAAACACTATATTCTGCATTCTGGTCCATTACCCTGATGTACGTTTGTAAGGTATGATTTGTCTGGAAGCACACAAAACAATACTTTTCACTGTATTGGTACATGTGACAATAATAAATCTAATCAAATCAAATCATCATGTGTTCTAACTCAAGAGATGGAAGGCTTTGGGATAATATTTTGTTTAAATTCTTTCAGCTGAAAAACAGTTGGTGAGTGAGATGTACTCAGCAGTGAGAGGTGGGGAATTCCCTCATGACTTTGCCTGGTCCCCTTCTTCTGTCTGGTGGTCACCCATTCATTCTGTGCCTGCACTTCCTTAACTGTGGGGTGTTCACCTTCTGAAATGTCCTATCCACAATTGTCTCAGCCTTATGTCCGCCCCTGCTGCTTCTATAACGTCAAAAAGCTAGAGTTTGAGTTGCTCCAACCACAGGCACCTCTTGCACACTTGATATCCAGACGACCAGCAGGATTTCCCATCTGGGACTTCCCATATAGTGCAGGTTGTCTAACTCAGGACATGAGTTCCCCAAACTTATTCAACTTAGTTAAAATATGGACCCTTGCTTTTATTTTATGCTTACTCCGACTTTAGTATTGACTGGAAAAATCTTACTCTTGTTTATGCCAAGCAAACAATCAGAAAGCCTCAAATCTACCAAAAGATGAAATTTAGATTTGAAGTTCTAAATATTTATTGTCCATGTAACATTTTTAAGAAGCAATTATTTAAATCAATATCCAGTCACAAGAGACTAGAGAGAAATATCCACCAATTACCTACGTGCTCTCCTATGATGTCATGCTTTGCATTTGTTGAAGCAGCTCCACCCCTGTTTTTTTTATTTTTGGGGTCGTTCTGTACTCACTGCTAATTTTAAACTCGCTGCCACCTCCCCAGAGTCCTACACAGCTCTGCCCTCAATCTGTCCATTTCTGAGATCGCTCTGTGCCCACTGCTCATTTTAACCTCACTGCCACTTTTCCTGAGTTGCATATCTTTTGTTATGGATCAGTCAAAACCCCCTCAAAATATATTAAGAAATAGCCTAGGCCAACCTTTTCTTATTTTTAAAGGCAAGAGTAAGGCATTGTGTTCCAGGTGTAATTTGATTAGTCAAACTATCAGGCTTGAAGCAAAACAGACTTTGTTCTCACACTGCAGTTAAAATACAGACAAATGAAAGAACAACTGAATAAATTAACCCTATTGGAAAACGTAAAAGCGGAATAATTGAACTACTAAACAGCAACTGTTCCAATATAGTAACATCCCATAAACACACCCTTGGCAGACAAATTCAGTAAAATACATCATCTCATATGCAATTCTCCAGTCCAGGAGAAAAAACTTCCTGAGAAATCTGAGAAAGAGTACTTAGGTGTTTTGTTGCAGCAGAGAGAAATGTATAGCAGCTTGAAAACCCTAACAGCTACTGAAAATTAAGCTGTAATTCTGGTTCTGTGGGAGCTTGACCCCACCCCTTCTTGCTGCTTCTATTTTTCCAACTTAAAAAATCCAAGGCTTCACCAGCTGTTTACCTTATTTGATTAGAACAGAGTGCTTGACACCTCTGTCTCAAACAACCTTCATAATAAAATCAGGTCAAAATACACCTCTTAAAGCTATGCTATTGTCAAACTTCTTCTTGACAGAGTTCAAACACCAGGGGTGATTTATAATTCCCTACATATTTTTTGCAAAACTTTCCATTGCAATACCCAATGATACTGCAAAAAATGCAGGCCTACAAACTACTAATATCACTGAAGCAGCCACAGAGTCGTTACAATAAAGTCCATCAAACATGTAATAGACTAAGTAAGAGGCACAAATACATAGAAACAAATTGAGAGGGATTTTATTGAGAGATCCAAAATACTCAAGGGAAAATGCTGATTAATCCTAAGGAACTGTTCACTATAACCTTAATGAATAGCCATGAGTGAAAATCTGATTTGACTGTTTGACCTCATGATGATAAACCTTTGAAATGAATTACCCAGAGGGTCAATTCAACAGAAGAACATAAGAGAAGGAGCAGGAGTAGTCCATCTGGCCCCTCAAACCTGTCTTGCCATTCAAACAATTGAGGCTGATCAGCTTCAGTCTTCGTCTTCTCTTTTGTCCCAGATCCTTATTGTCCTCAACTCCTCAATATTTCAGGAAATCTACCTCCCTCCTCTTTAAATACTTACAGTGATCTAGTCTCTACAATACTCTTTAGGTAGAGAATTCCAGACAATCACTACCCTTGGAACAAGAAATTCCTTTGCATTGCAGTTTTAAATGAGTGTCCCCTTCTTCTGTGAATATGCCCTCTAGTTCAAGATTCCTCCATCTTCTCAACACCTATTCTGTCAAGCCCCCTCAAAGTTTTATATATTTGAGTAAGATCACTCCTCATTCTTCATCAACCTTTCATCTCAGGGATCAGTCTAGTGAGTCTCTTCTGTCAATATATCCTTTTTAAAATATTGAGAACAAAACTCTATAAAATAGATTATAGCATTCAGTCTTTTTAAGAGGGAATTATCCAGAAGTGAAAATAAATTTAAAAATGTTAGTAGCAATCTGAGACCTCAATCTTTCAATTAATTGATGGCTAACTGAATCAATACTATTTCTTCTGCTTTCCTCAGATTTCTTGCAGTTCTTTGTTTTATATCCTCTAGTCCTGTTTTTGTATTCTTATCCGAGAGATAGTATAAATACTTGTATGAAGATTCTATAATATCCAATACTTAGAGAACATTTCATACCTTGAAATACGAATATCACACAAATCATAAAATTTGAAATGTTTGCACATAGCAACATATTCATGAAACCACTTTAATTATTTCAAATAACTGACGTTGCATTGACTTTCAGAGCGGAATTACATCCATGTAGCCACTAGATGGAGTCTGCGAACTAATATTGAATTATAAATTAGAAAATATTACGTTAAGAACACAACTGGGTCATGGATGTTACATAAGTGCCGCTTAGTGGAAATCAGTCTCATGATCCATCCACAGAAGCAAGCTTTGTTTACCTTCTCATTACTAAGTTTCTGACAGTCTACAATTCTAATCAGAGCTAAAGCAGAACATTGGACTTTAGTCTTGAAGTTGCCCTTATTATGGCAGTTACTTTGTTTTAACCCTTCCAATACTAAATCACATTATTAATGAATATAAGATGAAGAACTAAATGTTGGGATTCTTGAGAATATTTTAATGGTCAAGCCCCGCACGGATTTTAGATCGTAATAAAGCTGAAGTGTCCATTAAAGGAGGGAGTCCTTTGTTCTTAGATGGTCACAATCAATCAAACCCAACGTAACACTTCATGCATTGAAAAGTAGGGTGCATAATTAAAGTGTTGACAAGACAGATTCCTAGATAATACACAATTGACAGCCCTTCACGACTCTACCAAACCACAACAACCTTGTTAGTATGACAATCAGGAAGGTGCTAGATGGAATAATAACTTATGAGGAAAGAAGGAAGGAAGAAGAATAGAGTTGATAAAGTGGCTTGCACTGCTGCCTCACAGCAGCAGTGTCACTCGGGTGACTGTATGGAGTTACAACATCATATCCCACTGAATATCTCTCCTTCCTCCAATACAAGGAACTATCTGACGAAGGATACACTTCATTCAGCATATACATAATAGCGCAGAGGTAGAATTGACAGACATAGGAACTATCAGAACAGTGTAGCAGGATACACTAGAGTTAGGAGTCCAAACTCCACTAAGTCCAGATTTTTGACAAGAAGACCTGGTAAGATGTTAATTTTTTTTTGGATGTTCATTAACTCCTTTACTTTTAATCCCATTAATTTGATATTTGATGAGACTTAATTAAAATGGGCTCTAACTATTTCTTTGAAGTTGTTAGAAGTATTTAAAATTATGAAGGGTTTAGATGGAGTAAACAGATGAAAAAAGAGAAATAGTTTCGATGGCTCTGAACAGTTAATGATCAGCAGATAGAGATTTGAGGGAGAAGCAAAACAAGAAGGGATATGAGAAAAATCATTTTTAATACAACAAATGATGGACACATGGAAAGACTGAAAGATATTTGATAATAACTTTCAAAAGATGCAAGTGAAAGAAGCAGAAAGTGCAATTCTATGATGAAAGATTGGAGCTTGAGACTGGAACGATTGCTGTTTGGAACAGCCTTATGCAGAGTCGAACTGTTGGAAGGTTGGTGCCCTTTAGACCTACATCTGTTTTCACATCTGATTGTTTGCCCACGACCCATACTATCATCAGTGTTTACTCATGCTGATTTGTGAGGTGTGAATTATCACGTGACAACCAAAATAAATTATCGCTGTATTCACGAGTATCTGTGCTGATGCAAGGCTGTGGGTTCTATGCTGACACACCCTTAAAATGAAGACGTCAGTGAGGAATTGTTCTCCTGGGACAATTGCTGCAGGACTGAAGGTCCTGAAAGATAATAAGGAATGGATCATTACCTTGAAATTCTATTGCGGACTGCCCGTTAAGTACAGCTGAGATTGCATCATACCTGTTGCTCAACCTGGGAAAGCAACACAGATTCAAAAATAATAGGCAAATTTAATTAAGATCACAGACTCTGATTTTCAGGTTATCCCTGTGCAGTTTCAACCCACCCTCCAACTTCATTCACCAACTACACAGAGGTCAACTCAAGATTAATAATCAGGTCAGTAACAGGAAGTTAGGGTCCAATTGTTTTTTTAGAAGAGAATTGCTTGAGCAAAGCAAAACAATTTCCATATAAAATAATACATCTAATACAAATAGGAATAAAGTATCCCTCTAATAGGAATAAAGTATTCCTCCTGATAACAAAAAGGTAATTTTTTTTGCACAATTATACCCTGTGGCAAAATATTTCAACAATTCTCTTCTGCCTGAATAAAGTGTCCATAAAATTGTGCACTTTAACATCAACTTGGAAATGCAATAAGACTTAGACAGCAGAAAGGTGGTGGCAATAAAGATATATGTTCATTCAAATAATACTAACTAAAGGTATCTGAAGATAATTCTTTTCAATTTTAGTTATGTCCTTCACAGAAGTCTTTAAAAATAATAACCCTCAAAGAGAAAAACGAATTGCTAACAGTGTTTTGCTGGGCCATGCCAAACTAGAAGATTTACTTTACTCAAGGAAATTTAAACTGGGTTTTTACTACTTCTTGTTTTGTTCATTCATGAGAAGAGGGGTTGTCACTGATCAGACCAGCATTTATTGCCCATCCCTAATTACCCAAAGGGCAGTTAAGAGTCATCCACATTGCTGTGGATTTGAAGTCACATGCAGTCCAGCTCTGGTAAGGATGCCAGTTTTCTTCCCTAAAAAACATTAATGAACCAGATGAGTTTTTCTGATAATTGTCGATGGTTTAATGGTCATCATTAGACTCTTATTTCCAGATTTATATTGAATACAAATTCCACTATCTGCAGTGGAGGATTCAAACCTGTGTCCCCAGAGTATTATCTAGGTTTCTGGATTAACAGTCCAAGAATAATACCACTAGGCCTTTGCTTTCCCATTACCTTTATAGCAATTAGAAGAAGATATGAGCTTGTAGCTACATAAATCTCAATAGAACAAATTGATTATCATTGAAATTTTGGCAGTGAAAGAAACAAATTAATTAATCAATAATACAATACCAATTCTAACTACATGCTGTAATTTCACTCTAATCTCATGGTTGTTCTCAGTAGCATAATGTCTTTCTTTTGAGATTGTTTCAGAATATTTATATGGATTGCAGGAAATGATAGCAAAAGGGACTTTTGTGCACTGGTAGATTCATGGAATTAGGGAACATTATTCCTATTTGCTCTATTAACTTTGAAAGCACTTAGATCATATATAAACAAAAAAGGTTACTTTGTTTACACCATGTGGCTAACTTATTGGAACAAATCACAAATACTGTGATAAATTATTTGAGGTTGGCACTATTTTGTCAGGTGAATATGAAAGCTATTAAGTAGGAACATAGGAGCAAGAGAAGGCCATTCAGCCTGCCAAGCCAGCTCTGCCATCCTATACAATCGTGGCTGACCATCTATTTCATTTTGTCACATTATCCATACATCCTCTTACATCAGTGGTATTTAGAAATATGTCAATCTCTACTTTAAACATAATGAATAATTGTATCCAGCCTTCTGGATACAGAATTCAAAAGATTAACAATTCCCTGAGTAAAAGCATTTACCTACATCTTAGCGCTAAGTGGTTTCAAATGAATAATTTCTGAGTCTTCAAAATTCTAAAGAATACTGTCCTAGTTTCTACAATTTCTCCTCACAGGACAGTCCGAGAATACCAGGAACCACTTTGGTAAACATTTCCTCAATTGCAATAATATCGTTCCTAAGGTAAAACTGCAGACAGAGCTCCAGATGGGGGCGAACCAAGGTTCTGAGCATGTGAACAGGCTTTCACTATTCTTGTACTTAAATCCTCTTAATAAATGCTGATGCACTATTTAGCTTCCTACTTGTATCCTGCACCTGCATTTTAGTCTTATTGACACAGACACCCATTTACCTTTGAACCTCTACATTATCTAATCTCCAGCAATTTAATAAATACAATTACTCCTATCAAAATGGATAAGTGAAATATTGCTAAATGGAGGAAAGAATTTGAAGCGTTTTATTTTGTTCTCATCAGAACTATGACATAAGAAACAAACTCGAGGATAAAAAAAGACAGCATTTTGTACAGCATGAGAAGAGAGTACTGATTGATTGGGCCATCACTGACATGGACATGCAGAAAGAGTCATAGAGTCATAGAGATGTACAGCATGGAAACAGACCCTTCGGTCCAACCTGTCCATGCCGACCAGATATCCCAACCCAATCTAGTCAGACCTGCCAGCACTGGGCCCAGATCCCTCCAAACCCTTCAATTCATATACCTATCCAAATGCCTCTTAAATGTTGCAATTGTACCAGCCTCCACCACATCCTCTGGCGGCTCATTCCATACACATACCACCCTCTGCATGAAAATGTTGCCAGTTAGGTCTCTTTTACATCTTTCCCCTCTCACCCTAAACCTATGCCCTCTAGTTCTGGACTCCCCAAACCCAGGGAAAAGACTTTGTCTATTTATCCTATCCATGCCCCTCATAATTTTGTAAACCTCTATAAGGTCACCCCTCAGCCTCCGACGCTCCAGGGAAAACAGCCCCAACCTGTTCAGCCTCTTCCTATAGCACAAATCCTCCAACCCTGGCAACATCCTTGGAAATCTTTTCTGAACCCTTTCAAGTTCACAACAACTTTCTGATAGGAATGAGACCAGAATTGCACACAATATTCCAACAGTGGCCTAACCAATGTCTGTACAGCCACAACATGACCTCCCAACTCCTGTACTCAATACTCTGACCAATAAAGGAAAGCATACCAAACGTCTTCTTCACTATCCTACCTACCTGCCACTCCACTTTCAAGGAGCTATGAACCTGCACTCCAAGGTCTCTTTGTTCAGCAACACTCCATAGAACCTTACCATTAAGTTTATAAGTCCTGCTAAGATTTGCTTTCCCAAAATGCAGCACCTCACATTTATCTGAATTAAACTCCATCTGCCACTTCTCAGCCCATTGGCCCATCTGGTCCAGATTCTGTTGTAGTCTGAGGTATCCCTCTTCGCTGTCCACTACACCTCCAATTTTGGTGTCATCTGCAAACTTACTAACTGTACCTTTTATGCTCGCACCCAAATCATTTATGTAAATGACAAAAAGTAGAGGACCCAGCACCGATCCTTGTGGCACTCCACTGATCACAGGCCTCCAGTCTGAAAAACAACCCTCCACCACCACTCTCTGTCTTCTACCTTTGAGCCAGTTCTGTATCCAAATGGCTAGTTCTCCCTGTATTCCATGAGATCTAACCTTGCTAATCAGTCTCCCATGGGGAACTTTGTCAAACGCCTTACAGAAGTCCATATAGATCACATCTACTGCTCTGCCCTCATCAATCTTTTTTGTTCCTTCTTCAAAAAACTCAATCAAGTTTGTGAGACATGATTTCCCACGCACAAAGCCATGTTGACTATCCCGAATCAGTTGAGGAGAAAGTGAGGACTGCAGATGCTGGAGATCAGAGCTGAAAACGTGTTGCTGGAAAAGCGCAGCAGGTCAGGCAGCATCCAAGGAACAGGAGAATCGACGTTTCGGGCATAAGCCCTTCTTCAGGAATCAGTCCTTGCCTTTCCAAATACATGTACATCCTGTCCCTCAGGTTTCCCTCCAACAACTTGCTCACCACTGAGGTCAGGCCCACTGGTCTATAGTTCCCTGGCTTGTCTTTACTGCCTTTCTTAAACAGTGGCACCATGTTTGCCAATCTCCAGTCATCTGGCACCTCACCTGTGACTATTGATGATATAAATATCTCAGCAAGAGGCCCAGCAATCACTTCTCTAGCTTCCCACAGAGTTCTTGGGTACACCTGATCAGGTCCTGGGGCTTTATCCACCTTTAACCGTTTCAAGATATCCAGCACTTCCTCCTCTGTAATCTGGACATTTTGCAAGTTGTCACCATCTATTTCCCTACAGTCTATATCTTCCATATTCTTTTCCACAGTAAATACTGATGCAAAATATTCATTTAGTATCTCCCCCATTTTCTGTGGCTCCACACAAGGGCTGCCTTGCTGATCTTTGAGGGGCCCTATTCTCTCCATAGTTGCCCTTTTGTCCTTAATATATTTGTAAAAACCCTTTGGATACTCCTTAATTCTATTTGCCAAAGCTACTTCATATCCCCATTTTGCCCTCCTGATTTCCCTCTTAAGTATACTCCTACTTCCTTTATACTCTTCTAAGGAATCACTCGATCTATCCTGTCTATACCTGACATATGCTTCCTTCTTTTTCTGAACCAAAACCTCAATTTCTTTAGTCATCCAGCATTCCCTACACCTACCAGCCTTCCCTTTCACCCTGACAGGAATATACTTTCTCTGGATTCTTGTTATCTCATTTCTGAAGGCTTCCCATTTTCCAGCCGTCTCTTTATCTGCGAACATCTGCCTCCAATCGGCTTTCGAATGTTCTTGCCTAATATCATCAAAGTTGGCCTTTCTCCTATTTAGAACTTCAATTTTTAGATCTGGTCTATCCTTTTTCATCACGATTTTAAAACGAATAGAATTATGGTCGCTGGCCCCAAAGTGGTCCCCCACTGACACCTCAGTCACCCGCCCTGCCTTATTTCCCAAGAGTAGGCCAAGTTTTGCACCTTCTCTAGTAGGTATATCCACATACTGAATCAGAAAATTGTCTTGTACGTACTTAACAAATTCCGCTCCATCTAAACCTTTAACACTATGGCAGTCCCAGTCGATGTTTGGAAAATTAAAATCTCCTACTATAACCACCCTATTATTCTTACAGATAGTTGAGATCTCCTTACAAGTTTGTTTCTCAATTTCCCTCTGACTATTAGGAGGTCTATAATACAATCCCAATAAGGTGATCATCCCTTTCTTATTTCTCAGTTCCACCCAAAAAACGTCCCTGGATGTATTTCCAGGAATATCCTCCCTCAGCACAGCTGTAGTGCTATCCCTGATCAAAAATGCCACTCACCCTCCTCTCTTGCCTCCCTTTCTATCCTTCCTGTAGTTTTTGTATCCTGGAACATTAAGCTGCCAGTCCTACCCATCCCTGAGCCATGTTTCTGTAATTGCTATGATATCGCAGTCCCACGTTCCTAACCATGCCCTGAGTTCATCTGCCTTCCCTGTTAGGCCGCTTGCATTGAAATAAATGCAGTTTAATTTATTAGTCCTACCTTGTCCCTGCCTGCCCTGTCTGTTTGACTCACTTCTGTTCTCAACTGTACCAGTCTCAGATTGATCTCTTTCCTCACTATCTCCCTGGGTCCCATCCCCCCACCTTACTAGTTTAAATCCTCCCAAGCAGTTCTAGTAAATTTCCCTGCCAGTATATTAATCCCCTTCCAATTTAGGTGCAATTCGTCCTTCTTGTACAGGTCACTTCTACCCCAAAAGAGATTCCAATGATCCAAAAATGTGAATCCTTCTCCTATACACCAGCTCCTCAGCCTTGCATTCATCTGCTCTATCCTCCTATTCCTGCCCTCACTAGCTCGTAGCACTGGGAGTAATCCAGATATTACTACCCTTGAGGACCTCCTTTTTAAATTTCTGCCTAATTCTCTGTAATCTCCCTTCAAAATCTCAACCTTTTCCCTTCCTATGTTGCTGGTTCCAATGTGGACAATGACCTCCTGCTGGCTCATCTCCCCCGTGAGAACATTCTGCACCCTCTCTGAGACATCTTTGATCCTGGCACCAGAGAAACAACACACCATTCTGCTTTTACTCTGCTGGCCACAGAAACGTCTGTCTGTACCTTGGACTACAGAGTCCCCTAACACAATTGATCTCTTGGAAGCCAACGTACCCCTCGTTGCATTAGAGCCAGTCTCAATTCCAGAAACTTGGCTGTTCGTGCTACGATCCCCTGAGAATCCATCACCCCCTACATTTTCCAGAACAGCATACCTCTTTGAAATGGGTATATCCACAAAAGACTCCTGCACTAACTGCCTACCTCTCTTACCCTTCCTGGAGTTAACCCATCTATGTGACTGTATCTGAGACTTTCCCCCCTTCCTATTGTTGCTGTTGCAAATTACTCATCGCTTCTGTCTCTCCAACCAATCCACTCGATCGCATCCAACAGCATTTATGGCAGATATAATGCATAGTAACCCTTAAACTCTTTTTAAACTTCCACATCTGATAAGAAGTACATATCACTGCAAAGGCCATTTTTGCTCCTTCACAATCTACAGACCCAGAAAATAACACCGTCTTATTCCTCTACAAAACACTGCACCAGGTTAAATTAATAGCTATGGCTTATATTTTAAGTTTAATCGACAGACTTATTTACAATCAAGAAAGAACCCACTGTACTCACTAATACAGCTTTTCTCTTGGACAGACTTAAAACAACAATTAACTGATCTGATTCTGTGTTGTGAACTTCGCCCAAACCGGTTCCTCCAAGCTTAGTTGTGAAATTCACTGTTTGTTAATTTTCCCAGAAGCACTCTGATGTCCAGCGACACATGAATTCAAAAAAGCAAAGGCAGTAACTGTGCAGGTTCTCTCTCTCTCTCTCCTGCACTGTCCTCACCATGTGCTTCCTTTGTCTGTTCTTCTCCCTCTTAAAACTGCTGTTGTTTTGACTTTTTTTTCCCAAAGTTCCAAAACAATGCAACAGCATATAAGACAGTAATTGCTGCTCCTGGAATTCAAGGAAATCACCTCCAGCACCTAAAATACCTCAAAAAATGGAGCAGCTCTTACAGCCAGAAATTTTACCCGCCCTCCATCTTGGATTACGGAATCTGATTGGTCAGGCCATTGCTGTGGTGATGCAGAGTTTGGTTATTTCTTTGACATCTATTTTACTGAAACATTGCCATATATGTACAACTTCTTTTCTCCTTCATAAAACAAGATCCTGTGCTTCTCGTAAATTGGTTTCCAGGTAACTCTTGGCACAATCCAGATTATTGGATAAATGATTTCCAATAGGAGAATCATATCTAATGGCAGATATACTTTTCTGTGGTTTGCAGGCCTGGGCTGGTTGAGCACAAGCAGTGTGCTGATCACTGTGAATGGTCAACAGAACATACTGTTTGATATGGTCTCCCTGAATACTTGGCATTACACTAGCATTAAATTCATATCACACTACTCATTTGTATGGTAGGCAAAACATTTTTTTAGCTTGATGGTTACATCCTGTTAATAGAGAGAACTACTCATGGATTTACAACATTGTTCTAGTGTGAGACAACTTGCTTCAACTGTTCAAATTTTGAGATAACTTCACCTTCAAGGGTAATTTGAGGTAGACCAGTCACTGATCAGGGCTCGAAGTAGTGAACTCTGTCTACTGTGTGTTTAACTAATCCTCAGTCCATGCACTACATTTCTGCCAATGCCATAAGCTTCTATTTTGTGCAATAACCTTTTTATATGGCAGCTTATCAAATGCCTTCTGGAAATACAAATGCACCGGGTTACTGGTTCCCCTTTATTACTTCAGTTTGTTATATACATAAAGAACTGTAGCAAATTTGTCAGGCATGATTTGCCTTTCACAATATAATGTTAACTCTGTTTAATTCTGTTAAGCTTCTCTGAAAGTCCTGCGATTTCTTCCTGAACAATGCATTCCTTGATTTCTCTCCACAGATGCTGCCAGACCTGCTGAGATTTTCCAGCTTTTTCTGTTTTTGTTTCTGCTTTACAGCATCTGCAGTTCTTTCAGTTTTTACAGACTGCTTCAGTATCTGAAGAATTAGAATAGTACTGAATATTATACAATCATCAGCAAAATCTCTTCTTCTGACCTTGCAATGGACAGAAGATTATTGATGAAGCAGCTGAAGTTGTTTGGGCCTAGATCAACTGCCCCCGCCCCTGAGGAACTCCTGCATTTATGTCCTGGGACTATAATGATTTGACATTCACACTTCTTGTCCATGTTTGGTAAAGTAACATATAGGACCAGAAGTTGGTTATTTAGTTCATTGAATCTGCTCTGCCATTCAGTGAGATCTCCACTTTTCTGCCTTTTCTCCATAACCATTGAATCCCTCACTGATTAAAACATCTGTCTATCTTAGACTTGAATATACTTAATGACTCAGATGTGCTAGCCCTCTGTGGTAAAGAATTCCATTGATTCACTACCCTCTAAGCAAAGAAATTCTTTCGAATCTCTGTCCTCACTGGGTGACCTCTGACTCAGATTGTACCCTCAGGTCTTAGACTCACTTATAAGAAGAAATAATCTCTCCATATCTATTCTGTCAAGCTCTCGAAGAAATTTATATATCTTAATATATTCATGTCCTCATTCTTTTAAGTTTAAATGACTACAGGTTCTACCTACTCAACTTCTCCTCAAAAGAAAATACCTCCATACCCAGGATCAACATAGTAAATCTTCACAGGACTACCTCCAATGCAGGAAACCTGGTTTAGACTGAAGCTGTAATGAGCTCTGGAGACAATTGGCACTGCAGTAGAAGCAAAATGAGCAATGATGAGGGTGTTACTATTGAATAAGATCTGCTTGATTGTTGTGTAAATGACATCCATCATTTGTTGATAACTTGAGAGAAGACTTATGGGGCAGTCATTGGTTGGATTCTATTTGCCCCACTTTTTATAAGCAGACATACATACAATGTTTCAGGTGATTGGTAGATGTTGCTGTATTGGAACAGTTGGGCTCGAAGTTCATCTGGCTCTGGGACATCAATTTTCAGAAGTATTGTCACGGTCCCTCCAGTGAACACAGCTATTCCTTAACATCATGAGAATCATATAGGAAAAAGTTGTTTTTTGTAAAATTCGGCCCTTAAGAGGACATTGAGATGGATCACCTGCTTAGCACTTCTTTCCAAAAATGGCTGCAAATCTCTAGCCTTATCTTTTGCACTGATATGATAGACAATGGCCTGCACCTACCTGCCACTCTCATTGAAGGTGGGGTTGTACACGAAGCCTTCTTCTCTGGTTATTTTGTTTCAGAGACACAATGGAAGTGAAGTACAAGCAAATGAAGCAGATGTATATTGCCAACATACTGTTGCCTTTCATGGCCTTCAAAGAAAATTGATGATCCTCAAACAAAGTGCAAAATCTTCCAGATTCAACTGTATGAAATTCTGACAGTCATCAGCTCAACAGAGATACAGAATCTCAAAATCAAGCATCTCACTCAGAACAAGCAAATTACATAATAAGATGCAGTGTTTCATGTGTTGCAGAGAATAATGAAGAAACAATGGCTTGAGGCCATCAAGGTGTTGCCAGAAAATATTGGACAGACAGAGATGAAGCAGTCAGAAAGGAACTGGAGTCAGATGAGAAAAGAGATGGCCGAAGCAGATCCATGTAATCTATGAAAGGCAAGAGAAATTCTCTACTGTCTCAACAAGAGCAATGAGATTAAGGACCACATCAGCCAGTGCAGTGCTTGTAAAGAACAACCAGCTCAGCAAGCTAAAGAGTTATTTATGACACATAGCATCCTGAGACAGATCATGGGTGAAACTTGAATGAAATATTTCTACTCTCACTGGTACTCATTACCCTATCACAGTTCAGTACTATTCAGACTGTTGGTAGTTAGACAAGATGAGGTCAATGAGATCATAGATTACCTGAAAGCATACCTCAGGTTTCTGGGATTTCCAACATTGTGATGAACAACATTGTTTCAGAAATGATTTGGAAATTAAGCCATGTCTTCACATTACCTCCATGCTAATCACAGACAAAATTAAAGGCTGGATCAGCAGCAAAAATTGCCAAAAAAGATCAACAAAACATTCATTAGATCCAATGCAGATATTTTTGACAGAGTGATAAAACACTCCAACTGAAGGTGTGGAAAGTAATCTAATTCCGTGAATAATGGCACACTGCACCCGGAATACACTCGTACACCTGAAAAATTACAAAAAGCCAGAAAATAACAAGAATGAGTGACAATATCAAAATGAAGTGATAAGAAAGCCAAATTCTACTTTGATAAAGCTACTAAATCACTGTCAGAATTGACAGTTGGAGAGAAAGTCTGAGTAAAAATAATCAGCATGTCTAACAAGTCAGACTATGTCACAATTTGAGATCTGTGTCAAAGAATTATCACCTCAACTATACAATGGTGAAATTGACCAACCAGATTTGACATCGTAACTGCAGGCATCTACCTACAACTGGGGAGCTGCTCTTTCACACCAGATAAGTGATGAGCAACATTACCTCACAGCTATGTGCTCCAAAGTTCCATGAACAAGTCGTAGCATTGACTTCTGATTGTGAAAATAGTTGCCATGAATGGAATTTGGAGGCCCACCAACCAAAAACAAAATTAGAGGGAATACTGAATAGGCCTCATTTTATTCCCAGATGTCAGGATTGAATTATGAAAGGAGATTCGGGAAATTGGCCCGTATTGTCCACTGTTTCAAAGAATGAGAGGTGATCTCATTGAAACTTATAAAATTCCAAAAAGGTGTATAAGGTGCATGTAGATGCAATCTATCCTCTGTTTGGTGAATCTTGAACCAGGGAAATAGTTTCAGAAGCAGAGGTTAGCTTTTAAAACTGAGATAATGAGAAATTTCTTCAATAGCTAGGGAACCTTTGGAAAATCTATCCTGTAGCGCTGTGAAAGCTCAGTCATTGAGCACATTCAAGACTGAGATCAATAGATTTTTGAAAACTAATGGCATCAAAGGTTATGAACATAGCATGAGGATAGTTGAAAGCTCTAATTAAATGTCTTCTTCTCCATTGTTCTGACATTTTCTGTCATTTGACAATTAGTTACCCATTTAAGTTCAGTCTGTGTTGATTTTCATTCATTTCTTAAACTAAAAGCCTTGATTTATGAAATTCCATGTGATTCTTTCAATCATTTGCTGTGAAATTCATATCTCCTTATGAGGTATCAGACACTCCTGGAATCAGAAGGCAATAAACTGACATTAGGTGCTCTTACGTGGCTGAAAAATTAAGGAAAAGTATAATCACAAAGTCAACTTGTATTACACTCACTTAGAATTTTTTCTAAGGTACAAATAATTCCATCATTAGCTCTTATAAGAATTTGAGTCAGTGTTATTTGGAAGCTCACTTTAAGTCAGCATTTCTTTTATTATAGTTACTGTATGTGCCATCAATAAACTAATTGACAGAAAGTGAGCGTGGCTATTATTTGATGCCATTTACAACCACCCGCACGACTCACTTCCTTTTTTCCATAATTCTGCAATAATTTCAAGAGAATATTATAAAGAAAACACATCAACTATTGCAGCAGAGAAAGGCATCTTAGGATAGCCGGGATGGTTGAAACCCAGAATATTCACCACCAGGGTCAGGAAAGGCAGTTCTGATTCCCCACACACAGCAGCTGGGAATGATACGTTTGCTGTTGGTTCCCAAGCGACCATGTTGCCACATGATATACTGCCTGTATGCTGCATGTCTCAGTTCACGATTGTAGTTCTCAGCAGGGAGAGAGTGGAGGCCGAACAACTCATTACGATACATCAACATTAGATACAACACTGCATCATTCAAACACAAGTTTGCCATAACACAACTTGTACTTATGCAGTGTTCCTCTGTCTTCCCACAGCACACTTTCTCTATGTCAGTCGGCATCTCCCTACAAAGGCCACAGACACACCAGCTGGGGATTTCTGTTGAAGGCCCATTGGGAATATGGCCTGACGGAGCATCTTGCAAGAGGTCTATGATCAACCCTGGATTCTTCTTTGCCAACTGCACAAAAATACCTTCAAGCTTTGAACGACTGAGCTGGGACGCCAAAGTCTGCAAAGAATTGTAAACAATATGAGAGAATACCAACTGCGATTCTTCATTAACATTTTCTTTAAAATTCGGACACAAATTTGACAACCATAGCGCTACTGGAGGTGGCATAACAGGTGCCCAGCACACTATTACTGGGGAACACTGCATTATTAGTAATTTTCAATGTGCTACCCCCCTGACAAAGTCACTCATAGGGGTGTCCCTGCATGTTCCAGAATATTGTTTTTCAATGCTGACCTGAGAGAGCTATGCAAGTCCATTGGGCATTGCTGTGAAAAACAAACAAACATTGAGTTGAATAGTGAGCACCAATGCTGTTTAAAAAGGTCAGCCATGCAAACCAGTCAGAGAGTTGATTTTGAAAGTCATGTGTCATGGAAGTACACTGTTGTGTTGAACTTGGAGTGTTAACTTCCTGGGTTTGCCAGAGAATGTTATTGCATTCTCATATTGATAGAAGTGGATGAGGTGACCTGCCCAAGTAAAGGTTGCAATGGTTATTGGGGAAGCAGTGGCAACACAGAGCTGAAGTTGTGCCATGCCCCTTTGCCAACTTGAGCCTGACTACATCATGCTCCTTGACGGTGTCAGGAACTTATCAGCAATGCCAGCCAATGTACCCAACATCTTGCTGTCATGTCTATTCAGCACTCTCTTGTACACTGCCCCATCAAGGTCCATATCTGAGCCCTCTACAGCAGAAGTTTCTGCAACCCTGCCCTCTGATAAGCTTCCAAAAAGAAAAAAGTCTTTACCTCAACCATTGCTGTTGCTCACAGTGCCTATTCAACTCAATGTTTGACTCACCACATGTGAACCCCCACTCTGTGGTAGCTTTCAAAGTACAAGCAATGCCAGTCTTAAAGCTGATGGCTGGAAGTACCATAGCAAGAGGCGGGACCTCTTTAAGAATGCAGTGTTATCATTTTCTCCCACCTTGAGCTGTTGTGGTTGTGCAGACAGCAGTTGTTCCGGGTTTGAAAGCGGAAATTAGAAAGGGAAGGTTGGGATGAGGGGGAGAGCAGCGAAAGGTCCATGGTCACACCATCTGCAGTTTGTTTATCATACCAGCCAACAGGCTTAGGGTGAAGTGGGAGTTGGGGATATATACGTTGGATACATAATCACTATCCTCAGTACTCAGGAACAATGTCTCCATGATGTTGACAGCCATGACTCCAAGAAGAGCAGGAGATGCAAGCGTCCTTGTTCTCTGACAGTTTTGCACTATATTATCTAATGTATGCCACCTTGCACTGGAAAGCAGAGGAGAAAAGTGACATAACTGCCAGAGCTGAATAGCAAGAGATAGGTTGGGGTAGCGAGAGATGGGTGTGTGGTTGGCAGCATTGGTAGGTGTGCATTGGGAGTTTGAATACCTGCATCTTCAGCTTGCGAAGTGCTGATGGAGGAGTGATAAGGGTGTGGAACATCCAGCAGCAGAGGCATTGGTTTTGTGGTCAGTATGAGATGTCATGTGGCCATGTATGCACTGACTGTAGTCACCACATGAACCCATTCGATCTTTTATCACAATACTGACAGCACTCCAGCTCCCACCTCCCCCTTCCTCCTGAGACTTTCCCTCAGGGCCTCCTAGCACCACCTTCGGTACCCTGACATTTTTCCTTCTGTCTACTTCCACCGCCAAAGTCTTTAGCACAACTTTCTTTGTATCCTGATGATTCTCTTCCATTGCTTTAAATTGCAGCAATATTATTCAGTGTAACAGGGATGGGCTACCTTTGAGAACACAAGGCTGGAAATAGCACATGCTAATTCTGCTCTGTCACCTGTAGCCAGCAACATAACAGATGTTTGGCCTCATGCTGTAATAATGGAAATGAGGTTTCAGCACCAGATGTCTATGATCCACCAGAATCAGTGAAGACAGGTCATGAATTCAATGTTCGCATCCCAGTAAAAGGAGGTAAGCCATATTTAAGTCTTAATGTTACAACCGTATATTCATCCATCTTTTGTGGTTACTGTCATATTACCTGGATTTCTTTGTCCATCTCCTCCTTAACCTTCTGTTGTGCTTCCCAGCACGGTAGAGTTGTGTTGGTATTTGTAACTGAAGTGTTAATTCGTCTTTTCTTATTCTTTACTTTATTACTGGCTGATGAAGAACATTTAGAACGTCCTTTTCTAACTTGTCTTCTATTTACTTCTTCTTGTACAACTGAATCGGCCCTGTTCATCATTATTAATGTTAACATTTAGCAGCAGGTAACATCTTTTAACTTAATTTCTGTTTTGCTGTGCATCATTTACATCTGAATTTATTAGGAGTTTGATTTTAAGATATACTTCACTCATTTTTACATTTTAACATTGCTAATGGTCATCAAAGTAAGGTTAAAAAAAATGAGGATGTTGAAAATTCAAAATGAAAACAGAAATTACTGACAATAGAAAATCTTAATTGCTGCCTGACTTTCTAAGTATTTCTGGTATATTCCATTCATAAATTATGATACAGATACATGAGAGCACAGGCCTTTTTGAGGGGATTGTCTAACAATGAGGAAAAATGCAGAAAGTAAAGCTCATTCATCAACTATGTTATGGAAATCACCACGTAACTTACTCATTTAATAACCTTTTTAAAAACTGCATAATTTTATTGATCCTTTTCTGTCCAGTGCCTGCTATTTCATCCTATTTTGAAGAAGTACCATTTCACACCCTAGCTTTTCTCACTATTATTTTGTGGCTTCCTCCCATACATCAGTGCAAATCAACTTGTTAGAATCCAACCTGTCAGCTTGCACTGCTTCATAATTTAATAAAACATGAATCAGAGGTTAGAAGAATACTTTATAATCTTAACTGCCAATTTAGGAACTTCAGAGAAGACTGGTTAGTATTTCACAACCGCTCGGGAAATATGATAAATATCAGAAGCTCAGCAGGTTTCAAAGAAAGCTGCCTTCGAGCAACACATCATATTGGTGTCAGACCACCATTATATCTATAAAGTTAGGGAAGATTATAAATATATTTGAAGCTCTGCATTATGCCTTTCCTGCCTTGCATTATTTCCCTTCTATACTTTCAATGTGCACCATTCTTCGGATAATCAATAAGGGGAAAGAGCTAAACAGGGAATACACACAGGCTTTATTCCACAAGGAAGTAGTTATGTTCAACTAGGTTCCTCATCCTGTCAGTAAAGTTGTGATAAGTCTTTTTCATCTATCTGGTTATTCATGGGCAAGAATATACATATTACTGCTCCATTGCAAGTGTATTGATAGATTAAAAGTGTCAAGTTGCAATTCCATCTTTCCACAAATTCTCTTTCATCCTTTTCACCTGTTCCTATTTGGAGAAAATTGCATCCTGTTGTATTGTTTCTATATTTGTCGATAAAATGAAACTCACCGAATAATTTCATGCTTTGAGAGAAAAGTGAGCTCCTAGAAAAAGTAATAAAGTAGAATGTGTCAATAAACATATCAAAACTCTTTAAAACAGAATGATTATGAAAATACATTTTCCTAGTAATGAAAATTTGAAATTCTTCACCATTTAACTGATAAACATGGCATGTGTGGTGGAATTAAGTAGGAACAGAGCTGAGGTTTCAAATCTGGATCAGGAACCTGGCCACTG